>NC_058419.1:98169240-98541991 GCF_002201575.2 Neomonachus schauinslandi | reverse complement strand
ATCCTTTCTTGATCAAAACTCTTCAGAGTATAGGCATAGAGGGTACATACCTCAATATCATAAAAGCCATCTATGAAAAACCTACAGCACATATCATTCTCAATGGGGAAAAACCGAGAGCTTTCCCCCTAAGGTCAGGAACACGGCAGGGATGTCCACTATCACCACTGCTATTCAACATAGTATTGGAAGTCCTAGCCACAGCAATCAGACAACAAAAAGAAATCAAAGACATCCAAAACGGCAAAGAAGAAGTCAAACGCTCACTCTTTGCAGATGATATGATACTTTATGTGGAAAACCCCAAAGACTCTACCCCAAAACTGCTAGAACTCATACAGGAATTCAGTAAAGTGGCAGGATATAAAATCAATGCACAGAAGTCAGTGGCATTCCTATACACCACCAACAAGACAGAAGAAAGAGAAATTAAGGAGTCGATCCCATTTACAATTGCACCCAAAACCATAAGATACCTAGGAATAAATCTAACCAAAGAGGCAAAGGATCTGTACTCAGAAAACTATAAAATACTCATGAAAGAAATTGAGGAAGACACAAACAAATGGAAAAACGTTCCATGCTCATGGATTGGAAGAACAAATATTGTGAAGATGTCAATGCTACCTAGAGCAATCTACACATTCAATGCAATGCCCATCAAAATACCATCCACTTTTTTCAAAGAAATGGAAAAAATAATCCTAAAATTCGTATGGAACCAGGAAAGACCCCGCATAGCCAGAGGAATGTTGAAAAAGAAAAGCAAAGCTGGTGGCATCACAATTCCAGACTTCAAGCTCTATTACAAAGCTGTCATCATCAAGACAGTATGGTACTGGCACAAAAACAGACATATAGATCAATGGAACAGAATCGAGAGCCCAGAAATGGACCCTCAACTCTATGGTCAACTTATCTTTGACAAAGCAGGAAAGAATGTCCAATGGAAAAAAGACAGTCTCTTCAACAAATGGTGTTGGGAAAATCGGATAGCCACATGCAGAAGAATGAAACTGGACCATTTCCTTAAACCACACACAAAAATAGACTCCAAATGGTTGACCTCAATGTGAGACAGGAGTCCATCAACATCCTAAAGGAGAACACAGGCAGCAACCTCTTTGACCTCAGCCGAAGCAACTTCTTCCTAGAAACATCGCCAAAGGCAAGGGAAGCAAGGGCAAAAATGAACTATTGGGACTTCATCAAGATAAAAAGCTTTTGCAAAGCAAAGGAAACAGTCAACAAAACCAAAAGACAACCGACAGAATGGGAGAAGATATTTGCAAATCACATATCAGATAAAGGGCTAGCATCCAAAATCTATAAAGAACTCATCAAACTCAACACCCAAAGAACAAAGAATCCAATCAAGAAATGGGCAGAAGACATGAACAGACATTTCTGCAAAGAAGACATCCAAATGGCCAACAGACACATGAAAAAGTGCTCAATATCGCTCGGCATCAGGGAAATCCAAATCAAAACCTCAATGAGATACCACCTCACACCAGTCAGAATGGCTAAAATTAACAAGTCAGGAAACGACAGATGTTGGCGGGGATGCGGAGAAAGGGGAACCCTCCTACACTGTTGGTGGGAATGCAAGCTGGTGCAGCCACTCTGGAAAACCGTATGGAGGTTCCTCAAAAAGTTGAAAATAGAGCTACCATATGATCCAGCAATTGCACTACTGGGTATTTACCCCAAAGATACAAAAGTAGGGATCCAAAAGGGTACGTGCACCCCAATGTTTATAGCAGCAATGTCCACAATAGCCAAACTGTGGAAAGAGCCAAGATGTCCATGGACAGATGAATGGCTAAAGAAGAGGTGGTATATATATACAATGGAATATTATGCAGCCATCAAAAGGAATGAGATCTTGCCATTTGCAATGACATGGATGGAACTGGAGGGTATTATGTTGAGCGAAATAAGTCAGAGAAAGACATGTATCATATGACCTCACTGATATGAGGAATTCTTAATCGCAGGAAACAAACTGAGGGTTACTGGAGTGGGGGTTGGGGTGGGAGGGAGGGGGTGACTGGGTAATAGACACTGGGGAGGGTATGTGCTCTGGTAAGCGCTGTGAATTGTGCGAGACTGTTGAATCTCAGATATGTACTTCTGAAACAAATAATGCAATATATGTTAAGAAAAAAAAATTAGAAGAAGAAGAAGGTAGCAGAAGGGGAAGAATGAAGGGGGGGAAATCGGAGGTGTAGACGAACCATGAGAGACGATGGACTCTGAAAAACAAACTGAGGGTTCTAGAGGGGAGGGGGGTGGGAGGATGGGTTAGCCTGGTGATGGGTATTGAGGAGGGCACATTCTGCATGGAGCACTGGGTGTTATGCACAAACAATGAATCATGGAACACTACATCTAAAACTAATGATGTAATGTATGGGGTTTCACATAAGAATAAAAAAATTAAAAAAAAAAAAAGAAGTAACTCAGAGTTCTTTCCCTATTCACTATCTTTTGCTCACTGATCCTTTTGGTTGAATTTCCTTTGGTTACCTCAAGGATCCTGCCATTTTCTCTTGTCCTGAGGGCAGCAACCTGAGAGAGTTGCCCATTCTTCAGCCTCCCATGGATATCTTCTCTAAAGAGCCAACAGTCATTTTGATTAAACCTTTCATCTTCTCAGGCTCCAAATCCTTACTGGTCAACGTGTCACTCCAATCTCTCTTTCCCATTTGTTTCTTCCTTAAGTAAGATGGGTTCACCATTCTCTCACTCAATGGCAAATTATATTCCTTATCATTCACCTTAATTTTCTAAATATTATTACAACTTGAAAATATGAAGCTTTCTGGGAAATCCAGGTGAAAACAATAAAAAAGGCTATCCTTTGGTATAACTGTTAAATCACTTCCGATTATGCCTCCTATAAACTTACTTACAGGTCTAGTGGATAATCAAATACTCAAATTTATTTTTATATCCCAACAATATAAACATTATTGGTGTGTTGGCTTAAAATAAATGAAAATACAGAAAATAATGTAGAATCATTTGAACAAGGATAGAAGATCAAGATATAAGCCCATAGTTGAATTCCACATATATTTTATAGTGGAGGATATTACTGAGCTATGCAGTAGATTAGATGTGAGGATTGGTATCATCAGGACTTTACAGAGAAGTCAGCCTGAAGCAGTATGCAAATAGACATTTCACTAAGGCTCAGTTGAGGAGTGGATAGATGGAAGTCCTGAAAACTGGTTAACATGAAAGACTGACTTTCTTGGGTAGAGGAAAGTCAAGGTGATAATGCCATTATAAGGTGTTACATGTCTATTTATTTCTGCAATGCAGATGCTTTTTGTTGTACACTTGAATTTTAGGAGTATCCCATGCAAGTTCTTCCTAACTAAGTTTACTGTAGCTAATTTGAATATTTCAAATTACTGAGTATTCACATAAATTTGTCCTACACAAGCAGAAAATAATTTGTTATAATATTGTTGTTTTAATTGCACAAAATAGAATACAACAAGTTTCTAGAATTCATTAGGGAAACAAAAAATAGAGATACCAGAGGAGATAAATAACTCAAGAACAAGAAAGCACCATGATCTACATTTCACTTGGAGATTCCTTATGTGGCAGTAAAGGAAGGAGCTCCTCCATATGGAAAAACTACTATAAATTTATCAATTGATTCACTGATGCATTCATTCAACAAATACATTTTGGATACATGTCAGGCACTGATGTACTTAGAGCACAAAAGAGAAAAAGTGTTCCTACTTTCTGGAACTTAACTGTAGTGAGAATGATAATCAGACCATACGTTGTTGAAAATTCAGTTACTTTAATGGAGAAGATGTGATTTTTTTTAGGAGACAGACCTATACTGGGGAAATCACTGCTGGTGGTTATGTTTGGACCTGCTATAGGGATCATCCTGGGGAGACTTAGAGCAAGCAACAGGCCTTCTCCCTGTATCAGCAGGGAGACAGTTCCACTTCTTTTTTATCCCCATAAAATCCCTCCTAAGATCCGATCTCTATTATGTCCAGGTACTGTGCTCAGCTTTGAATAAAGAAGAGCAAAATAGAACCCCTAATGTCAAAAAAGCTCATAAGCTAATAGCAGGCCACACAATAAAAACTAATTAAAATTAAGTAGGATCTAGAAATTCCACTTCTAGATATATCCCCGAAAGAACTGCAAACAGGGACTTAAACAGATATCTGTATACCAATGTTCATAGCAGTATTACTCACAGTAGCCAAAAGGTGAAAACAACCCAAACGTCCATTGACAGATGAATGGACAAGCAAAAAATGTGGTATATACATACAATGAAATATTATTCAGGCTTAAAAAGGAAGGAAATTCTGACAAATTCTACAACATAGATGAATTTTGGAAACATTATGCTAAGTAAAAACAGCCAGACACAAAATGAGAAATATTATATGATTCCGCTTATATCTGGTGCCTAGAAAAGTCAAATGTATAGAGAAATAAAGTAGAATAGAGCTTATCAGGGGCTGAAGTAAATACCATGTTTTATAAGTGGTGTTTCACTCATATATTCTCTATTTCATATGCTTAACCGACTGAGCCACCCAGGCACCTTGGCAGGTTTTTCTTTATAAAAAGGTTTTAGCATTTACTATTTTAACCAGCCATGTATATGAGTAGGCTCTTCCCTTCCCAGCAATAGAGATTTCTGCTTTTTCATTTTGCCTGTCTGATGAGTAAAAAGATTTTGCATTGTTAATTCATTTCCATGATTCCTACTTCATTTGGAATATCTTTTTGTATGACTGATGATTATAATTTCATCTGTAAATTGTCTGTTAATATGGTTTTTTCATTTTTATATAAGAAGTTTTCCTTCTTAATTTTAAAGAGCTCTTTGCAACTAATAGCTAACATTTATTGAGTACTTATCACATGTAAGACATGGTTTAATCAATTTTATATAGTTCGACAATCTAATTTTTGTATTCATATTCATAAGTGAGATTGTCTTATATATTTATTATTTAATTTTATGTTTATTGACTGTTGGTACTATGGTTATTCTGACATCACAAAAGGAAGTGCAGGGTTTTATCTTCATATATGCTTTGGAATAGCTTAAAATATAGGAATTACTTATTCTTTAAGGATTAGGTTAAATTCACATGTGAGAATCCTGGTATATATTTCCATGGTAGATCTCTAATACTTACCAATGTTTTCTGAAGTAATAAGTCTAGTTTAATTTTCTGCTATTCTTATGTCAATTTTAGTAATTTACATTGTTCTAGGAGATCATCCATGTCCCAGATTTTTCAAAATTAATTTCACAGAATTGCCTGTAGTATTCTCTCAGTTTCTTCTGAATCTGTGGTTACACATCCTTTCTCATTACTAATCTTGTCTATTTTTCATTCTCTTCTTATTTTCTTTTGTTAGGATTAGAAGAGGTTCATCTCTTTTGTTGATCTATTCAAAGAGCTAGCTTTTGAACTCAATTCGACCTATATTTTTCAGTCTTCTATTTTGAATTTACTTTTCATTATTGTTCTTCTTTTTATAATCTCTTAAGATATATACTTATTTTATCTCTATCTTTAAAAAAACCTTAAGCCTATGAGGTTCTCCCTGAATACAGCTTTCACTCTGCCCACATCATCATCACAGTAAAAGTATGAGATAGTTATTCTTTTATATACATTTTACCTAGAGGGAAACAGAATGTCAAAATTACATGAAGCTTTCACAAGGTCAGATTTAAAACCAGGTCCGGATATGAGAGGTAATTCCTTAATTAAATCTAGAGAATTCTTCATTAAATGCTTTAATAGGCTCTCTCTAAATTAATAAATATTGCATACCACCATGTAGACAAGGAATATTATTTGTTTTGGTTATGTTTTGTCTCTCTTCAAATTACCAAGGACTATAAGAAATAAAAATAATTAATAATCACTAAGGCTCTAAAAGAGGGAGGTATTTTGTCATGCCTCAAAGGGACTGTTCATGGTCTTTTTGTTACTATCCTGCCTCATCGACAGTCTAGCCCATTTTGACTCTAAATTCTCATATGCTTGGTGTTTTTATAATGCCATATTTCCTACTATGTAGCTAGGAATGATGTTGTTTTTATAAAAAAAAATCATTACTAGCTACTCTTAAATAATCATGTGCACAATGGTTTCTTTTAAATATCTTTCTAACATGTGCTCTGGAGTTATATCTTTCAAGGATTCTCAGTCCAATTACTAAATAACTATGGAATGGAAAAACAAAAACTGAAATATGTTAAAATCTGTGTTAAATGGGGACACCTGGGTGGCTCAGTCGTTAAGCATCTGCCTTCAGCTCAGGTCATGATCCCAGGGTCCTGGGATCGAGTCCCACATCGGGCTCCCTGCTCAGCGGGGAGCCTGCTTCTCCCTCTTCCTACTGCTCCCCCTGCTTGTGCTCTCTCTCTTTCTCTGACAAATAAATAAAGTCTTTAAAAAAATAAAATAAATTAAAAAATAAAATCTGTGTTAAATGAATAATTATGTGTCTAGTAAGCAAAACAAAAAACATTTATATGACATATATGTTAATACATAGAACCAGTGTGTGTGAGTGTGTCTGTGTGTGTGTGTGCGCGCATGTATCAGTATTGTGACCAGCACTAGATAGCAGGAAATTCAATATTGAGGTCATGAAGGACACCCAAAGTTATGTTTTCCTGTTTTGCAGAATGAAGGCATCTGATACTAAATGAATGTGTGAAAATTGATATTGTGTGCGAAAATTAAATAGCATGCGTTGAATTTTTGCAGACACAAGTTCGCCTACACATGAAGATTGGCTTTATGAGTTCCTGCAAACAGGCCTAAGACTTTACTCATAAAGTAACATTGGATTCTAGCTCTGAGTTTTGCAGTGTTCTCTGTGCAAGATGCTTTATTCAAACTTAATTTTAGAGGATAGAAAATTCTCACCATTTGTCTTGCCATAATGGAACCTTCTTATGGCCCTAATAGAATATTTAAATGTGAACTCTTAGGAAAATATCCCTTGAATCAGGATGCACAAACTGCAAAAAAAGCACCAAGGAAACGTAATGAATTAGCTTTCAAAATACAGTAGCCTATTGTTACCATGTGAGGACACAAACTAGAAGGAATTCCTTTTTTGTGCCCACACTAATACTTAGACAAAAGCACCAGATTTTGTACAAAAATATCTATTTAGTAATTCTAAGGTTAGTATATAAGTATTTCACAAATCGAAACCACAATGAGATACCACCTCACACCAGTCAGAATGGCTAAAATTAACAAGTCAGGAAACAACAGATGTTGGTGAGGATGTGGAGAAAGAGGAACCCTCTTACGCTGCTGGTCAGAACGCAAACTGATGCAGCCACTCTGGAAAATGGTATGGAGTTTCCTCAAAAAGTTAAAAATAGAGCTACCTTACAACCCAGCAATTGCACTACTAGGTATTTACACAAAGGATACAAACATAGTGACCCGAAGGGGCACCTGCATCCCAGTGTTCATAGCAGCAATGTCCACAATAGCCTAACTGTGGAAAGAGCCCAGATGTCCGTTGACAGACAAATGGATAGAGAAGAGGTGATATATATATGTTGGAATATTACTCAGCCATCAAAAAAAAAAATGAAGTCTTACCATTTGCAACGATATGCATGGAATTAGAGGGTATTATGCTAAGCGAAATAAGTCAATCAGAGAAAGACAAATATCATATGATTTCATTCCTATGTGGAATTTAAGAAACAAAACAGAGGATCGTAGGGAAGGGAGGGAAAAATAAAATAAGATGAAATCAGAGAGGGAGACAAACCATAAGAGACTCTTAAGTATAGGAAACAAACTGAGGGTTGCTGGAGGGGAGGTCGGTGGGGGATGGGATAATTGGGTGATGGGCATCAAGGAGGGCACTTGATGGAATGAGTACTGGGTGTTATACACAACTGATGAATCACTCAATTCTACCTCTGAAACTAATAATACACTATACGTTAATTAATTGATTTTAAATAAAATAAAAATAAACAAGATACTTAGCGTCTGCAAAATATATATATAATTAGGGTGCTAACCACTGGGCTATGAGGAGCAATTCTCTTTCATTGTTTATTCAAGAGAGCAATGTTTGTTTTATCCCAGGTTTTATTTTATACCAGGTTCCTTTAGGGCATAGATGCAATCTAGCATTGTCAATAATATTTTCTTTTTTTTTTTTTTAAAGATTTTATTTATTTTGTGACAGAGAGAGACACAGCAGGAGAGGGAACAGAAGCTGGGGGAGTGGGAGACGGAGAAGCAGGCCTCCCGCGGAGCAGGAAGCCCGATGTGGGGCTCGATCCCAGGACCCTGGGATCATGACCTGAGCCGAAGGCAGACGCTTAACGACTGAGCCACCCAGGCGCACCGTCAATAATATTTTCTACAAGCCAAATTTATATATCCCATGGTGGTTATAGTAAAAGGATTTCTATATATTATATTGATATATTTAAGATTTAAAAATAGTGAAGAAAACCCTAAGTTTTAAAGCAAATCTGATATATGATGATTTAGTGAAAGGAGATTACTGACCTGGGCCAGTTTATATTATTTTTAATTAGCTTTAGAGAAAGAAGAATAGTACATCGAATGTGAAATGCTACACAGTGACTTTAGAATGAGGAACATTTGACATAAAAATAATCACGATAGCCAGGTCAAATAATGGAAATGGAAGTTCTTAGGGCAGAGCAGAAGGAAGAAAAAAGATGAATAACAGCAAGGGAATAATATTCCTACGACAAAATTCTAAAGAATTTTTTCAGGCTTTTTAAACTTTTGTGGGAGCAGGGAAATGGATAAACTTTCCCAGTTTTCGTTTGTGAATCATTTAAGCATTTGCAGTTCTAACTTGGAAGTTGTAGAGTTATATCTCATTCAACATGGGAACCATCCTGTATCATTCAGCCAAATGAAATGAGGTTAGGGTTCGGACATCCCTCACATGGGTTTCAAAGAATGTGGTTCTTTAAGACATTTCAGATTTCAAGATTTATCCTAATAAGTGACTTCAGTTCCTTGATATGCAGAATACAATCTGAGCATTTTTGGAATTAGGGATGGGGTAGGAGACAAAGGTAAGCCATCATTTTCCTCATCAGTCTAAGTATGTGAGTTTAACCAAAAAATGCTGCAAATTGAATCTTATGACTTCACAAAGAATGACAAGACTTCAAAAGGAACCATGGAATGTCATCCTTAAAAGTTTGGGTAGATTTCCTTAACCAGAATCTTAAACAGTGACTAACAGTTAAGAAACTATCATGCATTGGAATTTATTATATAAAGATCCTTCCTGATACTTCAACCTCATGCAGATACTTCTACCTTCTATTTATTTGTTTTTTATACCCATACATTTCTCTCAAATAAATTGCTTATAACTGAGAATTTCATTCCAACATTCTAGACAACTAGGATTTGCTTTTATAATGTGTGAGGCCCTTTTCATAAAACATCTGCCATTGTGTAGTCAAGCTAAAGAGACTTCTCCATATTCAAGAGAAATTCCTCAAGTATTTATGTAATCCTTCCAAATATAATGCATTTAAATGATCAAAAAATGCAGGAAAACCAAAGTAGTTTTGCTGTTTCTACAGCATGTGCTGTTATACTGTGTTTAAAATTTATGTAAAATTTTAAGACCTATAGACATAAATCATACTTATTTTTTTTCCCTTGAGAGATGCATATCTTTCATAATTCGATGACGAATAGTTCAGTATACACAACCTAAAGGGTGGGCTGCATTGGCTTTTGTGGATTTGGCTCTCCACTTAGCAGGTTGTCTTTATTTCCTCTCATATATCTATCTTCCAAAAAAGAATTTTTTTTAATTTTATACAAATAAAGAAGTTTATACTAGAAAACACCTTTTTTTATATTTTTTAATGGTATGAAAATTGGCAGAAACTTTTGAAGTGCAATTTTATTTATTTATTTTTCACTGATGCATTTTATGTTTTCTTTTTTTCTTTTTTCTTAAGTTCAATTAGCCACCATATAGTACATCATTAGTTTTTGATGTAGTGTTCAGTGATTCATTAGTTGCGTATAACACCCAGTGCTCAACACATCACATGCCCTCCTTAATACCCACCTTTTAAAAGCACATTTTGACCTAGAATGCATCCTAAGACTTAGTTCTAGGTCCAATGCTTGCTGTGAAGATACTATCCCTACTTTCAATGATTAAGCTTTACATACTTAGTCATTTGTTAAAATTTTTCACCGTCTACCATATGCCACATGTTAAATGGTAAAGAAGGAGACAGACTAAAAAATGGACTGTTCTATCAAATTGCCTAAGGACTAGTGAAATAAGTTCAAATTTCTCTGTATTTTGGATTTTTTTACGATTACAATCACTTGTCACAAGGTAGTTCTTTTTAATGGAACCGTGTTTTTACTTGCTTATACACTGCCTCTTTGGCAATAAAGATTTGAAGCAGCTAAGTTTTAAAAACTCCATAATGTTAAGAAAATAGAAACATTAAAGGGGTAAAAGAAAATTAAAACAAATATATCAGACCAGAGGTTTCAATGCAGGTAGTTTCATTGATCATAAAATGCAGGACTGAACTTTTTGGCAAAGTAGCTCCTATAGCTCAACTCAGCACAATTTCATATATGGAATATTATATACTAGAAGGCATCATTTGAGAAAATGAACTCTGTCCTCAGTAATAATTTCACAACATAGAATAAAAGATGTATATACTTTCAGTGTAATATTATTTAACTTTATTTTTTATAAATACTATATATATCTTACACCCAGAAATATAGAATATAGAATGCTACTTTACTGAAACCAGAACCCAATACAGCCATAGCTTTCTAACCTTGAGCCATGTATACTGATTTCAAGGGGAAAATTTGGCAATAGTAACCCCAAAAACTTTTAAGTTACGTGACTAACATTCACTATAATAGATGGCTACCTCAATTTTGAGTTTAATATGCAAGAAAAAATACTATATTACCTTGATGCAAGAAATGCACTGATCGGGGGGAGGATAACCAACTCACCTTATGAAATTATTTTAAATGAGAATTAGCTTCATTTCTAAGAGTAGTAATTTCCCATTGCATCTGAAAATGAATTTAAATATTACAGTATATGTTTGTATATAATTTCTATATTCCATAAAAGAATATTCTGAAATAAGTACAACCATTTCCTATTAGTACATTTCAGGGATGATGAAGTGGAACCTAAGTCATGGAATCATTTGGCAAAAATCCCAGAGTTAGTAAGTGACAGGGTTAAAAGGATATACTTCTTCTGGATCCTCAGAATGAACATATATAAGGTGCAGACATAGTAAAGTCCTATTGCATGGACTGAAAATTCAGTTTAAGAACTAATACTTGTCTAACATAAATTAACTTAAAATTTGGAATTTATATCTGAACACTGGATTTTATGAGTAATAAATGGAAGCAGTTTATATTCAGTCAAAGATATTATGTTCTGACATACTCCAAAATATGTATTATATGGCTATTTAAGTCTCTGAATACTTAAAGAACACATAAAATACTAGTTTTAAAGAACACTTTAGAACCCTCTTTATCTAAGATCATATGCCAGGAAGAGTGAATGCTATGTCATTTTTCAGATCAGTGACATTTGACAACCATTCAATCTAATTCAGCGACAATTTTCAATGATGTGATTAAGTGAATATTTGAACATAGCTGACGTTTGAAATTTCAACCTAGGCTTTTAAATACTCACTTTGGATTTGTGGTTTAAATGTATAAAAATGATCTTATTTGTTTTGTGCTACTTCACATTTGTACTACTTATACATTTGAAGCTACTTGGTAAAAATTTGCTGCTTTGTCATAGACAGTTGATGAGAGTGGTGTACAGAACATAAGTATGAGATCTACAACTGTGTCAGCTAATATTAAATCATATTAAATCAGCAAGTCCTGGTATACTATATACCCAGGATGTATTACAACACTACATTTCTTGTATGAATCTTTAAAATAATGATGGAGTGTATTCTATGACTTCAAAGAGGCATTGAGATTCATAAAATGTAAACATGGAAATCTTGGGGGCGCCTGGGTAGCTCAGTTGGTCAAGTGTCTGTCTCTTGGTTTGGGCTCAGGTCACAATCTCAGGGTCCTAGGATCAAGCCCCTGCTTGTCCCTCTCCCTCTGCTCCTTCCTGCTCTCTCTCTCTCTCTCTCTCTCTCTGTCTCTTTCTCTCTCAAATAAATAAATAATCTTAAAAAAAAAAACAACACATGGAAATCTTGGGATGAAAGAAGAGGAAACAAACTGGAATTTAGCCAATTAATGGAAGACAGGTACCATGATGTATCCAGAGGGCAGTTTAAAATACGATGGACAGTTAAATCTTCCTACCAGATTTTTAATGGCTAAATTCTTTTAACAGTGGAAAAAATCATTCATTATTCAATTTGACATAAAGTGATGAAAATGTCAAATCTTTGGTAGAGGAAACTCACTGACTGGAACTTATTTATATCTAAAGGGGAAAAAATCTACCAATAAACAAATTAAAATGACCCATCAAATGTTTCTTTTCATTTGAGAGACAATATGGTTAAAGACCTGCAGAACTGAATTCACAATGTCTGATGGAGACTGTCACAAACAAAACTGGAGAAGGGGAAAGGAATGGTAGAATGGCAATATGAGAGATGTTTCTGTTACCTGTGATTTGCTTTATCTAACTTCAACAAGTAGCAAGGAAATGCAAGCTGTGGCTATGTTTTATATCTTGAGCTGGTGTGAAGATAAGCTTAACCACTCCGTACAGTCAGCCTCTATTTCACAGGATTTTGTACTTTCTTTTGTTTGCTTTTTAAAACCACGGCCAACTTTATTACAAATTAGCTTTGCTCTCAGCAAATATTGTAATAAAGGTATCACTGCACTTGGAAGTACTTTATTCTCAATAAGTGGTTTTGAAAATAAATTATTGATAGCAGAAATAACTTCATGCTAAAACAGCCACTACAGAGAATGCAAATCAGAACATAAATGTGGTGTCTGAGCTCTACAGAGCTAAGCTGTGAGTGGCATTTGAGTGAGGATAGCAAATTAGACGTCAGGACAGAGAAAGGAAAGGAAACTGAGGCATGGAGGCAAATTGAGTTGCTAGTTGAGAACAAGGAAATGTGCTAAAATGGGTCATTTGTGGCAGAGGAATAGGCCAAAGTGGACAAGATCCTAAGAAGGAAGAGAAAACAAAATGGACTTGACCTAAGATTTTAAAACTCCCACAAAGTAGCCTTTCAAAAGGAAGCTTCTAATACCCCTTTAACAACAGGGAGGGTTAACTTTTTTCAAGTGATTTTAAAACTTAGGGGTGTGGATAGATTTGTAGAACTGTGATGGCCCTAATGATTTTCTATCAGCAATTTTCAATTTCTTAAGTTTGGACAAACTTACCTCTGGTGCCATTAGACTCAGAATCCTTTGTGAAAGATTGGTTTTGTTTAATTTTATGATTTCTTAATTTCTCTTGGCTATTGATTAAGGTGGTCTATATTCCATTATGTTAATTCTCATAATTTATTATTTTAAATAGAACATCATCTAATTTAATTGCTTTTTTATAACCAATATATATTTCTGTGTAGATTCCATTTTTGGTTTCTGTATCTCTTAAACTTGTGCTTAATATTTTCTTTCTGTGTTTAAATTGCATATATTTGCTTTCCCCCCTCCTTTTCCTGATTAAATTTATGAGATTAGTCTATTTTATTATTTTACTACAAAGAACTAGCTCTGAAATTTATCTAGTGTTTCTTCTTTCTGACTTATTTATTTCTTCATTTATCTTTTATTTTCTACTTTCCCTAGGGCATTTTTTTTCTTTCTGTAACATTTATGGTTGAAATCTTGAATTAATTTATTTTATCTTTTTTTTAATGAAAATAAAAGCAAAGACACAAATTGAACTTCTGAGTAAAACCTAGGCCATTTCTCATGGAATGCTTTTTCCTACACAAATGTGGATTTATACTCTTGATTCCTTATACAAAACATTTTAAATTAATCAAATTGAATTTTTAAAAGTATTATTAATTTCTAATATTACATTATTATTATCAGAGTATATACTTTACAAGCTCTTCTTTTTACGTACTTAACAATACTCTCACTGCATCCTAATATATTATCCGTATTTGTACATAGGGAAGGAATATTTTTTTATGTATTTATCTTCTCCTATGCCTTTGGTAAGTTTGTACAGCAGAGCAGAAATACGAAAGAACTCATAGTCTGTTTTCCTTTTCTGGCTCCGATGTTCCCCAGAAGCATGGGGAAGGGATATGATATTGGCTGGTTCCAAAATTAGCCAGAAACCATCTCTGCTCCCTGTCAGCAAATAGAGGTGGTATGCTTTCAAAAGTGAATGGCTTCCTGATACATGCAGCGTGGTTGGACCCTAGCCAACATTAAGACTCTCGGTATAGATAATCTCAAGTCCCCATCTGACCAGAAAATAGAGATATTTGGAATGCTGGTTATTCTCTGCCCCCTCCCCAGTTCTTCACCCCTTCTGTGTATTAGATGACTCATCTAGTATAAAATGACTTTATCACCTAGGATCTCTCACCTTCTGGCTTCCAGTTGAGCTTAAGCAATGAATGGTGTTGACAGGATATTGGAAGATTGGATAGAGAGACCAAGGTATCGATCTTCCAACTCCCCCAGCAGGCCAAGATTTGAGAGTAACTTCATTCTTTAGATACGTATGTCATGGTTGCTGGCCAGTGGCCCCTCTCACAAGGTCAGAGCTTTCATTGGTTGAAGGTAACAGCTCTCTCCCTTTCATCTCTTTAGGTTTAGGAATAAAGGCTATTAACTCATGCTAGTCCCTGCATGCTTCACCATTCATTGTTAGTTCCTTTAACTCTCCTCACATTTCTGTATCTATTCCCTTCATTACAGTCTCTTCAGCTTTGTCTTTGCAGGCTTTCTGTTTCATAGCGGAACTGTTAATAAGACACTTGGCTTCACAAGAAGACTTGCACTTCGGTGGTGAATCTATCAGTGGATACTTCAGTGGACTGAAGATGAATGGCTTTTCCCCGGCCTATGAAAGGCACCACATAGGTCTACTGATCTCTGGCCATTCCTAGGGATTGGGAAGAACATTCCTAATAATGACAAAGAATTTTCCGAATGCCTGTTTGAGAGTTCAGATTTGGATTTAGCAAATTTAAATTAAATTATAAACTATTGCTTTTCCTGCAAATCCAACTTTATGGGGCAGGAGGTTTGTACATAATGTACACATATTTTGTAGAATCATCTGTGCTTTGGACTATCAATGGGAGGAAAATCGTTATTAAATCTACAGTTTATGCTATCCGTATTCTCGCTCTCTCTCTCTCTCCCTCTCTCTCTCTCTCTATATATATATATTTTTGCTGCTAAATGTGTTCAAATATGACAATGGCGAATTAAACACTGAATAAAAATATACTTCTGATCCTGGGTTCCAGTCCACTGCCATCACCCACGAGGAACCAGCTCCAGCTCCCTGAGCTGCCTGGAGCCGCATGCGAGGGGCCAGGGGACTTGGGACTTGGGAGAGCCCCAGGAGGCACAGGCCTGCGCTGGCCCCGCAGCACTCTGCAGGGCTACAAAAGGAAGGGGAACCTGTCCAGAATCCCTGCAGGACAGGCAACCTCAACATGGAAACATTCTGCAATGAAAATGAAGGAATGCCTGAGAACCAAGGAAAGAGGGAATACAAAGAATGGCCACGGGATGCGGCAAAAACAGAAGTAGCCTGTACTCTGGGAAATAAGGAAAAGTCAGAAAATGAGAGAAAGAGAGATCACAAGGGAAAGGCAGAAAAATGAGGAAATTGTAAAGGACAAGGAAAAGCCAGGGAGTGTGGCAAAGCCAAAAGAGGGAAAGCCAGAGAGTGAGGGAAAGCCAGAGTGCAAGGCAAAGCCAAAAGAAGAAAACCCAGAGAGTGAAGAATGAAGGAAAGCAAAAAGGAGAAGGAAAGCCAGCCAGTGAACCAAAGGCTGCAGGAAAGCGCCCAGCTGGGGATGGTGTACCCAGGAAGGCCAGAAGACAAACCAACAAGGGGCTGGCTCTGTGCCTCAAGGAATATGAGGCCATAGCTATATGCATGTGAGGGGTGAGGAGATAAGAGAATTCGATGAGGGATGGCCAGGGTGGAGGATGAGGTGAAGAAAACCAGACAGAAATGGGGAGATTTACAGGATCCCTTCCACCCAAGGGGCCCAAGGGAACTCAGGGGGTGGCTGCAGGGTCCCACAAAGGGGCTTCACAGACATTCCTTTTGTGTAATGCCCCTGGCAGGCATTTGCCAGGCCGTGCTTTAACTTTATGCTAATAATTCGCTTTAGCTGCCTCTCTTGTTATCAGCAGCCTTTCGACCCAACTAGAACACTCTATCAGTAGGGGATTTTCACCCATGGGCATTGCAAAGACATTCTAATTTTTGGAAAAATAAAGCAGCTTATAATGTCAAAAAATATATTTCCATTAAATTTTCTTTGTGGTTTTAGTAGAATTTCTATTACGCAGTAAGTTGTATTATGTTTGATTTTATTTTTTTAAAGATGTATTTATTTATTTTTATTTTTTTATTTTTTTATTATGTTATGTTAGTCACCATACAGTACATCATTAGTTTTTGATGTAGTGTTTTATTTTGGAGAGAGGGAGAGAGAGCGGAGGAGAGGGGCATAGGGAGAGGGGGAGAGAGTCTTTTATTTATTTATTTATTTATTTATTTATTTATTTATTTATTTATTTATTTATTTGACAGAGAGAGACACAGCGAGAGAGGAACACAAGCAGGGGAAGTGAGGGGAAGAGAGTCTTAAGGAGACTCTGCGCTGAGCGCAGAGCCCAACAAAGGGCTTGATCTCACCACCCTGAGATCATGACCTGAGCCCAGGACCTGAGCTGAAACCAAGAGTCAGACGTTTAACAGACTGTGCCACCCAGGTGCCCCTGTATTTTGTTTTAATTACTGATTATAACTTTCCTGGGTAAAAATGGTACTCTCTTAAATACTTGTAAGTTTCTCTTTGTTATTATTTATTAACTTTTTCTCTAATTTTAAAAGAACATGTTTTATTAGCAGTTCAATTTATAGTAGCGCCTTTATTTTTAGTCACTGCCATCTCCTTCAGCACAAAGTTCAAAGCCTAACCATGTCTTCCCACGTTTGCCCCCCTCCCACACCCACTCTGCTACCTCTCTGATCCCCTGCTCTCCTGTGTTTTCTCCACACTCAGTCCTGTCCACCTAGTGAGTCCTATTTGCAAATGTTTGTTTGTTTTTTTCTCTTCAAGGTCCTTCTATCCCTCTACTTGGGCCATTTTCCTATAGAGAATCCCATGGCTCACTCCCTCTCTCCCTTCCAGGCTTTAGCTATATCACAGCTTAACTGAGAGGTCTTCCCACACCTCCTATTCTGTTTATCTCTTATTCGTTCACTTACCTATCACTACATTCTAAATGTTTAATGTCCCCTGGTATGTGACTGTAAACTCTATGACATAAAGGGTTGTGTCTGTTCTGATAAATGACCATAGTGCTCCTACCACCTAGAACACAACTGAACACATAGGAGACACTCAGGAAATAATGTGCTGAATGTAAATATACTAACATTATTGTTTAAGGTATGATTTATCAAACTCTCCAATTGATGCCTTCTACAGTGGATTCTAATTTGAGAATCTGTGACTTTTAAAAGGAAATTTGAAATAGTCTCATCTACTATTTTATTTAATATGCAGTTTTATGGATATCCTGCCCCAGGCTCACTTATCCATCTAATGTAGACTACCTAAGCCCATCTTTAGGGGAAAAAAATCCTGCTCTTGAACATTCTCTTTGATTTAATTGTGTGTTTACTCTTCATGGTAATAATCAGAGACTAATAAACACGGTTCCTTGTAATCGTTTCCATTTCTTTTGTACTTTGTTCTGTTACAAAATAATGGAGAAGTATAAAATGATAATAAATTTACCTTTGAACATTTATATTCTGTGTCTTTTAGCCTGGGGCTACTTCAAGTAAAGGTTATTTCACTCTTGGTCTGGGTTTCCACTTGAAAATTTTTTACTTGAGATTCTGTCCTTTCATACAGAGACCTCAGTTTTACGCCATTCCCTATTAAGTCCCTTGCTCAGATGGGAGCAGGGTGGAAATCTGCTCTTGAAGGGCTCCTTCTCAAATTGAAGCCCTCATTTTGGGGTCTTTGCCTGCTGAAACAATGGGAGGTACTCAAGGTTTCCCATTTTCAGAAAGAAATACGACCATCTGAGGAAAGATCTATAATATACATTAATCATATTCTAATTTTGTGTACTCACTTCTCACATTTCATTAAACAATTTCAGGAGAAAATACAGGGTATATTGTCAGATTGATACACAGGCCATTGTTTGGCATTTGGGAGGTTGTAAGGTTAGGTTTACTTTACCTTTATAGGTTCCTCTGTTTCTTAAACCTTTTTAAAAATAAGTATTGAGGTATAACATGAGTGTAGACCTTGAAAAATTTTCTGAGCAAATGCTCCTATGTAACAAGCACCAGGTCAAAATACGCAATATTTTCGACACCTGAGAAGATTCACTTGTGCATTTTACTGCTTCACTCCTTCCAAAATGTAACCACTCTTCTGACTTTTAAACCCATGGAGCAATTTCGCCTGTTTTTTGAAATTTAATTAAAAGAAATCACAGTAGGTATACTCTTGTGTCTCACTTCTTTTGCTCAAACCTCTTTCAGGAGATTGATCCATCCCATGTATTGTATATAGCTATCATTTGTTTATTTTCATTGCTTTATAATATGCTATCACGTGAATATACTACAGTCATTTCCAGTTTAGGCTACTACAAATTAAGCTGCTATGAACATTTTCTCTCTCTCTCTCTCTCTCTCCACATACACATATACACACACAACACACACACACATACATGCACAGAAATGGTAGTTATATGCCTCAGAACAAAACTGTTGGGTTATAAGAATTATGCAGTTTTGCATTTAGTATATAATACCAAACTATTTTCAATGGTTGTCTGAATTACATTTCCACCAATAGGAGTTCAGGTTATTCCAAATTCTCACCCTCAGCATTATTAGCCCTTCTAATTTCAGCCATTTTTATGAATTTGTATTAGTATCTCATTGCATTTTTAGCTTGAATTTCCCTAATTACTGCTAAGGTTGAACACTTTTTTATATTATTCTTCAATTTTTGAACAGCCTCTTTTGTGAAGTTCCTGTTCAAATTTTCTGCCCATTTTTTCTATTGGATTTTTTTGCTCATTCTGCAAAACCTAAAATTTTTAAAAATAAATAAACTATAGAGGAAAATCATAGGACAAATCTGGAATGTTCAATAGTATAAAGGTATTAATTCTCCCCAAACTGATCTATAAATTTAACTCACTGTTGATCACATTCCAAACAGGATTTATTTGGAAATTTAAAAAATGATGGTAAAATAAAGAGAGAAATACAATGGGTCAGTATAACCAAGAAAACACTGAACAAGAAAAAAGTGGGGGAACCTAGCTCACCAGATACCAGGATGTATTATAAAACTGCAGTAATCCACAGGGCATGGTATTTGTGCATATATAAACAAAGAGAAAATGGAAGTGAATTGAAGTCCAAAAACAGAACATTTGTATTGAGACATTTTTATGACATACCTAGTATTAGAGAGCAATGAGTAAGTAACATTCTTTTTAATAAATAGTGTTGTGACAATTAGATTCCAAATGGAAAAAAAGAACCTGAATCTTAACCCATTCCTCATGTCAAACTCAATAATCAATTCCTGGTGAAATATAGATCTAAATTCAAATGGTAGAACAAAGAAGTCTATATAGATGACAACAAAATATAATATCCTAATGGTTTTGGGCAGGCAAATGTTTCTTAAAAAGGACACAAAATTATAAAAGTGAACATTTATAAAAATGAACTGTACCAGAATGAAGAATTTGGTTTATCATTGAGTAAAATGTAATCCAGAGGCAGAAAATACCTTTGCAATGCATAAAACGAAGGATTCATATCCAGAACATATGAACAACTCATAATTTTGATGAAGTTCATTTTTCTCTTTTTGAATCATGCCTTTGGTTTCACATCTAAGAAATATTTGGTTATCTCAAAGTCACAGGGATTTTCTTCTATGGTTTCTCTGTTTTATTGCCAGAATTTCTTTCAGTCTTATATTGAAAACTGTGAAATTAATAATTATAACATATACAGGAAACCCAAAAATTCATAATCAATAACCAGTATGTGAAAAAAACCCTCTTACCAAACAAAATCTATGGCTACATTAATCTACTATTTTAGAGGAGATCCAACAACCTATTGCTTAACATGGTATTTTCTTGGTGGGAAGAGATCAACTACATCAAATCGACTGAAACCAATAATTCTTTGAATTCTCTGCTGTCTTCCTGGCTTTCATATTTTGTAATGGAATATGGGGAACTGAAAAAGATTTTTCTTCATGTAAATTCTAATATCTCTAAACAATATTCTTAACTTATGTGATATTGATCTTTCAAAAGGATCTATCAGACTAATATTGAGGCAAACATTTTATAGACCATCTTATTCGGTCTGCAATTTGAAATTCTGCCTGAAAATTTGAAAATATACAGTTAATCACTTCAGAAATAATAAAAATGTATAATGTTTCTATAAAGCAATTTTCATAGATTAAATATGACAATAACGCTAAATTCATAAAATCAACCAAATGCTGCACAGCCTTCACTATCATTTCCCATGTGATGCCTTCTCTGTACCAGATGAGCTGAACAACATTTGGGGGAGGACACATCATGACTCATTCATCACTGATGATGGTTATTGTAAGAGTATGCAAGCAATTTATTTGAATTTATCCTTGAAAGAGAGATGTAATGTAATTAGGGAGGTACTAAGTGCCTGGTAAATGTATTGGTCGATTAGAAAGATTGTAGGAAGTTGGTGAGAAATCTCAAAGTCACTCTAATGAGACCAGAACTCCTTTCATCTACATACTTATTTAGGTATAATTGTTGACTTTCTAATACCATACATATACTTTCATCTTGTTCAACTAAATCAAACCTAGCAATAGGAAACAAATTTGCAGTTCTGTGAGTTGAAATAGCGATTGTTCTGTGTAACTTTCATACTTGGATGTGGTGTCTAATAAATGTGGCCTTAATTCAAACAAACTTTATCATCATCATGTCTGAACAAACTTGATACATAAAAAAAATAAGATTCAGCCAACTAAAATCCATTTGTTGTACAGAACACTTCTCTAGGAAACTGAGGGTCACCACCGGACTTAATCTGTCTCCCAAATGTAACTGCATCAAGTAAAATCTGCAAACAACACAGAGTGCCCTATCAGGTCTGACTCATGCCCTTCCCTGCCCTCTGTGACTGCATACATTTGCTTCCTGAATCATGTGATTAGCCACCAGCAGATCCACATGAAACAGAACACATACTCTTAAAGATCACTACTTTGATTTACAAGAGAACTTAAGAAGCTTTCCCTGCTTTGGGGGCCAAAGCCCTCACTCAAACATTAGGCATGCTGTCTCATGGTATCCAGATTCTGTCCAGGTCTCCACTTACATTATTTTTCTGCAGGACACGCAGTGCCTTGTTGACATTGTTCAGGGCGTGAACTCTTGTGGATCCTTTTTCTTTTGGCTGAAAGTAAATTGAAACAATGTTTACTGCCCAGCAGAGAGACAATCTACTAGAAATGAAACCATTTATACATTTCACTTCAAAGTTTGACTATCTTAAATGAACTTAGGCTGTGAGGCATTAATATAATACACTTAAGGGCTTTGGGTTAATTGTCCTTGTCATAGAACTTTCTTAGCATGAATCAACCCCTCCTCAAGAAAAACGATAGCATTTTCTTTTCCTCAATAAAAGCTATTTTGGTTACCATCTCTTCATTCCACAGCCCATTTGGGGATTTCTGCATGACCAGGAAAGAGAAACAACATTGCATAAGGACTTCTTGGTAAGGGAGATAAGTGAGGTAATTTCCACACATTTAAGGAAGGTATAAAAGAGACTTGAGCCTAGAAAACTTATATAACGCCAAATAGGGCTAAGGGAAAACTTTTCTGTCAACATTACCTTAACTGCTTTCATCACTGAAGCTCAAAACCTCAAGAATCTTTGGTTTTCTAACCCTCACTCTCAATCCCCAAAATCCTATCTCATCCTACAATTTCTAAACTGACATTTGTACAGTGCATGACAATATGCAGATTAACTCATTTATCTAGTTGTGGAATTTTAGAAACTCTACCATTATGATGCCTGCCATATTGACTTCTAAAAAGAGATCTACATCTCAAGAATTTTTTTTAAAGACTTTATTTATTTATTTGACAGAGAGAGACACAGCGAGAGAGGGAACACAAGCAGAGGGAGAGGGAGAAGCAGGCTTCCCACCGAGAAGGGAGCCCGATGTGGGGCTCGATCCCAGGACCCTGGGATCATGACCTGAGCCAAAGGCAGATGCTTAACGACCGAGCCACCCAGGTGCCCCTGCATCTCAAGAAATTTTTAAGGGCACAATAAAGTACAGATGGTCCCCGACATGATAGTTTGATTCAGGATTTTTTGACTTTATAATGGTGCAAAAGTGATATGCATTCAGCAAAAACCATACTTCACATTTTGAATTTGGATCTTTTCCCAGGCTAACAATATCCAGTATCCTACTCTGATAATGCTGGGCAGGGTCAGTGAGCCACAGCTACAAGTCAGCCATGTGATCATGAGAGTAAATGACCAATACACTTAACAACCATTCTGTTTTTCACTTTCAGTATACCATTCAATACATTATATGAGATAGTCAACACTTTGTTATAACATAGGCTTCGTGTGAGATGATTTTACCCAACTATAGGCTAATGTAAGCATTCTGAGCATGTTTAAGGCAGGCTAGGCTAAACTATGAAGTTCAGTAGATTACGTGTATTGAATGCATTTTCAACTTAGGATATTTTCAATCTGTGATGGATTTATAGGGATGTAACCCTATGGTAAGTCAAGGAAGATCTGTATTATTAACTATAGAAACAATGTTGTACAGCAAATCTCTGGAACTTATTCATTGTGCATAACTGAAACTTTATACCTGTTGACCGGCACTCCCCACTTTCCATATTTCAAGTTAAGTGTTCTTGTCATAATAAAAAATGAAATTAAACTTAAAAGATCATGATGACTAAAAGCCTTATAAAACATTCAATAACAAAGATACCAAACATTACAAACAAATAATATCTATTAATTAGCATAAATTACATGACTGAAAAATTTCACCTTCTAGTTCTGTGTATGATAGAATATGCCAAAATAAAAATAAGATTACAAGATTGTTTTATTCAGGAATAGGTCCTGTATTGTTAGTTAAATGAGTAATTATTAAATTAGTGAATTTTACTAAATCTAGAACAACTATACTGAGTTAGTTTCTGGTTTCTTAGTAAATTATCCTAAGGTTAATGTGAACTTTCTTATAAATAAGTCACGTACCAGTTTTTGCCCTGTCAGGCCTTCCAGAAGGTCTAGGAGGCGTCTCCCATCCTGTAGGTCACTGAAGAGGTTCTCTATGTGCTGCTTCCCAAACTGAAATATGAAATATACCCAATCAAACAAAGCACTCTTCCAGTGATCCATTTCCATGACTATGCCTTTTAAAATTTAAAGTTATGTTTAAGAATATTTAATGTATCTAATTCTTCATCTGCCAAGGATGAAGGATGAAAAGAGAACCTCCAAGTAAAAAACAAAAAACAATATATCATCATTAGGTCAAATCTATTTAAAATTTTTTTAATAACATGAGTTAGATATCTGTAGCCTAATTGGTCTAATTAACTCAACTTTTTGAATGCTGACTCTATGAAGGAGAGAGAAGTACACATACAAAGAAACAAAGTCCACATACAATTTGTCCTGGGTAGGTGCTTACAATTTAACTGTTTCATGTACTTGGCTCTATAACATAATCATAGAAGACCCACCATCCTGCACCCCTAGAGCATGCTTTCTCTGAATATACAGTTTGAATACTGCCTCAAAATGATCCATTTTCATATTGCTTGGCTCAGATGTTAGAAAGATCTGATTTTAATTGAGTTGAAATACACCTGTGACATATTTGTGTCTATTTTTCTCAGTTCTTTACTTGGGAATTGTACTCAGAAAGAATAATAACCACTCATAGCATCTCGTATTTTGGTAGCAACTACTCATGAGAAACACTTCACTAAATGAGTGGATCTTATCTTTGTAATATAGCTGTGGGTTAGTATTCATATACTCATCTTACAGATGAGAAAAAGAAGTTGAACATGCGGCTCTTTGTCATGAAACTAGAAGATGGTGAAGCCCAAATGCTGTCCCAGAACTGTCTAACACTGATGGGGGGGCTGGTTTTTCCTAGCTTATCATGCTGCTTCCAGAGCTTTTTCCTCCTTCCATCTGATTATCTTTCAGATATTTTATTTCTTCTGTCATGCCCCCAAATATTTTCTTTTTCTGGTTGAAAGCCTACAATCCCTTCATATAAAATCATTCACAACTCTTTCATCACCCAGGTTCTCTGGAAAGTCCTCATTTATCAGTGACAGATGTTTATTGAGCACCAATAAACCTGAGCTAGGTGCTGGAGCATACACTAGTAAATCACACAGACATGCCCCCAGCCCTTGTGGGTCTTTGAGTCCAGCATGGAAAGCAAATATTCCCAAAAGGCAATACTACACAGAAGCAGTAACAGGGACCCAGGAGCATATAACTTTGGGAACTCCCATAGTATGGGGACCAGGAAAGACTGTCCCCAAAATGTCAGATGATGGGACTAACATTAGTTTTCAGGTGCTTGGGTTAGTCTCATGCATTCCTCGATCACATGAAAACTTTGCATTTCAGCCAGGTCAAGAAAAATAAAGAAGAGCCTTGGTTACCAGGCAAAGGGCATCCCTGAAGCTTCCAAGATTAAAGACAGGATTCAGGCTCTCCCTACAACCACATAGCCATGTCCATAACAAGTCCTGTCAATGCCTAGGTGTTTCACCTAATGAAACCCAGACCCCTGCAAAAAGGCCACCAGTCCTTTGAAAATCAAGCCACATATATGCTTTGACAAAGATAACTACAAGTTATTCTTCTGAAATTCTACTCTAATAGCTCTGCTTAAAAGTTCTAGGGGAAAAAGAAGACAACACAAAATACGAATATGTAAAAACACTTCACTACACATTATGTACAGTAAACCTCAAAACAACATGCCATTTTTTTATGAAATTTTAAGGAAAGCTTTCTACTAATAAGAAAATGAATGCATGCTTTATAATTCTCTCAAGAACCTCATATATAACATGGAATCACTTGGCATTTGGAGGGTTGATATTAAGGCTTTACTTTCAAATTGGATGAAAGTCTACAATGCCTTAAAAATGCTGTTCTCTTTTGTTTTGTTTTGTTTCATCCAGGAGCAAAATTTTACAGATGTATTTGAGAAGCAAGTGGCTTCTAAATTTATTGACAAAAAGAATATTACACACTGAAATGTGTCAAGTTTTGAAGAAAATATAGTTAGCTGACAGAGATACTTGTTCTTGTTAAAAATATATATCTGGATGGATAGATACATACACACATACTTACATACATACATAACAAAGTCTGTCAAACCAGGAAGGATGTGGGTAGCAAAATGTTCATTCAAGAAGAGCAGGGGTAGAGAAAGAAATGAGTATTGGGGCACAGAGTAAAGCATGAACCTCAAGGCCATAGGGATCATCTAGCATCCAGGACACAAGGACTATAAAGCTTATGCTTTGGGGCAAGAAGTCTAGACAGTGGTCAACAAGGGAAACAGGATCTTGCTTTGATCCAAACTCATATACACAAGCCAACATATTTTATAATTCTTTCTTTTAAAATGGAATCAAACAAAACGGAGAGAGAGTGAAGGACTGTAGGCTAATCAGAGTCCTCCAGGCGCATCTAGTTGGGACACTTAGAAAGCAAGGAGGGAACAGAGAAAAAGTTCCTGTTATCATACATGACTCTCATAACTCATAAAATCAGATACAATTTCTATTTGTATATTCACATTCTCTAATAGTGTGCTTCTCAGAATGTTCCATCAAAGCATCCTTCTAGCAGATGAGATTGAATGAATTTACCACAGGTCTGGCAGTATAAATTAGGCAGTGACAGCAGTTCAAAATGTCTATGAACACATAGGTTTTATTTTTTTTGGTAATTTTTAAAAATTAATATAGAGTGTATTGTTAGTTTCAGAGGTAGAGTTCAGTGATTCATCAGTCTTATATAACACCCAGTGCTCATTACACCATGATCCCTCCTTAATGCCCATTACCCAGTTACTCCATCCCCCTACCCTCTTCCCCTCCTGCAACCCACAGTTTATGCATATGTTTTATGTTACGAATTCATGGAAATGTTGCCTTCGTCTCTTAATGAATGTTTGTTTTAAAAGCATTTTCAAGCCCTCATGAGTGAAATTTCCCCTCCTAGGTCCAATTAAAGTCATGCTCAATGAAATGTACACTATTTAGCCTATAACTTCATGGATGTTCAGGTGCTGTCTTATTCTTCCTGTGGTATGGAGACCCCAGGGAAAGCAAAACATCTCATTTCTCTTGGATGGTTTTCATTTCTTTCCTAGATTCAAATCCTCATTCCATAACATTATAGCTATGATATAAGAAAAGTAGCACACCTTTGAGAGGCAGAAATAGCTGACTTTTATTTTATTTTACTGGGTATTATTTAAATTTAAATTCAATTAACATATAATATATATATACAAATATATATATATTTGTATATACATATATTATTTGTTTCAGGGGTACAGGTCTGTGATTCATCAGTCTTATATAATACCCAGGGCTCATTACAACACATACCCTGACTTTTAAACTGGAGTCTTTTATTCACTAGCTGCACTGTCTGAGGCAGGTGACTTAACCTTTCCAAGGCACAATATACTCTAGTAAAATGGGGATTGAAATAATACCACTTCAGAGCACTCCTCTGAGGTTTAAATGAAACAGTGTAGGTGTGCTGACAGACTGGCAAATAGTAGGCTCTCAATAAATATAGGATTTTTTTTTATTCTATTACTCTTTGACTTCTCTTTCTCTGGCCAAATTCTAGATATAAATACAATTATGGTACATTACTGAATCTACTAGAAAGTGCAGAGCTCACATACAGTGTGTTCTGTTTTTTCTTAGTTTGGTATCCCTGTAAGAGCGAAAGTCAAAGGGGGAAGATGTCATTCCATATTCAATTACTCACATACTGGTAAACGTGATGGCAGTCAGAGGCTTCAAGCCCTTTCTCTTTTTTCTTATTCTTTGGGTTACTTTCCATTAAGTCCTCTTTTGCTTACGCCACTTTTCATCTTCTACACGTACCATGCTTTTTTATTGCAAGTGACATTTATGTCATGAAAACAGTAATATTTTTTTTTAATTCCTTATCTTTAGTGGCTTTCTTTTCAAGTATATGAAAATTATTTTGGGAAACACACAAAACATTAAGCCCTTTTTGGGCCACATGACCCTGTAGCTCTCCATCTCCAGTCCCTTTCATGACTAATATTTTCTTTAAAAAGTGAACTTTTGATATTACTCAGCAGTTTACTGCCTTCACTTACATATAGTCTTCTTCCTTGCTAACTTAAATAACAAGATGAAAGGACCATAAAATGAGATAATGATGCTTCCTGATCATTGTCCATATGATATAAAGAAATACAGAACTATAGACAAGGTTCAAAAGAAAAAAAAATCAGATAGGTTGATTGGTAAGTGGGGGAAACAAAGTGAAAAAAATTCAAAGTGAGAATAAATTAAAAGGGACAGAAATGCATTTGTGAAAATATTTAAATAACTTCTGACTCTTCAGAGTTGTATCAGTCTCTTAACCTGAAAATACACAGGGATCAATACAATATTCCAATAAGGGGTAAAGAGCACAGGAATTATTTAGCATGACCTTCTGGTTATAGAAAGGTCAGCCTCTGGACAATTCTGTTGCTCAGAAAGTCAAGACACTTCTCTGATTACAAATCTTTAGATACTAGAAACACCAAGAAGCACTGGAAATACCAAAAATAATTCAAAACATATTGGTGGATGCTGCTGACCAGCTCCCAGAAAATCATTGCAACACTTTATAGTATAAATTGGCAGTTTTCATAGATGACTGTTTTATTAAGTATGGATTATAAAAATTATTTTATAAGAGAATTTTATCGAGGTATAATATACATATAGGAAAGTACACATATCTTAAGAGTTAGCTCAAATAGTTTTTTACAAACTGAACACATTCATATTATCACCACCTAGATGGAGAAATAAAATATGACCAGCATCCTAGGAGCTTCCTCACACCCCTTCTGTGTATTAGCCCCTTCAATAATGATCACTATATTAACTTTTAGGACCAGAGATTAATTTTGCATTGAAAGGAGTCTCTTAAAAACAGAAAAATAATGTTGGTTTAGCGTTTCATTTTAAGAAACTATTGATTGAAAGACATCAGGGTAAGGCAGAGGGAATTTGGAAAGGAAAAAAAAAATTGCACTGATGAAATTTGTTTTACAAAGCACAGGGAAGGTGTAATGCGGTGAATAAAAATGTTTACTCTATACCCAGAATGCCTTGGTTCAAATTCCAGTTCTGCCACATTCCAGTTGTGTGATATCGAGCAAATAACTTGATCTTTCTGTGTCTTACCTTTTTCATCTACAAAATGAGGAAACACTATTACCTAAATTGTGGTAATGCTGTGAAGATTTCAATGCACTTAGAACAGTGCTTTGTTTATAAGATACACTCTATTACTGTTAGCTATCATGAATTCATCCCAAAATTCTTAAGCCAAATAATCCATATTTTCCATATTTCTCCTTGTAAATTTTCCCTCAAAGTAACAGAAAGCATCAACTTCAAAGTATTAGTATGGGTTTGAATGGGTTCATAATTATAAGGTGTCCAACATGTTGCCTGGCACAGAAAATGTTTAATCAACTTTAATAACATTCCTTGCTTCCTCCTTCTTCTTAAATGTCATCACCTGGAGGTGAAGAATAGAGCTTTCCTTAAGGGTGCCAGGATCCTAGCAGGACTTTTGTAACTTGAGGAGAATTTAATAAAGGACAATTTGCAAAGATGAAAGCAGGATAAAAAGAAACCACCAGAACTGGTAGTAGAGGATGGCTATTACCACTCCTAGACTCAGGATTGGAGAAAAAGAGTAGTTACTGTTCCCTGAACAAAAAGAAACCCAAGAGGGTCACCGGACAGGAGTTTTGATAGTGGGCTAATGAATGCAGCCATCCTGCAATTAATAAATGTCCTGATCTTTCTTCCCTCTTTCCCTGGGACCTTCTGTAAATGCTCCCATTAGTCAAATCCAACTGGAAGCCAGAGGGCAAGAAAGTCTACTGATACGGTCCACAGAGGTCAGCCTCTCAGGGAAGAAAAAGGCGATGAGTGGACCCAGAGGGATAAACCAAAGACATACAACATCCAAGACAGGGAAACGAACTTTCTTTGATCCAATGGATCAATGTCAGGGATGCCCATATCAGAAAATAAATGAAGACCCAAGGGTTTCTCCCCATGCCTCCTACATTATTTCTATCATTGATAATGTCATATCAAAGGGCCAAAGGTATCAGTGAGACATTTCCTCTTCTATAATAGGGGTATCAAAGTACTAGAATGTTTTGTGGGCTTTAACAGATGAAAATTAACATACACTATTCATTATTCCTTAACATCAAATACTTTTAAAGACTTTTATATACCAGGAAAAGCACTAAAATCTGGGCTACAAAGATAATCAAGAAAAATCCAAGTTATTCCTTGGGGCTAAGAAGTACTCAAGAACTAAGTTTGATAATATAATAGATTTGCAGTGTCTCCAGATATAAAATGCTATTTGGTAGTAGGTCTTTATAAAACATAATCACTAGGACCCAATGTGTATATTATACTATTAAGTACACGAGAGAAGATTCAACCAGATTGCACATTAGAACTTTCTACTGGAGTGTCAGGGCTATAACATACTGATTTGACAATTCTATATATTGTGATACTACTCACCACAATAGGTGTAGCCACCATCTGTCCCTATACAACATTATTACAACAGTATTGACTATATTCCCTATGCTGTACTTTTAAGCTCTGTAATTTATTTTATAACTAGAAGTTTGTACCACTTAATCCTGCTCATCTATTTCATCCATCCCCCCATCCACCTCCCCTCTGACAACTACCAGTTTGTTCCCTGTATTTAAGAGTCTCCTTGGGTTTTTTGTTGGTTTGTTTTGTTTTTTAGATTCCACACGTAACTGAAATCATACGGTATTTGTTTTTCTCTGTATGACTTATTTCACTTAGCATAACACCCTCTAGGTTCATCCATGTTGTCCCAAATGGCAAGATTTCATTCTTTTTTTTTTTTTTTGACAGAGAGCGACACAGCGAGAGAGAGAGCACAAGCAGGGGGAGCGGCAGGCAGAGGGAGAGGGAGAAGCAGGCTTCCCGCTGAGCAGGGAGCCCGATGCGGGGCTCGATCCCAGGACCCTGGGATCATGACCTGAGCCGAAGGCAGACGCTTATCGACTGAGCCACCCAGGCGCCCCGCAAGATTTCATTCTTATAATGGAAATGGGAGTAATGGAAAGGGAGGTTGGCTGTATTCTTTTTTAGATTTTTTAAATTTATTTATTTGAGAGAGAGAGTGCGAGAGAGAGCCCAAGTGGGATGAGGGGCAGAGGGAGAAACAGACTCCCCGCTGAGCAGGGAGCCTGATGTGGTGCTGGATCCAGGACTCCAGGATCATGACCTGAGCTGAAGGCAGGCACTTAACCGACTGAGCCACCCAGGCACCCCAGAGGTTGGTTATATCCTATCCCAACAGTAGTTTTTATTACAGAAAAAGCACAGTATAAGGTTTCCAAGAGGAAGCACTTCATTTCAAAGCATCTAAATAACACCCTGAACCTTCAAAAAGAAGAAAAAAATGCTGTGACACATGGACATGCTCACTAGAGAAATGCCAACAATTGGCACTTAGCTCCAGGCAAAATACGGAGGGAAAAAGGACTATTCAGGCTTGTTTGGATCCAGTGGGAAGAGACCTTCTGCCAAAGGGCATCTGAAGATGCCTTTAATTATTAATAAGTGTAAAACTTATTTATAAAATTAACATTTTTATCATTTCTCAATTACACTGCAATGCAATTGTGTGGACAATTACATGACAGGATACAGCTTCTTCTAATTATTTCCTGCCCCTACCCACTAGGAAGTCAGCCTGGGACAATTCATTACTTCTTTTATGGCTATGAGGAGGGTCTGCCTAGAGGCAGTGCCAAATCAAGGGAACTGGGGACACACAGAAAAGACAAAAGTCACATAGGGCAGAATATTTAAATATGAGCTTCTGTCCCCACTATACCTCTATTTCCTTCTAATAGTTTGAATCATGAAACTTTTAATTCTGTATTCAAATATGGTTGAAATTGGCAATTTCATACAATTCAACCTCAGATGTATTGGAAAGACATGAGTAATAAACTTTAAGAGCTTAATTTATGTCAGTCACAATTCCTTGCACTGTACATAGATTATTTTCATTGTCACAACAATCAGTTAAAATCATTCCCATTTTATAGATGACAAAGCTGAGGAACAGGGCACGTAAATAACTTGGCTAAAGCCACAAAGTGGAAAAGTGGGAGATAAAACCCAAACTCAAGCAGTCTATCTCCAGATTTCTTAACCATTTTCTGCTTTGTAACTGCTGTTTGAGCTGGGCTGCTTTGAGCATCATGCCACTCAGGGTCAGTGTTAGATAAATTTTACTTGCTCATTTTCATAATCTCTTTCAATAAATTAGGGATAATTTAATTTATTCTTTTTCTTTTGCCTGAGGTTTCTGAAGGTCAGATGCAGTTATATAACCTACAAACAAAATTGCTTCTAACTTTAGGTTGAATTAGTAATTGAAGGATAATAACACAGTGATAATTCTATATATGTACATTAGGAAAATTCTTCAATGTCCTAAGTTTTTATTGTTATATCACTCTTTTGGGGGGTTATATTAACTCCTTCAGGAGTCCGACATGCCAGGCATGGGGTTGCTCAATAAATCTGGTAAATACTGCTCCAGAGAACAAAACAAGCATTTTTTTTAAAGATTTATTTATTTTATTTTTATAGACAGAGAGAGAAAGAGGGAGAGTGCAGTAGATGGGGGTGGGCAGAGGGAGAGAGAGAGAGAGAGAATCCCAAGCAGACTCGCCACTGAGTGCAGAGCCCAACACAGGGCTTGATCCCAGGACCCTGAGATCATGACCTGAGCAGAAACCAAGAGTTCGATGCTCAACAGATTGAGCCACCCATGTGCCCCCAAAACAGGTGTTTAAAATGAAGAATTTGGGGCACCTGGGTGGCTCAGTTGGTTAAGCGACTGCCTTCGGCTCAGGTCATGATCCTGGAATCCCTGGATCGAGTCCCGCATCAGGCTCCCTGCTCGGTGGGGAGTCTGCTTCTCCCTCTGACCCTCCCCACTCTCATGTGCTCTCTCTCATTCTCTCTCTCTCAAATAAATAAATAAATAAATCTTTAAAAAAATAAATAAAATGAAGAATTTACTCTGAAACATGTAGAAAAGACAGCTTTTTAATGTTAATTAAATTAAAATACAAAAGCAATACCCTATACCAAAAACCTAGAAGGCTACAAATCAAAATATAGATATATTTAAGGCAATCCTTAAGGTTGATGAGCACTAACTGAGATTATAGGAAACAGGAAAAGTTTTACTTGTGCATTTAGTGCAGTTATTTCTTGAGCGATCCACTCAAACATGCCAGTCACTTACTGAAAGTCTTCCATGTGATGAACAGACATTTCTGCAAAGAAGACATCCAAATGGCTAACAGACACATGAAAAAGTGCTCAACATCACTCGGCATCAGGGAAATACAATTCAAAATCTCAATGAGATACCACCTCACACCAGTCAGAATGGCTAAAATTAACAAGTCAGGAAACAGCAGATGTTGGCAAGGATGTGGAGAAAGAGGAACCCTCCTACACTGTTGGTGGGAATGCAAGCTGGTGCAGCCACTCTGGAAAACACTATGGAGGTTCCTCAAAAAGTTGAAAATAGAGCTCCCCTATGACCCAGCAATTGCACTACTGGGTATTTATCCCAAAGATACAAATGTAGTGACCCAAAGGGGTACATGCACCCCAATGTTTATAGCAGCAATGTCCAGAATGGCCAAACTATGGAAAGAGCCAAGATGTCCATCAAGAGATGAATGGATAAATAAGATGTGGTATATATATACAATGGAATATTATGCAGCCGTCAAAAAACACAAAATCTTGCCATTTGCAATGATGTGGATGGAACTAGAGGGTATTATGCTAAGCGACATAAGTCAATCAGAGAAAGACGAGTATCATATGATCTCACTGATATGAGGAATTCTTAATCTCAGGAAACAAACTGAGGGTTGCTGGAGTGGTGGGGGGTGGGAGGGATGGGGTGGCTGGGTGATAGACACGGGGGAGGGTATGTGCTATGGTGAGCACTGTGAATTGTGTAAGACTGATGAATCATGGACCTGTACCTCTGAAACAAATAATATATTATATGTAAAAAAAAAATTAGTAGGAAGAGAAAAATCAAAAAATGAAGGGGGGGAATCGGAGGGGGAGATGAACCATGAGAGACTATGGACTCTGAGAAACAAACTGAGGGTTTTACAGGGGAGGGGGTGGGGGGATGGGTTAGCCTGGTGATGGGTTTTAAGGAGGGCATGTATTGAATGGAGCACTGGGTATTATACGCAAACAATGAATCATGGAACACTACATCAAAAACTGATGATGTAATGTATGGTGACTAACATAACATAATAAAATAAAATTAAAAAAAGAAAAAAAGAAAGTCTTCCATGTGAGATTCATGCAGTTGCATGTTAAAGAATATAGCACCTGGGGCCAAATAGTCCTTTATTTAATTGCAGTTCTTTTTCCAACTATGTGAACTTGAATAAAGTCTTTGGTAATTTGCTTATTTTCCTCCTGTATTGAAGGAGGAGAGTAGTTAAAGTATTCAACTAAATTCAATAGGTATTATTCAAATCCTTTATATTGTTCCAGGTGCTTAATCTTTGGGAAGATAAAAGATAAAAAAAGCTACTGCCATTGTTTTCACAGCTTTAGTCACAGTCAGGAAGGAGGTTTGCACCAAGCAAATATGATTATAGCATCGTGTTATAACCCTGTCAATAGTAAATTGTAAATATGGTGTCAGCACAAATAAGAGAGATGTCATTGTCACCTGAGAGACTAACAGCAGCAGAAGTCCTTGAACTGAATTTACAAGGTTAAATAAGAAATCAACAGGTAGATGTGGAAAGAGGAAGAGCATGCCAGAGGGACACTTTGGATGCTAAGGATCAAATAAATTCAATTGCATCAACTATTCAAGAAATGGGGACAAATCAGTTCTTGGGGCACAGGGCACATGGAGGGATGGGAGATGATGAGACATGAGATGTGTGAGAGCCCACAGCAGAGAGGACTTGGTCTGCCACCCAAAGGAGCTTGGGCAAATGTCCAATGGTCTTTTGTGTTCATTTTTTAGAGCGTGATATCTAATTTTGAAGTTTTTACCATATTTTTCACATTAATATTTACACTGATGTTTTAAGGTAGTTAATATTGTTTAGGAAAGACCAATATTGGCATTGTTCAGAGGCTAATTTTGGAGTTGTAAAAATTTGAGAGAACTATTCTGGTGCATAAATATTACTTGGTAAGGGAGTCGTATTGTTCAGGAGCAACTGCTCTAAATTATAAATACAAGATCCTTAAAATCCTATGCAGTTACCCACCTTCCCATCTGAACCTGTTTTGATGGAAGTAGAGGTCACCATCTGTCGTGGGTGAACTGAAAAATGGGGCCAAATATGTCATCCTTTCCTGAATCCTTGCCTTTTGCAATGAGATTTTGTTGCTCCTCTCCTGAAGAAGTGGTGTCTGTTCCCCTGCCTCTGGAATCATGGTTGGCCATTGCCTTACTTTGGTGAATTGGATACAGTGGAAATGATGATGTTCCACTTCCAAATGTAGGCCTCGAAAGGGTTTGAACACTTTTGTTCCCTTGTTTATGCCTCTACCTTCACCATAAGAACATGCCTAAGCTAGAGAGCTGGGAGATGAGACATGTGACACAGAGCCAAGTTGCCAAGTAATCCCAGATGAGGTCATTCTAGACTGGCTGACAGCCGGACATGTGGGAGATCTCAGCCAAGATCAGCAAAGACACCTAGTCAACCAACGGCTAACTAGAGACACATGAATAAACCCAACAGAGAGATGAACTGCCTGGCTAACCCAAAGATTTGAAAGAATATTATATGATTGATGTTTTAACCTACTGAGTTTCAAAGTAGCTTGTTACACAGTGTTAGCTAACTGATACATGTCCACGTATAAACATTTGTTTCTACAAAGGAGAAAGGTGTCTGAAAAATTAAACTGTATTATAAATATGGACAAATTATTTATGAATTATTTTTAAGAGAGGCTTTGTAATTTTTGTGAAAAAGAACTTAAAGTGAGGAAATATTATGTTATTGCTGAAATTGAATATGGGCAAAAAGTCACTGTCTCTAGAGATTGGACTCAATGAGTTACCCGGAAAAGAATATACTCAATGTACTCAACACAGCTCCTCCAATTCCAACATGAAAATCAAATTAACAAAGCCCTGTGGTTTTTTATCGTAACTTTATGGAATAAAGAATGCAGTAGTGTCAACCTTAAAAGATTTCTAAAGCTACCTTTAATAAAATGAACTCTTCTGTGGTAGTTACATATTGTAAACACAACAAAGATTGTAGTTCTCGCTCAACATGTTCATTTGAAGTTCGCTTGGATCTTATGAGAAGTTAAAAAAGAAAAGGTAGACTTTTTGTTCTCCTGGTTGCTAACTTTTTTACTCTGTTGTCACTTTAGATAAAAATTCCTGTTTATCTAATTTCCTTCATTATAAGCTCTAATTTCCAGTGGTTTATCATTCAGACATTTTCAAACCAAAAATAGTGAATCAAAAAGAATTTTCTGTGAATTAAACTGTTGCCTTTGGTTAGTGTTTCTAGAATAATACATTTTTAAGTAAATTAAGCTGAATAACAGCCAAAGGGAAGTAGTTAGGCTTGACATTTTTCCTCACAAAACTCATGTGAAAAATGTCAAATTGTCTTGTAAATTAATTAGAAAATCTTAATAGGCACCTGTTTATTTCAAAAACAGGAAAAATCACTTTAATAACTATTTGAATAGAAGTTTTTACCAAGACTTTTCAACTATAAAAGATGCTTAATTCAGTAATTCCTCTCTACCAGCACCAAATATTTACTAATTATAAAACAATGCTGTGCAAAATGTTTTATTTCATGAAAACAGCAACTTTCCAAAAATATTATTGAGCAAAAAGGAAATTGAAATTCTTTTGGTTTAAAAATATAATAATCACCAGATTTTTTTTTTTTAAGAACACCAAATACTTAACAACTTTTTAAAAGGCTGGTGCTCATTTACCTGGTGGAATGACGTACCTCTTGGCCTTTTATATTTAAATATTACTGGGAATGCATTAGCAATCTTTTGTTGAACTCAGACTGTAAAATCTGAGATGGAGGTTTAAACAGCAATCTGAAATTAAAGTTAAAATGGAAAATATATTCATTTTCATTGCTTGGTTTTAAAAAAATGGTTTCTTCTGATTTTAAAACCAGTAAATGTACTTTATGGAAAAAAATGAAATACAGAAAAATAACACAAAGAAACAAAAAGGTATAATCTCACCACTCAACCAGTGTGAACATGTTGGTATATTTTTGAACAGACTTTTTTCTATTTATACATAAGCACATTTTTTTTTCCAATCTTGATTATATTTCTAGTCTTTCTCTTCCTCTTTTCTTCCTCCTCCTTGACACCCTGGTCTCCTTTATCAACTCAAGTGCCATTTTGGAGTGTTTCTTAGTTAAACTGAGATATTCTAAGAATTTTATGAACAATGTCAAACTTATTCTGTTGGATATTAGAAGCAATTAGTGAGGAAGATATTGTTTCCACCTTTTTAGAGATGAGGAAATTAAGACTCAAAAGTCTGGGGGTACGTGGGTGGCTCAGTCAGCTAAGTGTCTGCCTTCGGCTCAGGTCATGATCTCAGGGTCCTGGGATCCAGCCCAACATCATTGGGCTCCCTGCTCAGTGGGGAATCTGCTTCTCCCTCACCTTCTCCCTCTGTCCTTCCTCCCTGCTTATGCTCACTCTTGCTCTCTGTCAAACAAATAAAATAAAAATATCTTTAAAAAAATGACTCAAAAATCTCAAATTAACTCATCAAGGTATTTGAACTCAGGTTCAAATCCATTCTCTGTGACTCTGTAGGCTATAGATAGCTTCATCCCTACCCTACATTTTTGTTTTTTGGTTTTATTGAACTTCTTATGATAAACATTTCTCTGCATAATTTTTAAAAATCTTTAAAAATTTATTTTGAAAAAAAAGGAGGGGCAACATGGTGAGGCCTGCATGCTTATTCTATTAAAAATAGACTTTCTTGTGTTGGCATCCTTCCAACTATGGTCCCATTTAGGGCCCACAGTCTTGTTTATCTTAGCCTGTACTGACAGGGCTAGAAGCTAAAATGTACCTGAGTCTAAATCAAAATAGAGTGGAAAAAATGGTTCTTCATATATAGCCAATTTGGGAGTTTGCAAAGCATAGTTAACCCTCTGGGTATTTACTATCATGGAGCACTGGGAGTTATCCTGACTTTCTCATTTTATGGAATATACTCATGTGTGATATGATTGTTTTGGGAACAAGGATTTAGAAGCAAATTTATCAAAAGCCTATTCCTTGATATTTATGTTTATCAACCTGTCCATTTCCTATTTTTATCCCTAGTATAATTATGTGGGCAATCCATGAGGAGACAGATCAACAGGAATTGATTCATTAAAGCATGTGTGAAAAAAATAATACAGAATACTAAATATTTTTAGCTCCTTCAGCTCACAAAATAAGCATCAGCCCCTATAATTAACACTTCAATCACTACCAACAACCTTCTCATAACCCAATCTTAACAACTCCTTAGAGATGCTTAAAACTATATATGATCATTAATATGGACATTGCTTTCGTTAATGTATTCTTTAGTGGCTAAAACCAATTTGACCACAAATTAATCTTTAAAAACCAACTGGACTTAATACAGCAAAAACAATGAAGGTAAGGAGCTAAATCTTCTTGTATGTTTTATGCATGATCCATCATGAATTGGTGAAGAAGTATAATAACAGTCCTACCAGTTTCAAGGATAAATACTTGTTTAACTAGTATATAACAGGCAATACATGCCAATAATAATCAAAATGAAAAACAAAACAAAGTGATGCAGAAACACAACACCAACACTTTTACAAAACCTAAAGGCACTAATAAATGGTATAGCCAGTCAATAGCACATGCATACCTCAGATGAAACTCTCCTAACAGTACACGGTACCACACTGAACAAAATTGCCAATTGGAACCAAAATCTAATCAATAATGAAGTCTATCCCCAGTGTTTTATGTTTATTTGCCTGATTGCTTATTCAAAGTTTTGAAGATTCTTCATACCATATCCTATACTTACTAAAATATCCTTGCCCTGCTTCCTTTCTGTAAGCTTCAATCCCCGCCCTGGATAGAATTTACCTGCAATCTTTTTTCATAATTTTATTCCTTTTTATCTTGATCCATTTTTCCTCTCAGCCTCACCATCAGTTCACCTCCTAACTCTTTCCTTAGTGTCTTCTAAAACCCTAAATTTGGGGCGCCTGGCTCAGTTGGTTAAGCATCTACCTTTGGCTCAGGTCATGATCCCAAGGTCCTGAGATGGAGTCTCACATAGGGCTCCCTGTTCAGCGGGGAGTCTGCTTCTCCCTCTCCCTCTGCTCCTCTCCCCCTGGCTTGTGCTCTCTCTCTCTCTCTAATACATAAATAAAATCTTTAAAAATAAATAAATAAAACCCTAAAGTATTTTGAACAGTTGCCTTTATGTCTCAGTCTCAGTTACTCCATCACAAACTTTTTTTTTTTTAATTTGACAGAGAGAGAGATAGCGAGAGCAGGAACACAAGCAGAGGGAGTGGGAGAGGGAGGGAGAAGCAGGGGGAAGCATCACAAACTCTTCTTACTTAGAATTTAATCTCCATTTTCATTTGCCTGCCATCATAACATGTTAAAGGCTTGCCTCCTTTTATCCCTTGTTACAGTTTGACTGTCTGCTCCCCAAATTCGTCTGTTGGAATCTCAATGCCCAGTGTGATGGTATTAGGAGGTGGGGTCTTTGAGAGGTGTTTACATCATAAGGGTAGAGGCCTCATAAATGGGATTAGTGCCCTTATAAAAGCGACCCCTAAGAGCTCCCTAGCCCCTCCCACCATGTGAGAATACAGCAGGAAGTTGGTAGTCTGCAACCCAAAAGAAGAACTTCAACAGAATCTGACCATGCTAACACCTGGATCTTGGACATCCAGTCTCCCAAACTGTGAGAAATAAATGTCATTTATATGCCACCAAGTCTCTGGTATTTTGTTATAGCAGCCTGAACAGATTAAGACATCCTTCATATTTAAGATCATGCAGCAGGTAAATATTTTGGCATATTAGCTGGTGCTTCTCCCTGTTCTTGGAAACTACCTATGGGCTCTTCCTCAAGCATAAGTTTGTTACCATAAAGGAGATAAAGCATCTAAGGCTTAAATACTGTGTTTCTAAGAAAGCATCTGAAATCTATGGAACAGATCTGAGGTGTACATTTCAAAATCATCAGTATATTGAATACCAATATGTTACCTATACTATAAATAAAAGAGTTGGTCGTGGTGCCTTGGTGGTTCAGTTGGTTAAGCGTCTGACTCTTGATTTTGGCTCAGGTCATGATCTCAGGCCATGTGAGATGGAGCCCCATGTCAGGCTCCTCGCTAGGCATGGAGCCTGCTTAAGTTTCTCTCTCTCCTTCCCTCTGCCCCTCGCCCCCTAAAAAAAAGAGGTCGGAAAACTGCATGATGATATAGAAACAGTTTGCCTCATCCCAAAGGAGATAAAGTTTAACAGCTGGAAAAAGGATAGGACTGATATGGATTATAGTGAGTATGACAAATAGCCATTACTGTGAGTTTCTGAGGAAAGACTCTCTCATCCCACTCTAACACTGAGATCAAGTCCCAGGAACCCTAGATATGGTGGGAAGAATCCCAGAGCTGAGAGGACCTGTGCCTGGCTTGCTGTGATATGGCCTGGGAGGTTGAAGACCCTCAGGAAGTTCCCCCCATCTCGATACCACCAATGCAGTAGAATCAGCAATGGTTAAGTGGCATAGCAAGTGAAACCGAAGGGATGCTCCTGGACACTTGAGGCATCCCTAAATTGATATGAAAAGGGCACAGAAATGGACATGATATCCAAGGGCTTAGCAGATTCCAATCATCTCTGGTGGTAATTTAGGCAGAGGCCAACAGGTGAGAAGAGACACCATGAGTTCATTATACGAGCAGAAGATTTCAAGTGAGGATGACTATGGACCTGTCACACCTCATAACTGAGTGTGACATAAGCCCCTTGAAACTTGTAGGTGGACATGCCATCATGACCAACATATTAATACCTTTAACTCAAAGCTCTTTGATCTGTTATGTTCCAATGGCTTTGAATATCACGTTACATCCACACACATACCTACTTCATGCCTCCTCATCTACCTTGAATCATTCTGCCTCATGGATCACAGTGAATTACTCCCTCTAACCACAGATTACTATTCTTGAACCCTCTTATACCATTTTGAAACCCAATAAATATTTACTATCTACATTGAGAAGCATCACGTGAGGTTTGAGTGAATAATGATTTAGTTTCTATATTTCTGAAGCTTACTGTCTCCTTGGGCAAATGAACAAGAAACAAGTAAGTAAGTAAGTAAATGAGGATTATAAGATTTTAAATGCTAAGGCAAAAATAGAGCTACATAAAGGAGAATTACAGGGCCAACCTACATAGATAAGAAGCCCCTTCTGAGGAGGCGACATTTGGGTTAAGATCTGAAAGATGAGAGAGAGTCAGGCTCTTGAAGAAGGGGCGGGGGTGGGGTGAATGGGGTTGGAATTACAGATAGAGGGAACAGCATGCACGAGGGGAAATAGGAGGACAGAACTAAACAAAGTTAGTGGCCAAAGAGGGAGAAGGAGTAAGTCATAGCAGAGATGCTATTCCAAATGGAACAGAAAGGTTTTGACAAGTTTTAAGTAGAGGAAGGATATGATCTAATTTGAATTTTAAAACAATCTCTCTGGTTGTTGTGAAAAGATATGAAGGAGGGCAAGAGAGGCAATGGGGAGACACAGTGCCTCATCCCATTCCTGTAAACACTTCATTCTTCTTACTGGTGGCTAAGGCCCCACCATCAACTGCATCTGCCTCTCTCCCTCAGTTGTTCATCATACTCATCTTATCAACATCAGTCTTGATTTAATTCAGGCTCCCATTCTCTCAGTTTCTTTTTCAAGTCTTGTATAATTGCTGAAGTGGTTCTATATCCCTGCCCTCTGGGTCTTCAGGACACATGGCATCCCATTATGTTCTCTTCCCTGCTTCCTTCTAATTTCATGGCAATGAGTGCCCTTCCTCTTTTGAAAAACTGATCACTAAAGGTGTGTTCTTGAGGTGACTGACTATAGGCCTCTATGGTTTTGATTCATTTTCTTGCCTCCTCATTTCTAGATATCTAGCACGCAGTATGCTTTAGTAGGAGAAAACCAACTTCTGAAACTAGGCATTCTGGATTCAGACCTCTGCTTCTCAGACTTTAGTATGTATCAGAGTCACCTGGATGAGCCTGTAAAAATGCTGCTTGCAAAAAAAAAAAAAAAACGCAGCTTGCCAGGTGATTCTGATTCAGGTATAAAGTGGATTACATTTTGAGAAACTTTATGCTGGGTTTCGCACTCTCACTGATTGTGTAACCTTGAGTTCATCAAGGCACCTATCTGAGCATTCAATCCTTATATGAAAACAGAGTGGATTAAACTGGTTGTTCTCTAAGGATATTCTCAGCACTGATATTCTCTATTCTGTGTCTAGTATCTAAGGAAGGCTAGGGGGCACCTGGCAGGCTCAGTCGGTTGAGCATCTGACTCTTGATTTCCACTCAGGTCATGATCTCAGGGCCATGAGATGGAACCCTGAGTTTGCTCCTGCTGACCACAGAGTCCACTTGAGCCTCTCTGTCTCCCTCTCCTTCTGCGCCTCCCCCATGTGCATGTTTTTTTTTTCTCTCCCTCTCAAATAAATAAATAAAATATTTAAAAAAATAAAGAAGGCTAGGGGAAAGATGCAAAAATAGTAAAACTGTGTAAACTAAGAATAACTACTGCAAATTAGCCAACACTTATCCTTGGGCCTCCCAAAAGTAGAGATAGAAATGGAATCATAGCATGTTATAAAGTTGTTATCAAATAAAAGGAAAGGCACTCATCCTAGCACTAAACTCTGAGAGGTCCTCAACCTGAGGTCCATAGGAACAAGGGAAAGAGGTTCATGAACTCAGGGAGTCCCTGAACTTGGATAGGAAAAAAATTACATGTTTATTTTTTCTCATATCTAACAGAAATTTATCATTTTCTTTCTGTATGATTTTAGGCAATTAAACATTATTAGCATTATTTGAGATTTTTGTCACAAGTAAAAATCACAGATTTTTTATATTTCATGACACCTGTTGCAAGTATCTCCATATATTGCTGACACTCATCACCATTTGGAAATGACAGTGGCCATTAAACCCTCTTCTGTATTTTGTTAATTAATGTATTAAAAAGAATTAAACCTATAAGCATACCACAAATTTAATATTTTGATAACTGTATTTCAATACAATTGGTTTCTTTGTAACTTTTTTTTTGTTTTCTTTGTAACTTTATGTACTTCATATTATATATTTTAAAACAATATTCTAAGAAGGGGTCCACAGGATTCACCAGATGGCTTAAGGGATCCATGGCACAAACAGGATTTAGAAATCACCTGGGGGGGGGATCACCACAGATTCTTCCTATTTGGGGGAATTTTCCAGTTCTTCAGTGATGAACTAATGGGCTTTTATATTCAGGATGTTATTATGGGTTTTATAAGATAGCTCTTTTCCATGGAATTTTTCTTCAACTGTTCATATTGCTTGAGAAATTTTGTCAAAAGATTGAAATACAAAACCTAAAAGGGAAGAAAGCCATTTATTGTATTTATGGATGCTATGTGAAATGCCTAACACAGTATATTAGTTTGTAAATTGAGAACAACTGTAATTCAAAAGCCTTAAGAGTGATTGCTTTAAAATTTGCTAGATGTGCATACCAGCCAGGAGTTGTGATCTAAACTTGAAAGCACAAGACCTTTAACAAGTTAAAAAAAAGTCCTGTTCTAGAGTCTCTTTCTAGTGATAGTGTATAAAGAGTGCTAAGTGTGGGACTGAGCCAGTCAGCCCACATTCAAACCTTAAGACTAGATCTGAGGAGGGAGGTCAGTCAGTATGTGAGTTTGATGTGTGTGACTCTTACTTGCACTGTGACCTTAGAAAAGTCACCTAAATGGGGCACCTGGGTGGCTCAGTTGGTTAAGCATCTGACTTGATTTCAGCTCACATTATGATCTCAGAGTCATGAGATCTAGCCCCGCGCTGGGTTCTGCTCTGAGCATGGAGCCTGCTTGAGATTCTCTCTCCTTCTCCCTCTGCCCCTCCCTGCTTGCACTCTCTCTCTTAAAAAAAAAAAAAGAAAGAAAGAAAGGTCACCTAATTTTATTGATCTTCAGTTTGCGCATGTGAAAAATGGGAATAAGAGTACATATCTCACGATATTGAGGTATGTACCCTCTATCCCTACACTGTGAAGAGTTTTAATCAAGAAAGGATGCTGTACTTTGTCACATGCTTTTTCTGAATCTATTGAGAGGATCATATGATTCTTATTCTTTCTTTTATTAATGTATTATATCACATTGATTGATTTGCGAATGTTGAACCAACCTTGAAACCCAGGAATAAATCCCACATGGTCATGGTGAATAATCCTTTTAATGTACTGTTGGATCCCACTGACTAGTATTTTGGTGAGAATTTTTGCATCCATGTTCATGAGGGATATTGGTCTGTAGTTCTCCTTTTCAATGGGGTCTTTGTCTGGTTTTGGGATCAAGGTAATGCTGCCATCTATGAAAAACCCACAGTGAATATCATAATCAATGGGGAAAAACTGAGCTTTCCCCCTAAGGTCAGGAACACGGCAGGGATGCCCACTATCACCAATGTTATTCAACATAGTATTAGAAGTCCTAGCCACAGCAATCAGACAAAAAAAGGAAATAAAAGGCATCCAAATTGGCAAAGAAGAAGTGAAGCTCTCACTTTCTGCAGATGGTATGATACTTTATGTGGAAAACCCAAAAGATTCCTCCCCCAAACTGCTAGAACTCATACAAAAATTCAGTAAAGTGGCAAGATATGAAATCAATACACAGAAATCAGTTGCATTTCTATACACCAATAACAAGACAGAAGAAAGAGAAATTAAGGAGTCAATCCCATTTAATTGCACCCCAAACCATAAGATACCTAGGAATAAATCTAACCAAAGAGGAAAAGAATTTATACTCAGAAAACTAGAGAATGCTCATGAAAGGAATTGAGGAAGACACAAAGAAATGAAAAAAACGTTCCATGTTCATGGATTGAAAGAACAAATATTGTGAAAATGTCTGTGCTACCTAGAGCAATCTAGACATTTAATGCAATCCCCATTAAAATACCATCAAGGTTTTTCAAAAAATGGAACAAATAATCTTAAAATTTGTATGGAACCAGAAAAGACCCTGAATAGCCAGAGGAATGTTGAAAAAGAAAAGCAGAGCTGGCGGCATCACAATTCCAGACTTCCAGCTCTATTACAAAGCTGTCATCATCAAGACAGTATGGTACTGGCACAAAAACAGGACACATAGATCAAAGGAACAGAATAGAGAGCCCAGAAATGGACCCTCAACTCTATGGTCAACTAATCTTCGACAAAGCAGGAAAGAGTGTCCAACAGAAAAAAAGATAGTCTCTTCAATGAATGGTGATGGGAAAATTGGACAGCCACATGCAGAAGAATGAGACTGGACCATTTCCTTACACCACGCACAAAAATAGACTCAAAATAGATGAAAGACCTAAATGTCAGACAGGAATCCATCAAAATCCTAAAGGAGAACACAAGCAGCAACCTCTTCGACCTCAGCCGCAGCAACTTCTTCCTAGAAACATTGCCAAAGGCAAGGGAAGCAAGGGCAAAAGGAACTACTGGGACTTCATCAAGATAAAGAGCTTTTGCACAGCAAAAGAAACAGTCAACAAAACCAAAAGACAACCGACAGAATGGGAGAAGATATTTGCAAATCACATATCAGATAAAGGGCTAGTATCCAAAATCTATAAAGAACTTCTCAAACTCAACACCCAAAGAACAAAGAATCCAATCAAGAAATGGGCAGAAGACATGAACAGACATTTCTGCAAAGAAGACATCCGAATGGCCAACAGACACATGAAAAAATGCTCCACATCACTGGGCATCAGGGAAATCCAAATCAAAACCTCAATGAGATACCACCTCACACCAGTCAGAATGGCTAAAATTAACAAGTCATGAGATGACAGATGTTGGTGAGGATGAGGAGAAAGGGGAACCCTCCTACACTGCTGGTGGGAATGCAAGCTGGTACAGCCATTCTGGAAAACAGTATGGAGCTTCCTTAAAATGTTGAAAATAGAGGAGGGGGGAGAGATGGCGGAGGAGTAGGGGACCCTATTTCAACTGGCCCCGGAATTGAGCTGGATATCTACCAGACCACTCTGAGCACCCACAAACCAGCCTGAGATGTAAGAAGATCTGGATCTCTAAAAACAGAATATCACAGGTGGTTCATTTTGAGGTACGAAGCGGGGAGCTGTGATTCTGTGGGCAGATATCGAAGGATAAACGGCAGCGGGAAGGAGCCTGGCCATGGGGATCCTACACTGCTGGTGAGCGACAGCCTTGCGTGCTGGGGACGGGGGCACAGACTCGCAGACCGGTCCCTAGCGGTGGGGAAGGACTTTAGGGCAGCCCCCGGGGTGGAAACCCAGAGCGGCGGGGTCGCTTGTGTGAACTGGGAGGGGCTGGCAGTTTTAGAAGCACAAAGGGCAGAGACGTGCCCCGACCTAGAGGCAGGACAGGGAGCGCCGCGGAGGGGTGCACAACCCAGGCCGCTGCAGTTAATAGTAGCATGGACAGAAATGGAGATGGTGTGGCCTGCAGAGCTCACTGAAGAACAGAGTGCGATCTCTCTGCTCTGAGGCAGAGGTCTGGAAACAGTCTCTTCTGCTCTGACTCGCGGAAGAGACTCAGAAAGCCCCCAGGGAAAGCCTCCAGAAAACAAAAGCCCCAAAAACTGATTCCCGCTGAGTCCATCCCCCGCCTCAGGGGGCCAGGGCAACTCCGCCCAAACAGGGTTGCCTGAGTAACAGCGTGGCAGGTCCCTCCCCCAGAAGACAGGCTGGGAAAACAAGAGGTCAGCAACCCTAAGGTCCCAAGAAAACAGGTGCGTCTTGCTTGGGTTCTGGTCAATAATTTGGACTCTATACATTCCCTCAAATACCCATCAACAGAATGACTAGGAGGAGAAGCCCCCCAAACAGAAAAGACTCAGAGATTATGACTTATGCTGCAGATTCACAAATGGATGCAGATATAACCAAGATGTCAGAGATGGAATTCAGGCTAGCAATTGTGAAGACAATGGCTAGAAAGGAGAAATCAATTAATGGCAACATAGAGTCTCTAAGGGCAGAAATGAAAGGTGAATTGGCAGAACTTAAAAATGCTATCAATGAGATCCAATCCAATCTAGATAATCTAACAGCTACGGTAACTGAGGCAGAAGAGAGAATAAGCGACCTGGAAGACAATATAATAGATAAAAAGGGAAAAAAGGAGGCCAGGGAAAAACAACTCAGAATCCATGAAAATAGAATCAGAGAAATAAGTGATACCATGAAGCGTTCCAATGTGAGAATAATTGGAATCCCAGAAGGAGTGGAGAGAGAGAGAGGACTAGAAGATGTATTTGAGCAAATCGTAGCTGAGAACTTCCCTAATCTGGGGAATGAAGCAAACATTCGAGTTCTAAAGGCAGAGAGGACCCCTCCCAAGATCAAGGAAAACAGGCCAACACCCCGGCATGTAATAGTAAAACTTGCAAATCTTAGAACCAAGGAAACCATCTTAAGGGCAGTTAGGGGGAAGAGAGTCCTTACGTACAGAGGGAGGAACATCAGAATAACGTCAGACCTATCCACAGAGACCTGGCAAGCCAGAAAGGCCTGGAAAGACATATTCAGGGTACTAAATGAGAAGAACATGCAGCCAAGAATACTTTATCCGGCAAGGCTTTCATTTAGAATGGATGGAGAGATGCAGAGCTTCCACGACCGGCAGCAACTGAAAGAATATGTGACCACTAAGCCAGCCCTGCAAGAAATATTAAGGGGGTTTCTATAAAAAGAGAAAAACCCCAAGAGTGATCTACAACAGAAATTTACAGGGACAATCTATAAAAACAACGTCTTCACAGGCAACATGATGACAATTAATTCATATCTTTCAATAATCACTCTCAACGTGAATGGCCTAAACGCTCCCATAAAACGGCACAGGGTTGCAGGTTGGATAAAAAGACAGGACCCATCCATATGCTGTCTACAAGAGACTCATTTTGAACCTAAAGATACATCCAGACTGAAAGTGAAGGGATGGAGATCCATCTTCCATGCCAGCGGACCTCAAAAGAAAGCTGGGGTAGCAATTCTTATACCAGACAAATTAGATTTTAAACTCAGGTCTGTAATTAGAGACACAGAAGGACACTATATCATTCTTAAAGGGTCTATCCAACAAGAAGATCTAACAATTGTAAATATCTATGCCCCCAACATGGGAGGAGCCATCTACATAAGCCAACTGTTAACCAAAATAAAGAGTCATATTGACAACAATATGTTAATTGTAGGAGACCTCAATACTCCACTCTCAGCAATGGACAGATCATCTAAGCAGAAAATCAACAAGGAAACAAGAGCTTTGAATGATACATTGGACCAGATGGACCTCATAGATATTTACAGAACATTCCACCCTAAAACAATAGAATACTCATTCTTCTCAGTGCACATGGAACTTTCTCCAGAATAGACCATATTCTGGGTCACAAATCAGGTCTGAACCGATACCAAAAGATTGAGATTATTCCCTGCATATTCTCAGGCCAGAATGCTCTAAAACTGGAACTCAATCACAAGAAAAAATTTGGTAGAAATTCAAACATTTGGAAGCTAAAGACCACTCTGCTCAAGAATGTCTGGGTCAACCAGGAAATCAAAGAACTTAAACAATTCATGGAAATCAATGAGAACGAAAACACATCGGTCCAAAACCTATGGGATACTGCAAAGGTGGTCCTAAGGGGGAAATACACAGCCATCCAAGCCTCACTCAAAAAAATAGAAAAATCCCGAATTCACCAACTAACTCTACACCTTAAAGAGCTAGAGAAAAAGCAACAAATGATGCCTAAGCCATGCATTAGAAGAGAAATAATTAAAATTAGAGCAGAAATCAATGAATTAGAAACCAGAAGCACAGTAGATCAGATCAACGAAACTAGAAGTTGGTTCTTTGGAAGAATTAGTAAGATCGATAAACCACTGGCCAGACTGATCCAAAAGAAAAGAGAAAGGACCCAAATTAATAAAATTATGAATGAAAGGGGAGAAATCACGACCAACACCAAGGAAATAGAAACAATTATTAGAAATTACTATCAACAACTATATGCCAATAAACTGAGCAATCTGGATGAAATGGAGGCCTTCCTGGAAACCTATAAGCTGCCAAGACTGAAACAGGAAGAAACTGACAACCTGAATAGGCCAATAACCAGTAAGGAGATTGAAGCAGTGATCAAAAACCTCCCAAAAAACAAGAGTCCAGGGCCTGATGGATTCCCTGGGGAATTCTACCAAACATTCAAAGAAGAAATAATACCTATTCTACTGAAGCTGTTTCAAAAAATAGAAACAGAAGGAAAACTTGCAAACACATTCTATGAGGCCAGCATTACCTTAATCCCCAAACCAGGCAAAGACCCCATCAAAAAGGAGAATTTCAGACCGATATCCCTGATGAATATGGGTTCCAAAATCCTCAACAAAATCCTAGCTAATAGGATCTAACAATACATTAAAAGGATCATCCACCACGACCAAGTGGGATTTATCCCCGGGATGCAAGGGTGGTTCAACATTCGCAAATCCATCAGTGTGATAGAACACATTAATAAGAGGAGGGAGAAGAACCATATGGTCCTCTCAACTGATGCAGAAAAAGCATTTGACAAAATACAACATCCTTTCCTGATTAAAATTCCTCAGAGTATAGGGATAGAGGGAACATTCCTCAAGTTCATAAAATCCATCTATGAAAAACCCACAGCGAATATCATCCTCAATGGGGAAAAGGTGAGAGCCTTTCCCTTAAGATCAGGAACACGTCAAGGATGCCCACTCTCGCCACTATTGTTCAACATAGTACTAGAAGTCCTAGCAACAGCAATCAGACAACAAAAAGAAATAAAAGTATTCAAATTGGCAAAGAAGTCAAACTCTCTCTTTTCGCAGACAACATGATACTTATGTGGAAAACCCAAAAGACTCCACCCCCAAATCACTAGAACTCATCCAGCAATTTAGTAATGTGGCAGGATACAAAATCAATGCATAGAAATCAGTTGCTTTCTTATACACTAACAACGCAACTGTAGAAAGAGAAATTAGATAAACTATTCCATTTCCAATAGCACCAAAAACCATAAGATACCTTGGAATAAACCTAACCAAAGAGGTCAAGGATCTATACTCTAGGAACTACAGAACCCTCATGAAAGAAATTGAAGAAGACAGAAAAAGATGCAAAAATATTCCATGCTCATGGATCGGAAGAATAAACATTGTTAAAATGTCTATGCTACCCAGAGTAATCTATACCTTCAATGCCATCCCGATCAAAATTCCAATGACCTTTTTCAAGGTGCTGGAACAAACAATCCTAAAATTTATATGGAATCAGAAAAGACGCTGAATCGCCAAGGAGATGTTGAAAAGGAAAAACAAAGCTGGGGGCATCACGTTACCCGATTTCAAGCTATCTTACAAAGGTGTGATCACCAAGACAGCATGGTACTGGCACAAAAACAGACATATAGACCAATGGAACAGAATAGAGAACCCAGATATGGACCCTCAACTCTGTGGTCAAATAATCTTTGACAAAGCAGGAAAAAACATGCAATGGAAAAAAGACAGTCTCTTCAATAAATGGTGCTGGGAAAACTGGACAGCCACATGCAGAAGAATGAAACTCAACCATTCTCTAACACCATTCACAAAGATAAACTCAAAGTGGATGAAAGACCTCAATGTGAGACAGGAATCCATCCAAATCCTAGAGGAGAACATAGGCAGTAACCTCTTTGACATTGCCCACAGCAACTTCTTTCAAGATACATCTCCAAAAGCTAGTGAAACAAAAGCAACAATGAACTTTTGGGACTTCATCAAGATAAAAAGCTTCTGCACAGCAAAGGAAACAGTCAACAAAACAAAGAGGCAACCCACAGAATGGGAGAAGATATTTGCAAATGACACTACAGATAAAGGGCTGGTATCCAAGATCTATAAAGAACTTCTCAAACTCAACACCCAAAAAACAAATAATCAAGTCAAAAGTGGGCAGAAGATATGAAAAGACACTTCTCTGAAGAAGACATACAAATGGCTAACAGAAACATGAAAAAATGTTCATCATCATTAGCCATCAGGGAAATCCAAATCAAAACCACACTGAGATACCACCTTACACCAGTTAGGATGGCAAAAATGGACAGGGCAAGAAACAACAAATGTTGGAGAGGTTGTGGAGAAAGGGGAACCCTCTTACACTGTTGGTGGGAATGCAAGTTGGTACAGCCACTTTGGAAAACAGTGGGGAGGTTCCTCAAAAATTTAAAAATAGAGCTACCCTATGACCCAGCAATTGCATTCCTGGGTATTTACCCCAAAGACACAGATGTAGTGAAAAAAAGGGCCATATGCACCCCAATGTTCATAGCAGCAATGTCTGCAATAGCCAAACTGTGGAAAGAGCTGAGATGCCCTTCAACAGATGAATGGATAAAGAAGATGTGGTCCATATATACAATGGAATATTACTCAGCCGTCAGAAAGGATGAATACCCAACTTTTACATCAACATGGATGGCACTGGAGGAGATTATGCTAAGTGAAATAAGTCAAGCAGAGAAAGTCAATTATCTAATGGTTTTACTTATTTGTGGAACATAAGGAATAGCATGGAGGACATTAGGAGAAGGAAGGGAAAAATGGGAGGGGGGGAATTGGAGGGAGAGATGAACCATGAGAGACTATGGACCTGAGAAACAAACAGGGTTTTAGAGGGGAGGGGGGAAGGGGGACTGGTGAGCCTGGTGATGGGTATTAAGGAGGGCACCCACTGCATGGAGCACTGGGTGTTATATGAAAACAATGGATCGTGGATCACCACATCAAAACCAATGATATATTGTATGGTGACTAACATACATAATAAAATTAAAAAAAAAAAAGTTGAAAATAGAGCTCCCCTATGACCCAGCAAATGCACTACTGGGTATTTACCCCAAAGATACAAATGTAGTGATCCAAAGGGGCACCTGCACCCCAATGTTTATAGCAGCAATGTCCAGAATGGCCAAACTATGGAAAAAGCCTAGATGTCCTTCAACAGATGAATGGATAAAGAAGAAGTGGTATACGTATATATATATATACATATATATATATGTATATATATATATGTATATATATATATGTATATATATATATGTATATATATATATGTATATATATATATGTATATATATATATACACACACACACACACACAATGGAATATTTGGAGCCATCAAAAAATGAAATCTTGCCATTTGCAATGACGTGGATCGAACTAGAGGGTATTATGCTTAGCGAAATAAGTCAATCAGAGAAAGACAAGTATCATATGAACTCAGTGATGGAGGAATTTGAGAAACAAGAAAGAGGATCATAGGGGAAGGGAGGGAAAAATGAAGCAAGATGAAACCAAAGAGGGAGACAAACCATAAGAGACTCTTAATCTCAGGAAACAAACTGAGGGTTGCTGGAGTGGTGGGGTTGGGAGGGATGGGGTGGCTGGGTGATGGACATTGGGGAGGGTATGTATTGTAGTGAGCACTGTGAATTGTGTAAGACTGATGAATCACAGACCTGCACCCCTGAAACAAATAATACATTATATGTTAATTAAAAAATAAATAAATTTAAAAAAGGAGTACATATCTCACTAGTTTGTTATGTGGAATAAACCATCCACATAAAGCACTGAGCTCAAATAAAATTAAACTTCACAATGGATTTGAGGTTCTTATACTGAAAAACAAATGTATAAAACCCAAATATAACACATGATGATCCCAAAATCAAAAAATAAAAAGGGATACTAAGTGTATATGGAAAAATCTTGGCTAAATAAAGCTACAGAATTAGGCTCTAGACAAAGCTCTGTGTTCTCTGCTATCTAGAAAATGAGGCAAACAATGGTTTATGTCATTTTCTCAATCTAGAAAGCGTTTTTTAAATGTATGTTCCTTGGAGAAATATCCCAAGATGCCCTTCATTTTTTTCTTTTAATTGCTCAGTTATACAAATAGTTTAGGAATGTGCTATGATGGGGTTCCGGGCAGGCCACCTCAAAATAAATCACTTTGGCAACACTGGTTATTTTGAATTTAAGTTACTTAAATGTAAAAAAGACACTCTGACCCTCCTTTGTCCCCCTGAAAGCAGGAAATAAGTCTCCCATGTGAAAGGTGCCCTCACTGTACCAGGAGGTAAAGAGACATCCTTATCACCAGAGACAGGGAATTCAGGGCCTAGAAGGCTGTTTGAACAAAGCTTTTTATCAATTTACTTTACTATCCCAAGACCAAAGTTCTATGCCTTGTTAATCCCTCACAAAATTATTGTTTCTTTGTCTAGAAGGTATAAGAGCTGCCTGCTTTGGTCACTTCTCTGAGGCTCATATTTCTATGAGCTCTCATACATATGAATTAAATTTGTTTTTCTCCTGTTCATCTTGTCTAACGTCAATTTAATTCTTAGACCAGCCAGAAAAACCTTGAAGTGTAGAGGAAAATTTTTCTCCCCAAAAGCTGTTTTATAGACTGAATGTTTGGTTCTGTCCCACCTCTCCCTCCCAAGATTCATATACTGAAATCTTAATCCCCAGTGTGATAGTATCAAGCCTCCCGTAGGTGAGTAGGTCATAAAGGTAGAGCCCTCGTGCATGGAATTAGTACCCTTATAAATGGGACCTCCAAAAATCCCTTGCCCTTCCGAGGACACAGCAAGAAGACAGACATCTACAAACCAGGATGTGGGCCCTTACCAGATACAAAATCTGCCAGTGCCTTGATCTTAGGCTTCTCAGCCTCTAGAACTGTGAGACATAAATTTCAGTTGTTCATTAGTCATCCGGTCTATGGTACTCCCTTACAGCAGCCCAGACAGACTAAGACATGCTGCAAATTCTAGCCTTTCTTAGAGAATCCCTAGTGTAAAGATATCCTATTAACTAGTATAGTGAAAACAATGATTAGTATTTCCAAAAGATGTGACCATGAAACCCTTTTCACAAAATATCTATTAATATCTTAGAGACCTAATCTTCTGAACATGACTTGGGAAATATTAGTGGTAGAACACATAATTATTTATCAGTAAGACAAATAATCAAACTTTTTTTACTGGTACTACTTATGAAATAAATATATCATTGAAGTCTTTGCCAAAGTAGAATTAATTAATATAATAAATGATATAACCTATAGCAGTAAATAAAAAAAATATTTGAAGTGTTATAAGGGGAATAAATCCAAAGGAACACAGCCTGAGGCCATCAGTGTGACCTGAATAATCAAATATCCCTTAGACCCAAGTGTCTCAACATTGGTTTGCACAGGAAACATCCGAGAATGTGGTTAAAGTGCACAGTTGATTGATTCTAGGTCTGGGGTTGGGCCTGAAAATCTCCATTTCTAACAAAATCTCAGTGATGCCGCCGCTGCTGAACTGAATGTAGAACACACTTTGAATTGCGAGGCCTCGGTCTACTCTTCACTTACAGTAGCTTTCAGAGCCAATTTTCAAATTAATAACAAAGAAAGCTTAATAGAAAGTATCTTCAGACACTGTTTCCCCCAAAAAAGCAGATAAGCTTTTCATGTGTCTTTTTCTTAAACCATCCTGAACCCACTGCTGAGGGTGGAACCTGACAACAGAGTCCTTTTTTGCCAAGGAGCTAAGCTCCAATACTCCAAGTGAGCTGTTTTCTGATGTTTTTGCTTGATACCAAGTATGGAGTTAGAGGCCGTAGAGGAATAAATGGACAGCGTGAGCCTTGAACTCCGTGCCATCAGTGCTATCCTGCCAGGCTTTCTCTCTTTCCCTCCTGCAGCTGCAACTTTCCCTTCTCTCCCAGCTTGTGTCAGCTCCCTCTTTCTGTGTGTGCCTCACAGCTGGAGCCCCTGAGACTTTCTTCTTCTGGAAGATACCAATGTTTTTAATACGGTGGGAAATACAATAGGAGGAGGAAGCTATTCAGAGCAGCTCTGATGGGCTCTAGATGGCCACAAAATTCTCCCACAGTTCTTTCATCAAGAGGTGGCATTTAAGTCTCCTTCCCTTGCAGGTTGCCTGGTCTTCAGGACTTGCCTGACTGATAGAATGCAATAAATGTGATATCATGGGTCTTCCAAGGTTAGGTCATGAATAGTAGCCTTTAGTCTCCTTCTGAGTTTCTTGAAATACTTTCTCTGGGAGCCCTAACTGCAGTGTGTGAAAAGTAACTACACTGAAACCGTCGTGCTGGAAAAGCCAGGGGTTTGTGCTCTGGTGGGCAGTCCCTGCTGGGCTCAGCCTTTGAGCTCTCCTCACAAAGGCATGCCGTATGGGCCTGAAGTTGTCTTGGACCCTCCAGACCAGCCCGTCCACGAGCAGGACACAGCCAATTGATGTCAGTTGATAACGACATAGAGGAGAAGAATTAGTGAGCTGAACCCTCCCAAATTTCAGATCCACAAAATCCTGAGGTAAAATCGTTATCATTTTAAGCCACTGAATTTGCAGTATTTTGTTAGAAAGCAACGGAAACCCAGAAAAGTGGTCTAGGATCTCTCTGGAATGAAGACATTGTCCTGCATCACAGTCCTCTTGACTGAGATCCTAATATTTGCCTCTTTTTTTTTTTTAAGATTTTATTTATTTATTTGAGACAGAGAGAATGAGATACAGAGAGCATGAGAGGGAGGAGGGTCAGAGGGAGAAGCAGACTCCCTGCCGAGCAGGGAGCCCGATGCGGGACTCGATCCAGGGACTCCAGGATCATGACCTGAGCCGAAGGCAGTCGCTTAACCAACTGAGCCACCCAGGCGCCCAATATTTGCCTCTTTTTGTGGAATTTTCTCCAGGGACCTCATCCTACTGCTGCCTATGTTTCTGTTTAACAGACTATCCTGTCTCCCAGCACTCACACTCCTCTTAGCCATGTGTGAAGTGCCCCAGGCCCTGTTCTTAGCCATGTGTGAAGTGCCCCAGGCCTGCTTCCTCTGCTTTTCCTCCCTTTCCTCCAGTCTACATGACTGAAGCTCAGGATGCTTTTGACCCGCTTATAAGAAACTCCCTCAAAAGTGCCTCTATGCCAGTTCTTTGGGCCCCCCTTTCCTTCTTCTCAGGTGAGAGAAGTTTTTGCTTATTTCTGTCAGTTTGTCTACTTCTAATCTCACTTTATCATTCCAATTTTTTTTAAAGATTTTATTTACTTATTTGACAGAGAGAGAGAGAGACAGTGAGAGAGGGAACACAGCAGTGGGAGTGGGAGAGGGAGAAGCAGGCTTCCCACTGAGCAAGGAGCCATATGTGGGGCTTGATCCCAGGACCCTGGGATCATGACTTGAGCCGAAGGCAGACGCTTAATGATGAGCCACCCAGGCACCCCTTTATCATTCCAATTTTAGTATACATGCTGCTGAAGCAAGCACTAATCTCACTTTAATACCATGCCAGGCCTGGGTGTAAGCACCAAAGAATGACTGAATGACTACTGGATGAATGAGTGAATGGATGGATGGATGGATGGATGGATGAATTTACAGGTTATGGTCTACCACTCCACTGAAATTAGAACTAATAAATACAATCAGAAAACCCAAATGGCCTTTTCTCAGCCCCTAATTTAATTTCTATTAATTATGTCCTTTGGCCAATGTTGTCACCTACTTCTTGAAAACTATTTCCCTTTTTGCTATCTCTGAGACCACATACTCTACAGCCTCCTGGTATTTTCTTGAACACTTCTTTGGGAGCTTCTCTTCATCTGCCCATATTTTAAATGTAAACTCTTCTCAAGATTGGGTTCTAGCTCCCTTTTCCTTTGAACTGTGTGCAATATCCTTTTGCCATCTCATCTTATGGACGACTCCACATTCGCTACCTTTGATTATGGCCTCTTGCCTGTATTACTACCTCAGTGGCACGCATATCAAATTCACACACTGATGTCCCTCTTCAGATCTAAATATACATTGCTGGGATTGTTGGAAATCTGTACTTGGACATCTCACCAACACATCAAATCCAATATATACTAAATACAACTCATCACTTGCTCCTCAACCATATTCCCAATCCTATCCAATGACACCACCATTCTCTAGATTTTTCAATTATGTTTGACTCTTTCTTTCAGATCCTTAAATTGCATCAATGTTAAGCCCTATTGATTCTAGATCCAAAATGCCACATAAACTCCAAAATGGTCTTCCCACCTATAATTCCTAAACCCTGATTACTATCCAATTCAGTCTATACTGTGCAAGCAGAGTCATATTCCTAAACACTGCTTGTAATTCTTCCGATCGCCGTTGCCCATTGGTCTTTCTTACCTTGCAGATTCCATTCATGTGGTCTTTCTTTAATGGCTTTTCCCCTCCCCCAACACTCTTCTTCAAGGTTCTGTCTCCATGAAATCTTTCTTGATATCCACTTGCCCTACCCTTCCTTCACCTCCACCTCTGTACAAAATTAATCTCCTCCATTCTGGTGTTCCCTCAGTCATTTGTTCACGCCTTTGATTTAAGAATAATCATGATTTGGCTTGAATCAGAGTTAGTGTGTATGTGTGTCCATCTATATTATGAAGTCTTAGCTGGCAAAAATTGGTTATTATTTTAATTTTGTATCCCCTACTACAACTATCACTGTATATTGCACATAGCGGATGCTCAATACACATTTGTTGCATTTGAAGCTGAACACTTCATCAGTTTTCAGCTACATTCATTTATTTTTTTTGACTGAGTTGTACCATGAGGGAAACTAATGTGTACCAAATGGGGCACATTTCAGCTACTCACACTATTACTTTAATGTTTTCATTGAACACAGGCATCTCTTAGTAGCCTCTAGGTACATTTAAACTTTAAGATAAAAGGTAGTTTCTGTCAAAATGATTTATAATCAATAACATTGCCAATTAAAATCAAATAATTAAGACATACACAAATGCCACAAAGCATCAACTAAGAGAAATACAAGGGGATGCCAGCGGATAATGGTGATATTTGATAATCACAACCTCCCCTTCCCCTCTAGCCATTGTTCTGCTGCAGAATCAGTCTTAGGAGATTCTTGCAGCCAGATGTTAGCAGAGAAATATGATTACAAACTACACTCAACTTCACTATGCTTCCAATATCCCTGGTTTGGGAAATTCAAATGGATTAATATGTCTGACTGAGAGAAGCTGAAGATTTAAAAGATCCCTTGCCTGAGAGCCCTGTGGTTACCATTTAGAACTCATTTGCACATGCCATTAAATATTCTCATTGGAAAACTATTTTGTCATATAAAAATATAAAGTTAAGAAGGAGTACAAAACACTGGAACAAATAGCATCTTTAATAACACTGTAATTCTGAATCTGCTCTGTTTATATTAGGAAATATTTTTTTTCTCTTTTAACTATATTTGTAGTACAGCTCAAGATCATTTTTAATTAATTATTCAGATAATGGCCTCAACTTGGTTTGGATCAATGTAACCTTGTAAAAGTTAGCACTTTGAAAGTTACAGCACAAAACTATGGGTGCTCCATCCGAGTCTACTGAGACTCCATTAATATTTCTATGTGCCCACCCCCAGGCTTTTGTGGGCTTTGCTTTTCCAAAATCTGAACCTGCATCCCTTTGGATGACTGTCTTCAGGCTTTGAAAGTTGCTTTGCCCAGAAGACCAGAGAACTGGCAGTATCTTGGTGTTTATGTCACCTCAGGGTAGTTTTATGCTAGTGACTGATGGGAATGGCAATGTGAAAGCCCAGCTCCTCTGCTTCAAGTTGGAAGAAACTCTAGCACAATTTAGGCCCAGAGTATTCCTGTAGGATTAGACGGAGGCTGGGACTTTGCCTACCTTTGCCCCTTGCATGACTTCTTTCCAATTCCTCTACTACTTCCCTTGCTTGCTGACCCGTCACCCTTGGGAACATTTCCTTAATAATTCACTTGCACACAAATCCTTATCTCCTGATGGTCTTTAGAGAAACCCAACCTGAAACAGGCATTTCCCCAATTCTAGTAATAAAGGCATCAGACTTCTATTTGAAGACAATAGACATAAAGTAATGGGATAGAACATACCAGTAAGTGGTGAGGGTAATTGGTTAAGGAAACCAGCTTCCTCTCTCTGCTCTTACACTTACAGACAGCCCATTCCTGTAAAGAACCCCTCATCCACTTTCCACTCTTTAGCTGCCAGCTATATTACTTTCTTCTTTCTGCCTTCTCTTTGTATTCAATTCTCCATGATAGTTTACTATTCTTTATCTTGGTTAATACCTTCCATGTATCACTTGAGGACATTGAAAAAGAAATATCTATTGAAGACAGAGAAGACCTTAATTCTAAGTCATATCTCTTCTGTTTCCTCTCTAAATAGGCTCAGCATGTCTGCATGGGTCACAGTTAGTATTCTGAATGGGTGGGACAGTTTTGTGCAAGACCATACTTTACATTGCAGGATATTTAACATACCTTGCTCTCCCCACTAGATATACATAGCATTTCCTCACAATCACTTTGAGAAAGAAAGAAAGAAGAAAGAAAGAAAGAAAGAAAGAAAGAAAGAAAGAAAGAAAGAAAGAAAGAAAGAAAGAAAGAAAGAAAGAAAGAAAAGAAAAGAAAAGAAAAGAAAAGAAAAAGAAAAAGAAAGAAAGGAAGAAAGAAAGAAGGAAAGAAAGAAAGAAAGAAAGAGGAAAGGAAAAGAAAGGAAAGGAAGAGAAGAGAAAAGAGAAAAGTTAAGAAAAGAAAAAGAGAAGAGAAAAAGAAAGGCCTACACTTATTTCCAAGTGATGCCAGAGATCAGATAGTATCATCCACCTCCCACCACCTTTGCAAACCAGTAAAAAAGCAATAATGTTCTTCCTGTTGTCCATGATTTGAAGCTACTCTTCAACTTACCTGCTTGCTTCTCTGGCCTTGCTTTCATCCATGATGTTCAGAGATAGAGGCCATTTTGATAGAGAGAAAACATTTGACCAGAGGAGTAAAAGCTTCCAACATAACAGTTTCCCATGTGATAAATGCAGAGTTTATTTTATAAGACTGGTGAAAGTGTTTAGGAAAAACTATCATTACCTGCCCATAATTTAAATAAGATACTTAATGATTATGTGATGAAGTAAGCCTGGGTTCAATTTAATTAGGCATTTGAACCCAATAGCACATTTAATAGTACTACACTAAAAATGATCAAGAAATAAATCATTATAATAATAGGATTTAGTTATTAGATTTATTGCACTTGTATTTAATAATGCCACATTAAAAGGATTTAGGGAATCTTTAACTTCAGCAAAATGTTAGGGTGCACAACTGCAGCTCTGTGGAGATTTTTATGAGTCTTATAATCCATTCAGACAATAAATTACTAAAATAGTATTATAGCATATTATGGTTGTCCTAGAGGTGGATCACAAAACAAACATGAGTGTTTCTATTCATTACTTTAGGAAATCTCTAATAAAGCTGAGTTATCACACCAATGGTTCAATCAGATGATAGAATGTTATTGATTTTTAAATAACTTAATATCAAAAGCTACTTGTCAACTCTAATAATGAAAGCAAAGTGGCAGGGCAGAGGCAGGATAAATCTGTAATATTTATATTTGAGGCATACTCCTGAATCTATCCCTTATGGCATGTTATCCATGTTTATCGTCTCTTAATTCCTGCATATCTCACAGCTATCCTCCCTATACCTCTTGCAGAAGGAGGGAAAATAAAGTCTGCTACCTTCCTCTTGGTAAAAAATTTTAAGAGCCGAGGAGCATTCAGGTAGAAATAATAGGCACTTATGCCAGTGACTGTGGCTGACTCATCTTGGGCTTGGGGGAAAGGGTGGTGATAAAAAAAAAAAAAAAGAACCCTGGGAGACAGAGGGTCATCACTTCATTTGGGCACATGGCTCCCAGCGCAGCTTGTGCTCATAATTCAGGAGTTTAACTCTGAGCTTCCCTCCAAAATTAGACAGCCTCTGCTGGTTCCCTCCACAAAAAATTATTATCACTTCCTTCACTTCCCCTTACATGAAATTTCTGTGTCAAGATTACCTTAATAATCTCCCTTGTTGAGACCAGGTAGTAGCAACTGATAGGGGTTCATTCAACAAATATTTATTGAACGAATGAATGGATGAATGGCAGGTACTTTAAAGAGCCTCCAACGTGTTTCAATTTATTAGAAATTGATATGTTTTCCATATTGAGAAAGAAAATTATGATTTGATGAAGTCCAGTGTTTTCGTTTCTGCTGTATTTTTGGTAGGTTAATTCCTAATAAGGGCGGTTTTTCTGGTTCAATGGGTGGGACAAAAGGCATGATACCATAAAAAGAATGGTCAGCTAGAAATCAAGACCTTTCGCTCCTACTTCCATTTCCTCTTCCAAATAGCCATATCATTTTGTCATTTAACTGCTAGAGGGCTCCATTTCCACATCTACACCAAGACAGAAGGAACGTCAAGATGCTTTTGCATGTATCCAAACAGTCACTACTTTTGTTTAGGCATTCCTCTTCTCTCATTTGAACAGACACTGGCCTCCTAGGTGACCTCCCCATTTGTTTTCTCCCCATCCATATACTGCCACTGAATGTATCTTTCTAAAATGCAAACAAAAATCTGAAAATATCATTTGATTTTTTAAAACACATTCATCTCAGTTAAGTGGCATAGCACCCATCCATCCACATTCTATCCCTGGTTCATCTTTCCTGCTTCCTCTTCAATTGCTTGCCAATTGCCAACCGCCCCCAAATCTACACTATAGTCATACCAAATACTCATTGATTCCTGACCACAACTGGTTCATGGCTTCACACTACCCAGCATGTGCCTTCTCAGCCATTAGGATGAAAGCTCCAACAAGGCAGACAGGTCTTTTTCAGCTTAGTGTTTTCAGTATCTAACCGATTATTTGTATATAGGAGGTGTTTGATAAATGTTTGGAGAGAGCTGGGCTTGAGTGCCCTATTGTACTCATGTTGGCATGCAAAATCCATTTATTTTCAAGGCCAAAATTAATTATCAACTCCAAACCCAGTTCATCCCCAGCCAAACAAAAGTGGTCTTTTCCTCTCCTTCTGCCCCATATCACATTGTCCAGACCCCTGTGGTAGTACCCATTACATAGTCTTATAATTGCTTTATATTTATATATGTAAATATAAGTACATATACATACACATATAGACACTTATGTATATGTATCTCTATTTCCCATTCAAACGTCATCTCCTAACTCAAGAATGCTTAGTAGGTACATGATAGAATCCCAACCAAATTTGGTTGAGTCAAATAGACTAAGATTCCTTTCAACCCTGAAATCTGATGGTTCTAAGCAGTTATTTTTTTAAAACAGCTAAAGATCTTAGAGTGAATTACTTATGAATACAAACTGGTATAAAGCTGAAATCATGAAGGAAATTGGCAAAACATTAGAATACGTATAGCTAGGAATGGTAGATGCCACTGTCAGTCTACTTCTTTGAACTGTATGAGCTAAAAGAGCCTATTAGACATCCTGAGCATTTATTAAAACTCTTTTTCTTTGAAGTTAGTTCTAAATAATACAATTGAAGCAAAAGGAATTTTAGCTCACTGGTTTTATGTTGGTTCTAGAATATTTTGAAGTTAAGATTCCAAATAGTTCTTACAGCTTTGTGAACCAGCTTTTTTCCTTTTCCTTTTTTTTTTTTTTTTTTTGTAGAGAGAACCACAGTCACTATTTCTAAGTCCATTTATGAGAAAGTTATATACTTCATGTTAGGAAAATACTATCTTTAAAATAATTTGATGTTCAATATTTATATTATTGCTCTTATGAAAAAAATAAATATCCTTTATCCTCGCTAGAGAGGATGCCTTCAGCACTCTTAGAAATGTTGAATATTGTATAATGTCAATTCTACACTGTCCAAATAGTCAATAGTAGACAGCAATTATTATTTGTTATGTCATAATTCACATCTTTGAAAAATACTTTTTCAATAGGGCAAAGAGATTTTGCAAAGGTAAAAGAGCTATAAGGAAAATTATACTTTAATGGAAATACAAGATGTTTTCCTGTTGCCTTACTTTAACCATTGTGCTTGTCCATTTTTTAATCCTTGAAATTCAGTGAAAATATTTTAATTATAACTAACTAGTAATATCTTAATAATTTCTTTCTTTTACACATTTCTTTTCAGAGAAATATTACCATCTGTGCCAATTATTTAGTGATTTATTTTCTCAGATTTACACCTACTCACCCTTTTATACTCTGCTTTGCAATGCTGAGGCTAAAACTCTGTAAGCCATATTTCCATTTTGCGGGCTGATTCCCCATTATGATCTGGCAATAGGGAGCACTACAGGGAGACAGCAGGACTAGAGTAGGGAAAAAGGACTTATTTATTCCTGTTTGCTTCCTGTGGACTTACTGTTCCCATTAGCAGGACCCCAGGCTTGCTTCCTCACAGCAGCACTCCTTTTTAGTAACAGCTGTTGAATCCAGTTGGCGTTTTTCCGCTAACCCTTACAGAATCAGCTTCATCGCACCCCTGCCATACAAATACCAGCCCCCACTAGCTGGTAGAGGTCTGGGATTCAGTGCTATGGGGCCCCTTGTGCTATCCCAGAGACATGAGCATTAGCCCATCAAGTGCCCCCTCCTTGGAGATCTGAGTCCCAGCCCCATGAAGCCCAAATCCTGCACGCTTCTAAATTTTAGTAAATCAGATCTTTGCTCTTTGTTTTCCCAGCGTCAGGCGTGGCAAGTAGTTGATGCCCTTGCTACCTGCATTCTTTTCTTTTTCAGTTCTCCAAAACCTGAATCACAATTCCCTGTGTTAAAATGTCCTCTGTTAAAATAACAGGAGTGGTTTCTGTCTGTTAACTGGATCCTGGCTGACACACCTATCCAAACCCAAACTTGTGAGTATAACAATGGAATTAGAGAACAAGTTTCGGGTCTGAATTTAATGGGTAAGAAAGACTTCTCATATTCCTCCAAATGCCACTTAATTCTGTATTGCTTTCCAGTATTTTCTACTATTTTAATAATATAAATGCATTAATGATTCCATTATTAGCATAGACATATTTAAGCATCTGGACAGCCATATGGGTAAATGTATTCGTTCTGTAGATGGGACTCAGTTGTATTAAAATGAAACAAACGTTTTTATTCCGACCACAGACAGTTGAATGAAATCTTTCTCGGTAGTTATTGCTCAAAGTCAGCATGAATAGAAAAAATGCAATATAGTTGAAATGAGCCTGTAAAATCCCTATATCATCCATATTATATACATGTTTGGATTTTAAATCTTGTACAGTCATCTGCACACTAACGTTTAGGAAGTGAGCTAAACTCAAATAACAAAAGGCAAGTGTGTAATGCAGCTTTCTTAACATGCAAACCTTCTTGCTTCTAAGGTAAGCTCCAGAGTGTTTTGCTTACCTTCAAGGTTTTCTGCATTATGTCTTTTTTTTTTTTAAAGATTTTATTTATTTATTTGAGACAGAGAGAATGAGAGACAGAGAGCATGAGAGGGAGGAGGGTCAGAGGGAGAAGCAGACTCCCTGCCGAGCAGGGAGCCCGATGCGGAACTCGATCCCGGGACTCCAGGATCATGACCTGAGCTGAAGGCAGTCGCTTAACCAACTGAGCCACCCAGGCGCCCTTCTGCATTATGTCTTAAAATTAAACACATCCCGTCATAATACTTTTAATAAACATGCTTGTTGTAAAGAATAAACAAGATGGTGTAGTCCTGAAGTTAGCTCACAAATTAACCGAATCTCCTGTAATATGAACCTATACACACTGTCTCAGTCATACAGATGAAAGAACTGAGGGGATCTGAGCAAATCTAAGAGGACAGTTCTGCCTAGAAAGTTGGTAGTACATTATATATACCATGCTTTAAGTCCGATGTCAAAAATCAGGTTTAGTCAGTGAATGGCAATTTTATAACTTATTTATTAAATTCACAATACACTGAAATCTGAATCTTCTATTACTGTCACCTCTCATTTGGACACCAGTAATTGCCTCTTTCTTGTGCATTTCTAAAGCATAATTCCTGATATTAGCTGGCACCACTCCAATGATTTTTACTTTAACTATGGAAATTTCCCTTTAAAAACTGCCATTCTAGAGTTCATATGTTACCCGTTTTTTACAAATTAAATTTGTTGTTAGAAAATGGCCTCTATTGTATCTTAAATTGATACTCTTAAAAAGTTATCCTTTTTCTTAATATTTCTAATATTGCTTTTCTGTAGATGCTCTATGGGAGCACTTGAAAGAAATTCAGCATATCTAAGAAAGAAGAAAATAAAAGAGAAGTATATAGATTTTTGGCCGTGATTTACTGTACTCCTTGCTTGTTTTTCCTTGACCATTATACACAAAGCTGCTTAAACATGCCATTCCCACTATCCCCATTATCCCCTACTCCAGAACCAGCCCAGCCCCAGACTAAAGGAATTTAAAGTTCCCCACTCCTTTCTGAGTTGAGGCCAAGGCAAAATTACTACTGGTCCGGCACCCCACTGCTTAAACTAGACTCTTGCCTTCATCTTTATGATCCAACTTCACTCTTTGTACTCTATGTACTCCCACTTCTAAGACTAGGAACCTTGACCAAACTCTTTAGAATTAAGTTCCACAAAGAGGGCAGAGATGTTGTCTGTCTTGTTCACTGCTTTAATTCCAGCACTCAGTGGCTCTTCAGTGCCTGGCCACCTCTATGGAGGGGATCAGCCAAGATTGTTTGAATGACTGGATCTGATGAATCAAACTCAGCTTGATATATCTCCATTGTAACCATTGTGTTTCTGGTCCAAAACCCTTTGCTGCCTCATCAATGCCTTTCAAAATCTAGAGTGATATCCTAAATCCAATGCCCATGGCTGTTTCTCCTATTACCTGCTACTGGAATCCCTAGGATAGAGTACTTTACTCTGACCAGTTGTTCCTTAGTTACCCCTGATTTTGTGTTTCCTCACCTGCTAGAGTCTGTGCTTATCTCCTGATTTTCTGCCCCAGCAACTGCTCCCCTGCCTAGATTTATATATTTTTTAAGATTTTATTTATTTATTTGTCAGAGAGAGAGAGAGAGCTTGCACACAAGCAGGGGGAGCGGCAGGCAGAGGGAGAACCAGGCTCCCCACGGAGCAAGGAGCCCCATTCAGGACTGGATCCCAGGACCCTGGGATAATGACCTGAGCCAAAGGCAGACACTTAACCGCCTGAGCCACCCAGGCACCATTCCTTCTTTTTTTCTCTTGGAATCTCCCCCAATCTGTATTTGTAACCTCTAGGTCCTGACCATCCTTTTGTCATCTGCACCCTGACTATTCCAATTCTCATATGTAAATGCAGGGAGTTAGGAATAAAAGAGAGCATTGAGTTCTTGGCAATGCACACGAGGCAAGAGAGAAAGGGCTAGGGCAAAGGCATAAGATTCTTAATCCAGAATACAGCAGGGGGATAGAGAGGTTACTCTGTAGAAGAGATGTTCTGCAATAGTTCAACTTGTGCAGACACAGTATCTAGGGAATATAGCACACCTAATGATAATTCTAGACATATTCAATCTGATGATTTCCAGTTAAGTAGACGGAAAACAAGGGAGAGATGTCAAGCGACAGTTGAGTGGCAGGAGAATAATTAATATAATAACTAATAAGAAATAAATTGGATAATTAAAGCTAATTAGCCACTACCCTTATTGAATCCTTATTATGTGCTGGCATCTCATATACATTGTCTCACTTAAAATCCGTCCCCAAAACTCATGAATACAATGATATTTATCAATACTCATTTTAAAGATGAGAGGACTAAAGGAAAATTGAGTAATATGTCCCCAAGTCCTAAAACTGGCAGACGATGCTGCCAGAACGGAATCAGGTCCATGTGGTACCATAGCGTGGTCAATTACCTACTGAGCTGGACTCCACTCCCTCAACCCTAAACTCCACCAACATAGCTTGGAACCCATATTTCATAAACTTTTTCTCCTCAGCCTACTATCACGGAATACACTAGCCTTAAAATTGCAACAAGAAACCATCCTTTTAAGTGACTTGCCACCTCAGAATTACAAGTGCAGAAATGTATGAAAGTGATCATTAAACCCACCAAACCAAGGTAATGTATCTATCACCACTGGCTTTGCATCTTTTCAGGATGTTGACTAACTTTATCTCCAGCTAAGTGGCAAGGACAAATTGTTTTCACTGCTCCTAAATTTCAGGTTGTCCTTGAGTTTTGTACCACATATTTACTGTATCTCTATACATGTTTGAGCAATGGCTGTGTTTTGGAAAGCCAGAAGCTGAAGGTAAAGGAATATACTCTTGTGACTTGATGTGTAGGAATCTTAGCCTAGTGCCACTCACATGCATTCATTTACTAAATATTATTTCCTGGTAATGATGCCAATCTGCTCAGAGTCATGGGGCCATAAAAAAGGAATATCTTTTATGGGTTAAGATGTGCTATTCTCATTAACTGAACAAACTAGAATGAATTTAATCACAGCAGTCAAGGGAAGCTACTGCATCATTCCAAGACAAATTAGAGATATTGCATCCCTGTGGCGTAATCTTTGATTTTGATTAGAGGTTTCAGCCTGCTTCCTATGGCTGGATGCAAAATATTCAGATGACTAAAGAGGATGGAAGGTAAGTTTATGACTTTGCGTCTTGGAAGTGCACCACTGATAACTATAAGCCTAAGGCTTTTAGGAGAAACTAGAAAAAACAATAGTCAATCATTATTATTTTCATAAATATTAAACTCCCCAATTGTATATAAATATAAAAAAATACACAAATTACTTTTTTAGATGATTCAGTAAATAAACTACTGATATCACTAATTCTGTTATTACCAAAACTCAGGCACATAATATTAAGCTAAAATAATTAGACTGCTTTTAAAAATTTATATGGAAGTCAACATTATTAATTAAAAACTAGAAAATTTTGTTAAATGAAAGGAACCTACAAAAGAAATGGAAATGTGTTGAGATTCCCCTATTGAGAAATTATAAACAAAAACATAATAGTGTCTTTCTGATGCATTACACAACATGTGGAAATAAAAATTGAGGATTTAGAATGAAATAATCTAATATATCCTAGAAAACTTTAAGTGTCATGCAGCATCCATAATTGCTTCCCTTGAGGAAAACAAATTTCATTTCAAGTAGTATTAAATACACTCTCTTGTTCTCTTTCTCGCTCAGAATCTAGACTCCAAGAACAGATTATTGCAATAAAACTCAAATTCTTATTGTATTTGTCTTAGTTTGCAATCAAACTAAATGTAATTCAGTAAAAACTGAATGTAAAATATGAACATAGTAAAAATACACAAATGAATATCAATAAAAAGATATAAATAGATCTACATTGCATATATTATATACAATATATAAAATATATATCATATATTTATATGTAACACATATGAACTATGTATTCAAACCCACATGGCAGCTTTCCTAGAATATAAAAACATTTTCTTATATATGTTAGCTCATGAAGTCAGCATTATTTTTCAAACATGCTAAAATTGATGTTATCTTCAAATTCTAGTATCTCTAGAGCAAAATATTGGTTACACAAAGCAATTTATAAAATAAACTATTCAGGTGTGCCTGGGTGGCTCAGTGGGTCAAGCCTCTGACTCTTTGTTTTCAGCTCAGGGTCATGAGGCTGAGCCCCGAGTTGGGTTCCCAACTCAGACTGAGTCTGCTTGGGATTCTTTCTCTCTTCCTCTCCCTCCCCCTCTGCCCCTCTCTCTGCTCGCACACACATGCTCTCTCTCTCTCAAATAAAAAACATAAATAAATAAACTATTTATCCACACTCAGTTTTATGTGCCAGATTAAGAAATTAGGTGTCCTCATATCTCTTTGGAAGGGAGTGTAAACTGGTAAAACATTTTTGCTAAATATTTTCACGATACAGAGGAAGACCCCTTTTTAAAAAGTGAGTATCTTTTAGGGGCACCTGGGTGGCTCCAAATGTTAAGCATCTGCCTTTGGCTCAGGTCATGATCCCAGGGTCCTGGGATCGAGCCTGCCATAAGCCTGCTTCTCCCTCTCCCTCTGTCCCCCACTCATGCTTGCACTCTCTCTAGTGCTCTCTCTCTCTCACTCTCAAATAAATAAATAAAACCTTAAAAAAAAGTTAGTATCATCTGATCTGATAATTTCAAGTCCTGGAAGCTATCCCAAGGAAACACACAAAAAATGGTCAACTGAGTTTTTAGTACCGTAAAGAAATAAAAATAATCTAAATATCTAACTTTAGTGGGATTTTTCAGAAAATTGTGGCATGTTCATGGAATGGGATATTATTTAACCATGTAGGGTGAGTCTATAATTACATAAAAGTATGTGCATGATAGTAAATAAAAAGGACAAGAAGTTATAAATACAGCATTTTCACAGCCAAATAAACAAATAAGAAAATAAAGAGGAAAAAATAAGAAAAGAAAGAGAGAAAAATCTAATTTCAGACAGAAAAATACTTGACCAAATATGCCAAAATAACAACGATGACTTTCCTTTGGAAGGGAGAATATGGTTGATTTTTTTGTCTTGTTGTATGTCCTCCCACCCAGTTTTTAATAATAAATATGTCTTATTTTTATTACTTAAAAGTTTATCAAAAATAAACCACCCTTTTTTTTAACACAAAGTGTAAAAATCCTCGTTGTCTACTGCACTCTGCTGCTTCCATTTAACTTCTACGTGTCAACAGCCCTACTCTTACATATTCCTAGAATGCACATTAACTTTTCTCAACCAGTCAGCATTGAGAAATTGCCCGCAGAAATTAGTTGAACAGGTAAGAAATCAAAACATTACTGGAGAAACTAATTATTTCACCCTGACAATGAGAAAATATTGTACTTCAATAATTTTAAAAAGTATTGAACTTTCACATTTTCCTCCAAATCCATGTAAATGTGATTAGACATCGAAGAAAATGATCAGTGTTTCAGACTGATATTTTTCATATGTGGCTATTTAAGCCTTCTTTCCCACCTTCCCATTCAATCCACACACACAAAAAGCTATACCCATTTCCATATAACCATTTCAGCTAAAAAGGGTATGAACATATTCCTCAAATTATCTCCAAATATAAATTTTATATTTTGGGGCACCTGGGTGGCACAGTCAGTTAAGTGTCCAACTCTTGGTTTCAGCTCAGGTCATGATCTCAGGGTCGTGAGATCAAGCTCTGAGTAGGCTCTGCTTAAGACTTTCTCTCCCATTGCCCCCTCCCCCTGCTCACATGCTCTCTCTCTCTCTCTCTCTAAAATAAATAAATAAATCTTTAAAAAAATTTTTATATCTTACTTAAAAATCAATATTACTAAATCAATTGTAGTATGCATTTAAGAAGTGTACTTAAAATATCTTAAATTGGGGGCACCTGCGTGGATCCATCAGTTAAGCATCTGCCTTCGGGTCAGGTCATGATCTCAGGGTCCTGGAATCGAGCCCCGCATTTGGGCTCCCCACTCAGCAGGGAGTCTGCTTCTCCCTCTCTCTCTGTCTTTCTGCCCGCCATGCTCTCTCTCTCTCAAATAAATAAAATCTTTAAAAAAAAATAAAATATCTTAAATTTACAAAAGTACAGAAATAATTACAAAATTACTCTGTTTTGTGGTACCTTAAAAGGACTTAAAAACTGTCAGATTTAGATGAAAAACTCAAAATAACAAACCAAAGGGAAATATTTCTTTCTGAAAACACAGATATTTTGCAATGCATATATCTGTTTACACTGATCTCTTTTGATAACTCACCTAGACCAAAATAAATTGCCTGCCAAGTCAATAACCTTTATAGCTACAAGTCACTTTCCAAGAATCTTGAAATTTTACATTAAAAAACTCCATTCATTGGGAAGGCTGGGTGGTTCAGTCAGTTAAGCTTCTGACTCTTGATTTTGGCTCAGGTCATGATCTTAGGGTCATAAGATGGAGCCCCGCATTGGGATCCACCCTGGGCATGGAGTCTGCTTAAGATTCTCTCTTTCCTTCTCCCACTGCCCCTCCCCCAACTCTCCCTCTCTAAAAAAATAAGAAGAAGAAGAACAACAACAACAGCAACAACAACAACATTCATTGTCATACCTCTGGTGGAAAAATCTCAGTGCTGGACAATAACCCAAGGAAAGTAGAATGAGAAAAGTCTTGTGTATTTTCTGTTTACTTTGAATATATTTGTGGAATATCAGAAGTGTTTTCATTTGGTTTTTCTTTCTTTCTTTTTTTTTTTTTGCTTAATCCAATACCTATACTTTCCCAATAATTTCTAAGATCAGGGAAAAACACACTCCACACATTGATATCCAATTACCACCTGAATTTCAAGTTTTTAAAAAACGTTAATCTTGTTCACATTCCCTAGAATTATTTTTTAAGTTTCTACTTGGCTAATTGTGGAAATAATAATGTTGAATGAGGTAAAACAATACTTAAATTTCCAATCACTTGGAAGAAATTGGTAAAAGTCATTGTTTCTAAGGGAAACCAAAATTTTCTTTCTCAATTCTTTTCCCTTGATGTTTCATCCACTTTTACAGGACAGTGGGAAAAAAAAGATTTTTTTTTAATAGAAGAAAGCTTAACAATATAGTAAAGCTAAGACATAGGCCAATCAGAGTTTCATTTTCAATCTGAACATAGTGTTTTCAAATGGATCTCTTGGGCTCTTGAAAATAAATCACCTCTTAATTTCTGCATGGTGGGACAATATTTTGAGATATTAACCAGTATTTTTCCCTAAAATACTTTTTGTTATGTTGAAAGCCTGCCCTACCCTCCCCAATCAGACAAGAAGGAGGGTGACCCAGGCTTACAACCTTAATGGAAATAGTCAAAATCCTGATTTTTGATTTTTCAAAATCTGAATTCTGCACATTGAAAATACATTTATAAAATAAAGTGAAGTATCTAAGCTACTTTCTCCATCTCTGAGTCTAGATAATATTTTCTTGGACTGGATGGAGAAAGTAAGATATAGGAGAAGCAAGAATATTAGACAGAGGTGTAGTCCTGAGAGAAAGAAATAGTTAAACACCACCACCACCCTCAACATCACCCCACCAACAACCACAACAAAAAATATAGGAGAATCCAAGTGCAGAAGTAACTGAGTTTCATTCCCTACTGCAGCCTACCAAGAAAGCAAGAGGACTCCAGAGTCACCCTGGGGCCTGGGATGTGTCGATGTATTTGAGCAGATGGGCATGAGATGGCCACCTTGCATCTATGCACTTCGGTAAGATAGAGGGTGAGGGAGAATCATGTCCTACATGCCTCCAGAGAACACTGTGCTTAATGGGTTTTCAGAGGACCCCAAATGAGAAGGTAGCAGCCTTGTGTATGCTGTCTCTGTAGAGATATGAAAGAGCCTAGGGCTTGGAAATAAGGAAGGAGGTCCCTACAGGATCCACATGCATAGGATCAGGTAACTCATGCCCAGCTTTAAATCCTGGCACTTTATCAGCCCCCTTCTAAAACTTCAAGATGAAACCCCAGGGAAAAGTAGGGCATATCAGTCCAAAATTAGCTGATTAAATGTGTGGAATCTCACAAAAAGAAGGCTTAACATATAAATTAAGCTCAGATACAGAAAAACGCAATTACTGAGATTCATTGCCACTGCATGGAGGGGCTCATCTGGGGATTTCTAAGAACACCCATCCAGCACCCGAAATGCAACACAAACTGGTAACAAATCACAGACAAGAATTAGAGCCAAGTGATCTTGAGACAAAAGCCCATGACCCTGAGAGAGAAACAGCAAGGAGATACGAAGCAGACACTCAAAAGTCACAGTGAGTTTCTAAAATAGTGGTGACATGATGTCCGTGATGATACTGTTGGAAAGAGTCCTATGGGCTGCTTTCACTGTCCTGGGTAGTTCCATAGATCCTAGCAACAGAAGAAAATCGTGACCTCCTTGTAGAATTTTGGAAATGAACTTAACCTCAGGTTCTGAGTCCTAAAAAGACTAAAACTTTACTAGATATGTTATAAGCTTGTGCTCTCTCTGTCAAGTAAATAAATGAAAAATCTTAAAAAAATAAATAAACATATCTACATTGATTTTGTTTTAGTTAATTATTTTAAAATCATAACAAAATAATTCTTTAATATTTATGCAAACATAAATGAGTAACTAAGTAAATAAATACATACATACATAAGTACATAAATAAATAAGTAAAAGGACCAAAACTTTTTCTAGAAGAGGAAGGGCAGGTCTATTGACACCAGCTGCAGATATGGTGGCATCACATTGCCACATGGGACAAGGCACACCCTCAGTCTGTCCTAATGTGGCTCCCGGGGCACAGATGAGAGAGCATCTTAGAGGAAGATTCTAAGATTTTATTTTATTTATTTGAGAGAGAGAAAATGAGAGACAGCATGCATGGAGGGGGGAGGGGCAGAGGGAGAGGGAGGAGCAGGGGACTCGATCCCAGGACCCTGGGATCATGACCCACTTGAGCCGAAGGTGGACCCTTAACCGACCGAGCCACCCAGGTGCCCCTTAGAGGAAGATTCTAGTTGTTTTCTTTTTTTTTTTTAATTTAATTTTATTTTTCTTAAAGTTTTTTTTTAAGATTTTTTATTTATTTACTTGACAGAGAGAGAGCACAAGCAGGGGGAGCAGCAGAGGGAGAGGGAAAAGCAGACTCCCCGCTGAGCAGGGAGCCCGACGACATGGGGCTCGATCCCAGCACCCTGGGATCATGACCTGAGCCAAAGGCAGACGATTAACTGACTGAGCAACCTAGGAGCCCCTTTTTAATTTTATTTTTAAGTAATCTCTACACCTTACGTGGGACTCAAACTTACAACCGCAAGATCAAGAGTTGCATGTTCTACCAACCGAACGAGCCAGGCGCCCCCTAGTCATTTTCAACCCAACTCCAAGAAAAAAATATTTCAAAGACAACCACTGGAAAACACACACACACACACACACACACACACACACACACACACACCACCTTTCTTTGGCTTCAACGGTAAGGCTGAACAGCTGTGAATTGTTTGGGAAATCCAAGAAGAGAATATTTTTCATAATCTGAAGCTGTGTTGTCCACTGTGGTAGCCAACTGTGGCGACTGGGTGGCTAGTGAGAATTTGAAATGTGGCTAGCATGATTGAGAACGTGAAATTTTAATTTTGTTTAGTTTTCATTTTAATTTAAAACCGAAGCAGGGCAGACTATTTTTCCATTAAACACAACTTTGTTTGACAGGGCAACAGTTCACTTTATCCCATGAAAATCTGGCATCTGATTTCAGATGTGTTACGAGTGTAAAATACTCACCAGAATCTGAAGCCTTAGTACATTCTTATTAAGAACATGAAATGCCTTATTAACATTTTTATATTGATTGCACATTGAAATCATTTTTTAAATACATTGAGTTAAATAAAACATATCATTAACTTCACTTGTTTCTTTTTACTTTTTAAAGTGGCTATTAGGAAGTTTTAAGTTACATGTGTATCTTACATTATATTTCTGTTAGACAGTGCTGATCTGGAGTATAGCTCCAAAATATGGCAAGAAACCAGAGTTACATTTCTTCCACATCTGAGTTTTGAGACCAACATTCATTCCTGCCACCTATACACCAGTCTGTGTATTTGGCACATAACTAATGAAAACCAGAGATTTTTTTCTCATCAAACTCCTCAAATATGTAACAGGCAAAAAAGAAAGCTGCATTAAAAGAGCGAGAGAGAGAGAGACAGAGAATGAAAGAGAAGTAAGTAGATCATATACATTAAAAGGGAGTAACAACATTGGAATCATTAGGATTTGAATCTACATCTTCCACCAACAGCGCCAGATTCAGTCAAAGTAAATTTAAAAATTGATCTAAATTTTATTTAATCCCCTTGTGCTTCCATTTTCTTCTCTATGATAGGTTTCATGGGGATCAGAGATTGTCATGGAAAAAACTAAGGCGGGTGGAGACAATTCGATAAAGTGACTTCGAATGGGAATGAGAGAAAACAAGCTTCTCTCCCCCACTCCAGCACTCACTGTCACAACCTTCAGTCTTACTGTACTTTTGTTTTCTTATCAATAAAACTGGGACTAAACCTGCTGGATTCACCAGGCTGTTGCAAAGACAAAAGTGACTATGTGAGAAGAGTTTACAATCTATCCATGACTATGTGATATGACCATCGGTACGTTTATTGTTCCTGATGATTTACAGGTAGTGGGAAACTATGACAACTCAGAGCCAGCCGCCTATAGCCATAGTAGCTTCTACCATGGTCTGATGTGAAGTTCTTCAAACCTCTCTTCCCCAGTCTGGTAACTGAATTTCCTCTCCCCAGACCTGAAATCTTGCCACCCCTTGAATTGGATTATGGTTTGGGGGACACTGCCTGTGTATGTCCATGGTCAGTATGGATATGCCATGTGACATAGGAATGAAAGCTACAGAACCCTCCCTGACTCATCAGTTATTAAATTTGCCAGTGGACAACTTGGAAAGCATTGGGCACTAGACTACAAGCCATTTCCTGAACAGTAGAGAGGTTCTTTATTGGTGTGATCACAGATCACACAGCTCCCAACTTTGCAAACAGTTTGCATAGGACCTGGCCTCTGGCTACCACTCAATCTCTCACACTCTCATCCAGTTTCATACCTCCCAACACGCTCTAGAACTCTTATACCACTCAGACCCCTCCCTCTAGAACTGGCAAATACCGCATATTCATAGTTTAGGTCGGCTATTGGCACTCACTGCACGTTAACATCACCTGAGGAGCTTTTATTTATTTATTTTTTTTATTGTTTTTTTAAAGATTTTATTTTATTTATTTATTTGAGAGACAGAGAATGAGAGACAGAGAGCACGAGAGGGAAGGGGATCAGAGGGAGAAGCAGACCCCCCCGCTGAGCAGGGAGCCCGATGCGGGACTCGATCCCGGGACTCCAGGATCATGACCTGAGCTGAAGGCAGTCGCTTAACCAACTGAGCCACCCAGGCGCCCACCTGAGGAGCTTTTAAAACCATGCCAATGGAGCCAAAAATTCAGAAGTCCTGTTCAGTTGCTCTGGGGTGTGACCCAGGACAAGGTACACGCACAAAGCTGAACAGGTAATGCTAATACGCAATCAAGATTAAAAACGACTAGAGTAGGGGTGCCTGCATGGCTCGGTTAGTTGAGCATTCAACTCTTGATTTCGGCTCAGATCATGATCTCAGGGTCATGAAGTCAAGCCCTGGGTTGGGCTCCGAGATCAGTGGGGAGTCTGCTTAAGATTCTCTCTCCCTCTCCCTCAGCCCCTCCCTCCCCCGTTCTCTCTTTCTCTCTCAAATAAATCAATCTTAAAAAAAAAAAAAAAAAAAAAGACTGGATTAGACCACTGCTTGTTGTGAACAAGTGCTGTGTTTTAGCATTCCAGATTCAAGTGTCCTTCCTCTGCTAACACTATACCCAAGAGAATTTGGGAAAACTCTCTTCTCCTAAGTTCTGTGTGTTTATTGGTGTCATTTCCACTGCGGGCCTAGGCAATGAGCATATTCTATCCCCCTGGCCACAACGACTATACAAGCATGAGCATCAAAGACTAAAAACCATGTTAAAGGCATGGGAAGAGTTAAGAACTTGATTCTCTCATACATAATGGTGACCAGCTGCCTTCTCAAACACTTTCTTTTGGAAAGTTTATATTAAAAGGAAAATCATCTATCCCTAGGGAGTAGAGGTAACAGTAGAAGCAGGGACTGAAAGCAGTTTTAATTCTTAGGTATGGTGGAACCAACATCTATAATGGTAGATCCACTGCTGCCTTGTGTCTACTTCAATGGTCCGATTACCCATGAAATCAGATTCTGTGACTGCGGTTCTCCAAAGTGACATTACAGTCTCCTTGATGTTTGGTTATTCAGCTGTTAAGACAGTTTCCTGACCTTCCTTATTTCCCAAAGCATCCTTATAATAAGCTGATTTTGCCTCTGTTCTTTGAAACAGAAAAGGCCACATTTAGAGTCAGATTATACCATAGTTCCCCACTGTGTCCTAAACATGTGTATTACCCATTTGTTCTTGCTCTCCATTTCCTTCCCTACCCTATAACATTAGCCGAATAGTATCACCTGTCTCCTGTTTGTGGTTGTGAACATGTTTATGTGATGTGTGTGATGTGCATAAAATATCTTATATGATATGCACTCTTTTACGACCTGACAGTGATCATTTTCCTCCTCAGTAAAATCTTTATCATTATCAAAGCCCAAAAAATGAAAAACAAAAACAAACAGGGGCGCCTGGGTAGTCAGTCATTAAGCGTCTGCCTTCGGCTCAGGTCATGATCCCAGGGTCCTGGGATCGAGCCCCACATCGGGCTCCCCGCTCCGCGGGAGGCCTGCTTCTCCCTCTCCCACTCACCCTGCTTGTGTTCCCTCTCTCGCTGTGTCTCTCTCTGTCAAATGAATAAATAAAATCTTAAAAACAAACAAACAAACAAAAAACCTTTAAAGGTGATTCAATTTATTGTGGCAAACAGTGGGGTTATCAAGCAAAGTAGTGAGCTGTGGACACTTCAAAAGGTTTTCTTGAGCCATTATCATGGTTAAGTTGGGAAAATGAAATATATTTTAGATATTTTTCCAAGTTCAGAAATAAAAGCAACATATCCACTGAAACTAATTTTTTTTCACTAATAAATAATCCCTTACTTTTCCTACTGCTATGAAATGATTTATTGGTCCCATGTTTTATTCATAGATGATAAAATTATATATATGGCCTATGGTGGGACAAAAGATCTTTTTTGGTCAATGGGATGTTAACAAGGATGACAGGAGCACAGCCTTGAAATGGGTGGTCATGTTTGGGCTGGCCATCTTGTCATCCAGTGGTCCCCCGTGAGAATAACATGCACTGGATAGGCACTGTCACTTCAGCTTGGGCCCCAATATGTAACACTTTGAACAAATCCAAGTTCTCCCTGAAGCTTGAAGCCAGCCAACCTGCCCCCTGAAGCAGAGCCACCAAGGGTAGCCCATCGTAAGTCAGCCAGACCTACATAACAATGAGAATAAATGCTTGTTGGAAGCCACTAAGTTAGGGGAAGAATTCTTACACAGCATTACTGTGGTAAGAGCTAACCAACAGCTCCATCGACACAAACCTGTTTTTTGATATCGCAATTACATGCCTCACTGGTTTTGTCATTGTTGTTATCTGTGTGTGTGTTTTAACAAAATCGGATATTAGCTCTAGGAACAATATAAGTGCCTTCGTCATCACAGGCTGCCATAATGAAATGTCATAAACTGGGTGGCTCACACAATAGAAATTTATTTCCTCACAGTTCTAGAGACTGGAAGCCTGAGATCAGGGTGCCAGCATGGTCGGGTTCTGGTGAGAGCGCTCTTCCTGGCTTGCAGAAGCCACCTTCTTTTTTTTTTTTTTTTAAAGATTTTATTTATTTATTTGACAGAGAGAGACACAGCGAGAGAGGGAACACAAGCAGGGGGAGTGGGAGAGGGAGAAGCAGGCTCCCCGCCGAGCAGGGAGCCTGAGCAGGACCCTGGGATCACAACCTGAGCCGAAAGCAGAAGCTTAATGACTGAGCCACCCAGGCGCCCCCAGAAGCCACCTTCTTGCTGTGTCCTTATGAGGCAGAGAGAGAGAGAACAAGTTCTCCGGTGTCTCCTATAAAGACACTAATCCCATCCTGAGGACCCCTTCATGACCTCACCTAACCATCATTGCACTTCCCCAAGGCCTCATTTCCAATATACTGTCACACAGTGGGATGAGGCTTAAACACATGAATTTTAGGAGAACATGAACATTCAGTCCATAACAACAAATAAAGGACTACAAAATTTTCTTATCCAATAATTTCAGTTATGAAATACCATGACAAAGATTAAGGACTGAACCAGAGCAAATACTTTATACTCCTGTTTTAATTCATCACCACTAAATTCTCCAGGGTTATAAAAGGAGAGTTGTTGTTCTAAGTAAAAGTCAATCTTCCCTCACATAGGAGTGAAGTGTGGGGTGCCATGCTAATCTAAGCCTGGAGTTTGGGGCCTCAAGGTTGGGCAAGGGCATGGCTTTGGCTTGTGGAAGATAAGTTCTTGAGCGCCTTCTGGGACAGCAGCCTTCAGACACTCTTGTTCCAATGGGACATGGTCTCCAGCAGTCAGAGAAGCAGAATCCAGGTGGGCATAAGGCCATAAAACAAACACTGGGGTTCCAGGCCATTGCAAGATTTTGAGGGGACATTTAAAAGCAGAACTGGAGGGAATGCTATTTGAGGGCCACAGAAGGACTTCTAATAAGATACTTTTATATTTGCCTATGGGCAAAAAGCAGCTATTAAGAGCACTGAGATGGGTTGGAATAAAAATATATGTGCATGTATACACAAATTTTATTTATATAAAATAAATAAACAATATTGATAGTCTTCTCTCCTTGGGAGTCATAATTGTCCATGAGAGGAAGTACTGTCTAAAGGAAGGTATCATCTAGTACACTGGGAACTAGTAATACTTTTCTTGCCAAGGTTTAAATGAACAATAATGGCTGTAAAGACTTATAAGAAAATTAAATCTAAGAGCGTAGCCTCTGAGCAGAAACCATGATGCAGGAGTTTATGTACACAGCTGTGCTATCAAAAGAATTAGATGTGCTATGCCCTGATGCTTTTCTTATGAAGAGTTCCAAAATACGTGGAGAACGCCCTACTCCTCAGCATAACCCTGAGCAGCCGGCTCTAGTCTTAGCCCCTTCATCAGTGTGCTGCCATCACTTGGCGATTAACCCCCGGGTGTATAATAGGAGACAGGTTGCACCTTTCATCCTACAGGAAGTAAACTGCTTTATGGATGAAAATAGACTCACTATTGACACCAGCCACCCCCGGTGACTTCAGGGCTCATCAGCAATGCACAACTGTTTTAAAATAAAGCCAAGGGTTGCATATATAATTGAAACCATGGGGATAAAGAGAAGGAAACAGCAAGAGGCAACACTACTTCAAGGGCTAAGCTATAAATTAGAAAAAAAAAACATCAGGGTCCTAAAAGCCACCCCACTGAAGGGGTTGGGGAATAGAGCTATTTTTAAAGCAGACAGATAATTCACTCCACTGCAAGACAAGCAAAACACAGGGTGTCAAATGGAGAACTGTTTTTCAAGGTTATCCAAGGTAAAATTTGGAGCAACTGAACATCTCTCATTCTACAATGACAAAATGAACCCTTAGTTTTCACGGTGTTTAAGAAAAGTGTCTCTGCCATATTAAATGCATTATTAAACGATGGATTGTATATAGCTGTAAGTGAAAATATTTTGTGGATTCAAGAACAGTGTGGTGCAAAGAACTTGAATTGTATGATGAAAAGTTAGACGCATCAGCAACTGAAACAGCAAATATTCGGAATAAAATGTTTAGAGTCTTTGCTTTGGAGGGTTTCTGCATTGAGCAAGCATGTTTTCACCTTCTCCAATGATATTTTAAAAGGAGCTTCAAGCAGCTAAATCACTGATTACAAAGCAAATGGCTTTGTAATGACTGGACCTTTTATGTGTTTTTATTTTGTGTATCAAATATGCCCTTAAAATAGGGATGATTCAGGTCACTTCTTGGAAGTTCACAATAAGGCTCTGATTAAACTCCCATTTCTGAGACGATATGTTCAGTGAGTGTAAAAAAAAAAAAATTAATGGTGACTAACATTCTGATCTTTTTAAAAACTATCTCAGTCATACTCATAAAATAAGGAACAAAAAATAAAGGAAGGAGGGGAGAAGGTAAGAGATGATGATGAGACAAGACGGGAAGAGAAAAACAGTTTTCATTATTATCATAAATAGAAGCCCAGGTAGAGAAAGTCTATGATACTGTGAAGTCCTTCATAAGAAAACACAGTTTCAGCTTGGAGGGTTCTAACTTCTGGGATATTTATTATTTGGCCAATCAAAATTATCCTTTCATTGTTTCATCTGATTTACCAGCTTTCATGTAGTAGCTACCAGTTAATATGCTTCAGCAACTGTAAAGCTTTTGCCGAGTGGTGGTGTATAATTCAAGTTAAAGAGGTTGATCTACACAAAGGCTTATCTGGCTTTTGTCTTCATGTTTCCTAATTTTAAGTTCAAAACAAGTCACTTTTGTTCTTGATTCTTGACAATCAGTATAAAATGTGTTCATAATATTAAGAAGAGCATGAATGTGTCTAGCAGACTTAGTTCAGTGGATTATAGGCAACTGTTTTTCTAATTAGTCTTAGCCTCTGAACTTTTCTCCACTTTAAGCAGTAAATGAAAATGGACTGAGAAACCCACTGTATTCCTCTTCCAAAATAAAGGAGTTGTCAGGCAATACGGCATATCCATATTAAATATAATCACAAATCCCACATGTAGAAACGTCATTTTATCTTTAAGGGATTTATTTTTCCAGAAGCCAGGAATAAAATTGCTTTGATGAATAATTACTATATGTTTATACTTTGGCTCTAAATTTAAGCCTCCATGTGGGCTTTTTTAAAAAGTAATTTAAGAACTGCGTTCTCACAAGATGTTTGTTTTGCTACAGAGATAAGTTCCTTTCACTCTTGCCACCCACAACAGTAAAGAACGGTAAGGCGCTGGTGTTTGAGAAGTCAGACTGATTCTGGCCTAGTTGAGGAAGTTCCTGGGCTCCATGTGTCACATTACACATTTGAAAGTCATTCTCTGTCTCTCTAAACTCTAAAACAAAAGATTTGAACTGGAAGTCACTGAGCTAATTCTGATCCTAAGATACATTTTCCAGGAATTGTATAGAATGTTTAAATGGAGAAACCTTTTCAAATTAGTAGTCAAGTAAGTACTGATCACCTACTGTATGCCTGGCACTGTTCTAGGTGTTTCAGATTCATCAATAGACAAAATACAAAAAAAAAAAAAAAATCCCCACCTTATGTGACAACTATGTAGCACTCTAGATTTCACACAAAAATCTAGACCCTTAGGAGCATCTGGGTGGCTCAGTTAGTTAAGAGTCCGACTCTTGATTTCCACTCAGGTCATGATCTCAGAGTTGTGAGATCAAGGCCCACATAGGGCTCCACACTGGAGCCTGCTTAAGATTCTCTCTCTCCCTCTCCCTCTGCCCTTCACCCCCTCTCTCCCTCTCTAAAAAAAAAACAAAAACAAAACAAAAACCCAAAAAACTAGACCCTTAGCTCTTCTTGAAAAATGAAATATCTGGCATAAAAAAAAAAAAAGAAATATAGCTCTAAAATCTGGTGTGGCCACCAATGAATTGAACTAAACAGCAGCTGCCCATTTTAACCAGCCATGGGCATTTCACTGGCCAGGATTTTGGTGTAACTCACACAATGTACATATGCATTTAGATCTGTGTGTTTCACGCATTTCCACTACCTCTCAGGTTCATGTACACATTTTACTTTTACACTTCTGATCTATCCACTGCTTTATTTAATTTTATGTATTTTGTTTTATTTCATTTTTGGTTCCTGTTTTTAATTCAGCATATCATAGAAAAAGTTTATACTCAGGGTGCCTGGTGGCTCAGTCGTTAAGTGTCTGCCTTTGGCTCAGGTCATGATCCCAGAGTCCTGGGATCGAGCCCCGTGTTGGGCTCCCTGCTCCACAGAGAATTTGCTCCTCCCTCTCCCTCTGCCTGCTGCTCTGCTCTCTATCTCTCTGTTAAAAAAATAAATAAAATCTTGAAAAAAAAAAAGAAAAAGTTTATACTCAATTCTAAAGCAGAATATTCTGGATTCTTAAATTGGCTCTTGCACAAGTAAGTTGACTAATTTGAACAAGTCACTTAAACTCTGTGTGATGCAGTTACATCATAAATTGCAAAAAAAGTTTGGACCTATTAGTGAATTTGAAACTGGGTTCTAAAAACCCCATGCTTCAGGGACGCCTGAGTGGCTCTGTCGGTTGGTTAAGGGTCTGCCTTTGGCTAAGGTCATGATCCCAGGGTCCTGGGATTGAGTCCTGCATTGGGCTCCTTGCTCAGCAGGGAGCCTGCATCTCCCTCTGCCTGCCTCTCGCCCTCACTCTCTCTCTCTCTCTGACAAATAAATAAATAAAATCTTTAACAAAAAATTAATTAATTAATTAAAATTAAAACCCCACCAATGCCTCAGGGCATGTGGGTGGCTCAGTCGGTTGAGTCAGACTCTTGATCTCAGCTTAGATCTTGATCTCAGGCTTGTGAGTTCAAGCCCCATTTTGGACTCCACACTGGATGTGGGGCCTACTTTAAAAAGTAATAAATAAAAAAATAAAAATAAAAACCCCAGGCTTCAACTGAGCAGCTCTAATTTTGTTTTTGGGTCTTCCTTAAGTTAGATTTTGTTTACAGAGATTTTATTGCTAAAGAAAAAAAGAAGTTTCAAAACCTTTGGGGTATATGATCTCTATGATCCCTTACAACCTTAAGCTTAAATGATTTAACATTAACCAAAAGCAACTTTGTATTCTTAGCTTTTAATGTATACATGTCTTACTTCCTCAAGTTGCTTAAAATTCCTTAAGTTGGAATAATGTCTTATAGGCTGTTCTTCTACAGTATTCAATTAAGTGCATAATAAACTAAAATTATTCACTGAAAATATGTACACATCTGGTGAAACTGTAGGCAAGAACATAAATAATAAATGCAGAATGATGATTTGGAAGAGGGAATGGAAGTGCAATTGGGTAGGGTCACATGCAGGGGGCCTCCAGAGTACTGGTAATATTCTATTCCTCAAGCAAAGTCATCATAAGGAGTAGATCAAGTCATTACTGTTCTATATGCCTTACATATATACATTTTATATGCATATATATTATGAATGAAAAAAAGGAAATTTACATCTAAATTTACTTTGAATAAAGCTCACATTTCTAGGCCAATGTGTCTCACACAAAGAAAGTCAATACAACCCAAAGTAAAAATATCTTATTGAAAGTATAAAGTGATGTTAAAATTATAAATAATATTTAATTTAAATTTTTTTGTTATTTGTTTAGTAACAGTTCCTCCAGTAAGCACAAGACATGAAAATGCTTGTTATATAAAGGTATTTAAAATGTAAAGTAGGCAAGATGGCAGAGGAGTAGGAGACCTGGATTTCGTCTCCTCAGGAATTCAGCTGGATAGCGATCAAACCATTCTGAACACCTACAAACTCAACAGGAGATCGAAGAAAAGAATAGCAACAACTCTCTGAACAGAAAAGCGACCACTTTCTGGAAGGTAGGACGTGCGGAGAAGTGAATCCGAGGCGATATTCGGGAGGATAGATGGCGGGGGAGGGGCCTCCATGGGCCGCTTCTGGCAAGTGATAGAACCACGGAGCATAAAATCGGAACTTTTAGAAGTCTGCTCTGCTGAGGGACGTCACTCTGGTGGCTAAGTGGGGGGTGGAACCCTCGTGGGACAGTGTGGTCTCAGGACCCTCAGGGTCACAGAAAGACCGGGGGTGCCTGAGTGCGGCAGAGCTCCCAGGTATCGGAGTGGGAAGCCGGCAGCAGAGACGGAGCTGAGGCGCGGGCTCTCAGCTCAGGGTTGCCATAAACCATGATCGTGGCACAGTCGGGCCACTGCTCCTCCAGCAGGGACCCAACAAGCGGCACATACGGGGAGACTCACCTTCTTCCCCCGGGAGGAGCCACGCGGGAGTGCACCGCAGGGATCTGCTGGGTTTGGAGACTGCACCCGGGGTCGGGTGCCAGAGATAGAAATGCGCGGTCACAGGCCAGGTGAGCACGGAGTGCGGCTGGAGACCGGGGAGACGGGAGTAACTGACTGCTTTTCTCTGGTGGTGCACTGAGGAGTGGGGCCCCGAGTTCTCGGCTCCTCCGGAGCGGAGATTGGGAGGCCACCATTTTCACTCTCTGCCTCCAAAGGAGTACGGAAAGCTTGCAGGGAACAAAAGCTCCAGAGAGCAAACCCCAGCAGATTACTTAGCCCGGACCGGGCAAGGATGGGGCAATTCCACCTCCGGCAAAGACATTTGGGAACCACGGCAACAAGCCCCTCCCCCAGAAGATCAGCGAGAACAGCCAGCCAAGACCAAGTCTACCGATCAATGAGAACAGCAGAACTCCAGCGCTAGGGGAATACTGCACATAGAATTCATGGCTTTTTTACCATGATTCTTGAGTCTTTCAAAGTTAATTATTTTTTTTAACTGTCTTTTTTTCTTTTTTTGAATTTTTCCTTTTCCCTTTTTCAACCAACATCTGATCAATCCCTTTTTTAAAAAACATTTTTATTTTTCATTTTTAGAGTCATATTCTATCCCTTCATAGTAGTTACCCGTATTTTTGGCATATATATAAGTTGTTCTCTCTTTAAAATTTTTAGATAGTTTCTTCTAACAGATCAAAATATACTCTAAATCTCTACTGTATGGTTTTTTTCTAATCCCCTGCCTGATCACTTTCTCTCCCTTTTTTTTCCTTTTTTTTTTAAATCCTCTTCTTTCTTCAAACAACTTATCAATTCCTTTTATAAAATTTTTTATAATTTCCATCTTTACAGTCATATTCCATCCCTTCAATATATCAACCCTTATTTTTGTACATAGATAAGTTTTTCTTTCTTTAAAATTTTGGGAGGCACTTTCTTCTAACAGACCAAAATACACCCAAAATCTAGTGTGTGGCACTGATCTATATACCAGCCTGATCATATTTGATCACATTCTTTTTTGTTTTGTTTTGTTCTGTTTTTGTTTGTTTTTATCTTTATCTTTTTCTTTTTCTTTTTTTTTTCCTTTTCTTTTTTCTCTCCTTCCCTTTCTTTTCCCACTGCTTCAGGTCTTTTCTGATTTGTTTAGAGTATATTTTCTGTGGACGTTATTACCCTGCTAGCATTTTGTTCTCTCATTAATCTATTCTCCTCTGCACAAAATGACAAAACAGAAAAAATCACCTCAACAAAAAGAACAAGAGGTAGTACCGACTGCCAGGGACCTACTCAATACGGACATTAGTACGATGTCAGATCTGGAGTTCAGAATCATCACTTTAAAGATACTAGCTGGGCTTGAAAAAAGCATGGACGTTATTAGAGAAACCCTTTCTGGAGAAGTAAAAGAACTAAACTCTAACCAAGTCGAAATCAAAAAGGCTATTAATGAGGTGCAATCAAATATGGGGGCGCTAACTGCTAGGATAAATGAGGCAGAAGAGAGAATCAGTGATATAGAAGACCAAATGATGGAAAATAAAGAAGCTGAGAAAAAGAGAGATAAACAACTACTGAATCACAAGGGCCGAATTTGAGAGATAAGTGATACCATAAGACAAAACAACATTAGAATAATTGGGATCCCAGAAGAAGAAGAAAGAGAGAGAGGGGCAGAAGGTATACTGGAGCAAATTATAGCAGAGAACTTCCCTAATTTGGGGAAGGAAACAGGCATCAAAATTCAGGAGGCACAGAGAACCCCTCTCAAAATCAATAAAAATAGGTCAACAACCCGACATCTAATAGTAAAACTTATGACTCTCAGAGACAAAGAGAAAATCCTGAAGGCAGCTCGGGAGAAGAGATCTGTAACCTACAATGGTAGAAACATTAGATTGGCAATAGACCTATCCACAGAGACCTGGCAGGCCAGAAAGGACTGGCAGGATATATTCAGAGCACTAAATGAGAAAAATATGCAGCCAAGAATACTCTATCCAGCTAGGCTGTCATTGAAAATAGAAGAAGAGAGCAAAAGCTTCCAGGACAAACAAAAACTAAAGGAATTGGCAAACACGAAACCAGCCCTACAAGAAATCTTGAAAGGGGTCCTCTAAGCAAAGAGAGACCCTAAAAGCAACATAGACCAGAAAGGAACACAGACAATATACAGTAACAGTCACCTTACAGGCAATACAATGGCACTAAATTCCTATCTTCCAATAATTACCCTGAATGTAAATGGGCTCAATGCCCCAATCAAAAGACACAGGCTATCAGATTGGATTAAAAAACAAGACCCATCGATATGCTGTCTGCAAGAGACTCATTTTAGAACCAAAGACACCCCCAGATTGAAAGTGAGGGGGTGGAAAACCATTTACCATGCTAATGGACACCAAAAGAAAGCTGGGGTGGGAATCCTTATATCAGACAAATTAGATTTTAAACCAAAGAGTGTAATAAGAGATGAAGAAGGACACTATATCCTACTTAAAGGGTCTATCCAACAAGAAGATCTAACAATTGTAAGTATCTATGCCCCTAACATGGGAGCAGCCAATTATATAAGCCAGTTAATAACAAAAGCAAAGAAACACATCAACAACAATACAATAATAGTGGGGGACTTTAACACCGCCCTCACTGAAATGGACAGATCGTCTAAGCAAAAGATCAACAAGGAAATAAAGACTTTAAATGACACACTGGACCAAATGGACTTCACAGACATATTCAGAACATTCCACCCCAAAGCAACGGAATACACATTCTTCTCTAGTGCCCATGGAACATTCTCCAGAATCGATCACATCCTAGGTAATAAATCAGGTCTCAACCAGTACCAAAAGATTGGGATCATTCCCTGCCTATTTTCAGACCACAATGCTTTGAAACTAGAACTCAATCACAAGAGGAAAGTTGGAAAGAACTCAAATACATGGAGGCTAAAGAGCATCCTACTGAAGAATGAATGGGTCAACCAGGAAATTAAAGAAGAATTAAAAAAATCACGGAAACCAATGAAAATGAAAACACAACTATTCAAAATCTTTGGGATGCAGCAAAGGCAGTCCTAAGAGGAAAGTATATAGCAATACAAGCCTTTCTCAAGAAACAAGAAAGGTCTCAAGTACACAACCTAACCCTACACCTAAAGGAGCTGGTGAAGGAGCAGCAAATAAAGCCTAAACCCAGCAAGAGAAGAGAAATAATAAAGATCAGAGCAGAAATCAATGAAATAGAAACTAAAAGAACAGTAGAACAGATCAACAAAACAAGGAGTTGGTTCTTTGAAAGAATTAACAAGATTGATAAACCCCTGGCCAGACTTATCAAAAAGAGAAGAGAAATGACCCAAATCAACAAAATCATGAATGAAAGAGGAGAGATCACAACCAACACCAAAGAAATACAAACAATTAAAAGAACATACTATGAGCAACTCTATGCCAGCAAATTAGATAACCTGGAAGAAATGGATGCATTCCTAGAGATGTATCAACTACCAAAACTGAACCAGGAAGAAATAGAAAACCTGAACAGACCTAGAACCACTAAGGAAATTGAAGCAGTCATTAAAAATCTCCCAAAACACAAAAGCCCAGGGCCAGAGGGCTTCCCAGGGGAATTCTACCAAACACTGAAAGAAGAATTAATACCTATTCTTCTGAAACTGTTCCAAAAAATAGAAATGGAAGGAAAACCTCCAAACTCATTTTATGAGGCCAGCATTACCTTGATCCCAAAACCAGGCAAAGTTCCCATCAAAAAGGAGAATTACAGACCAATATCCCTGATGAACATGGATGCAAAAATTCTCACCAAAATACTAGCCAATAGGATCCAACAGTACATTAAAAGGATTATTCACCACGACCAAGTGGGATTTATCCCTGGGCTGCAAGGTTGGTTCAACATCCGCAAATCAATCAACGTGATACAATACATTAACAAAAGAAAGAACAAGAATCATATGACCCTCTCAATAGATGCAGAAAAAGCATTTGACAAAGTACAGCATCCTTTCTTGATCAAAACTCTTCAGAGTATAGGCATAGAGGGTACATACCTCAATATCATAAAAGCAATCTATGAAAAACCTACAGCGAATATCATTCTCAATGGGGCAAAACAGAGCTTTCCCCCTAAGGTCGGGAACGCGGCAGGGATGTCCACTATCACTGCTGCTATTCAACATAGTATTGGAAGTCCTAGCCACAGCAATCAGACAACAAAAAGGAATCAAAGGCATCCAAATCAGCAGAGAAGTAGTCAAACTCTCACTCTTTGCAGATGATATGATACTTTATGTGGAAAACCCCAAAGACTCCACCCCAAAACTGCTAGAACTCATACAGGAATTCAGTAAAGTGGCAGGATATAAAATCAATGCACAGAAGTCAGTGGCATTCCTATACACCAACAACAAGACAGAAGAAAGAGAAATGAAGGAGTCGATCCCATTTACAATTGCACCCCAAACCATAAGATACCTAGGAATAAATCTAACCAAAGAGGCAAACGACCTGTACTCAGCAAACTATAAAATACTCATGAAAGAAATTGAGGAAGACACAAAGAAATGGAAAAATGTTCCATGCTCATGGATTGGAAGAACAAATATTGTGAAGATGTCCATGCTACCTAGAGCAATCTACACATTCAATGCAATCCCCATCAAAATACCATCCACTTTTTTCAAAGAAATGGAACAAATAATCCTAAAATTTGTATGGAACCAGAAAAGACCCCGCATAGCCAGAGGAATGTTGAAAAAGAAAAGCAAAGCCGGTGGCATCACAATTCCGGACTTCCAGCTCTATTACAAAGCTGTCATCATCAAGACAGCATGGTACTGGCACAAAAACAGACACATAGATCAATGGAACAGAATAGAACCCAGAAATGGACCCTCAACTCTATGGTCAACTAATCTTCGACAAAGCAGGAAAGAATGTCCAATGGAAAAAAGACAGTCTCTTCAACAAATGGTGTTGGGAAAATTGGACAGCCACATGCAGAAGAATGAAACTGGACCATTTCCTTACACCACACACAAAAATAGACTCCAAATGGTTGAAGGACCTCAATGTGAGACAGGAGTCCATCAAAATCCTAAAGGAGAACACAGGCAGCAACCTCTTTGACCTCAGCCGCAGCAACTTCTTCCTAGAAACATCGCCAAAGGCAAGGGAAGCAAGGGCAAAAATGAACTATTGGGACTTCATCAAGATAAAAAGCTTTTGCATAGCAAAGGAAACAGTCAACAAAACCAAAAGACAACTGACAGAATGGGAGAAGATATTTGCAAATGACTTATCAGATAAAGGGCTAGTATCCAAAATCTATAAAGAACTCATCAAACTCAACACCCAAAGAACAAAGAATCCAATCAAGAAATGGGCAGAAGACATGAACAGACATTTTCCCAAAGAAGACATCCAAATGCCCAACAGACACATGAAAAAGTGCTCAATATTGCTCAGCCTCAGGGAAATCCAAATCAAAACCTCAATGAGATACCACCTCACACCAGTCAGAATGGCTAAAATTAACAAGTCAGGAAAAGACAGATGTTGGCGGGGATGCGGAGAAAGGGGAACCCTCCTACACTGTTGGTGGGAATGCAAGCTAGTGCAGCCACTCTGGAAAACGGTATGGAGGTTCCTCAAAAAGTTGAAAATAGAGCTACCATATGATCCAGCAATTGCACTACTGGGTATTTACCCCAAAGATACAAAAGTAGGGATCCAAAAGGGTACGTGCACCCCGATGTTTATAGCAGCAATGTCCACAATAGCCAAACTGTGGAAAGAGCCAAGATGTCCATGGACAGATGAATGGCTAAAGAAGAAGTGGTATATATATATACAATGGAATATTATGCAGCCATCAAAAGGAATGAGATCTTGCCATTTGCAACGACGTGGATGGAACTGGAGGGTATTATGCTGAGCGAAATAAGTCAAACAGAGAAAGACATGTATCATATGACCTCACTGATATGAGGAATTCTTGATCTCAGGAAACAAACTGAGGGTTGCTGGAGTGGGGGGTTGGGGGGGAGGGATGGGGTGACTGGGTGATGGACACTGGGGTGGGTATGTGCTCTGGCAAGCGCTGTGAATTGTGCAAGACTGTTGAATCTCAGATCTGTACCTCTGAAACAAATAATGCAATATATGTTAAGAAAGAAAAAAAAAAAGAAGAATGTAGCAGGAGGGGAGGAATGAAGAGGGGGAAATCGGAGGGGTAGACGAACCACGAGAGACGATGGACTCTGAAAAACAAACTGAGGGTTCTAGAGGGGAGGGGCATGGGAGGATGTGTTAGACCGGTGATGGGTATTAAGGAGGGCACGTTCTGCATGGAGCACTGGGTGTTATGCACAAACAATGAATCATGGAACGCTACATCTAAAACTAATGATGTAATGTATGGGGATTAACATAACAATAAAAAATTAAAAAAAAACTAATAATGTACTGTATGGTGACTAACATAACATAATAAAATAAAATTAATTAATTAAAAATAAATAAATAAATACCCCCCACCCATAATGTACAGAGGGAGAACTAGAACTTGGGGGCTTAGGTCAGGAAACTCCTGGTTTTACTTGAACTGTTCTGTTCCTTTGCTTGGTGAAGAGGCACAGTTCCAGAAAGATATGACTGTTGGAAACAGTTCAGTGAAATGAAAGAAAATATGGTCTGTGGCAAATTCAAAGTATTGAGTTCTTAGGAACCGTCAGAGGCCAAGTATTTAATAAACTTGAGTAAATGACAAGATGATGGGGAAGAACAATTGCCCAGAGGTTTGTGGTGGGTATAAACCCCTAGGAAGGAGAGCAAGTGGGAAAGAGGATTTCAGATAGCATGGCTGCAAGCAATTAAAAGAAAGGAAGTTCTCTTTCTGCTGAACTCCAAGTACTTACTGTTTATACTGTTCTTTTTGGAATTTGTCATTTTAATCACCCAGGACATTTCCTATGTGCTTTTGTATTATTGCCTGACCTCTTACCTACGGATGACTTATTTCCACAGTGTAACTGTAAGTTACAGATGGCAGGGACCGTGGCTATTCTTTGTCTTCCTGTCAATGAACAAATCATATCGTTCTAATCCCAGCTCTGCTATTCACTAGTGGCACAGACTAGGACAGGTTACTTGACTTCTGTAAGTGTTAATTTCTTCTGCAAAATGGGGCCAGTGATGTTCACACTGCAGAGTTTTAAGGAAGTTTAATGATATATAAAATGTTTGGACGTATTAGGATGTGAATGCCAGTTATTATCTTTCCCTCTCACAGTGGCTGATCCCATGACTGACATACAGTAAGCATAATATTGTGCTGATATAATACAAATCAGCATAATATATACCACATAAATAGGGTATAAATATACAGTATACATAGGTACTCTACCTAAACAGATATGCAATATATACAGTAAAAATATATAGCCTATTTACATATTATAAGTTTTTACAACTTTGTAAACCTTGTTTTGCCATTTATGTGTGTACATGTTATGCATGTATTAGGTATTACATATCTATGTACATATTTAATATATACTTGGACCCTCAGAAAATGAAAAAAAAATAAAAAAATAAAAATAAAATAAAATGTAAAGTAGTTGGCAGCTGCCTTTCCAATAACACTAAAAGATAAAAATGTTTGTTATATTAAAAAAATAAAAATATGAAATAAGAATTGGTATATTTTAAAAAATGTCAGGCAATAGCTTTTAATTTTTATGAAGAATAAATTTTACTATATATTTTAATAGAATTACATTGGAATTAAATACTAGGCTAACATCTAATTTTTAAAACCAATAGTGTAGGGGCCAAGGGCAGACAGCCCCAAGATGGACTACTTTGGCACTGAAGATTATTCTCAGATGAAGGCAGTTGAGAGCGTGAAGGCTCAAGAGAAAATTCTGCCCCTCCCTTAACTACCTAGAAGAATCTAAACTGGAGGTCTTTTCCAGAATAAGGATTATTACCAAAGATAAATTTTAGGAGTGACCCATCTATATGGCAGGGCAAATATCTAATTACCAAACATCTGCTCTTCCTCTTGTCCCTATGTGAAGTGCATTCCTTTCCTCGGAAGTCCCAGACTTTCACCCCCTTTTCCTTAGTTCAGATGGCATATACACCTCATTTTGCCTGATTCTTTTTGGAATTTTCATTGTCTACGTGGAGTCCCTGTATGTATGCTATTAAATTTGATTTTCTCCTATTAATCCATCTCATGTCAATTTGATTCTGAGTCCAGCTAGAAGGACCTTGAAGGAGACAGGATATTCTTGCTCCCTGACAATAAAAACAATACATATTTCCAAAAATGTGATAAATAACATAGTATTTATACTTTTAAACCTTTATATTAATGTCAGAAGATAATCTCTCACTGCTACCATTATTTCTTAAAGGAAAAATAATTTTAAAGGTGAACTAGTATATAGCTTGAGGAGGTTATTTGTCTTCCTTAAAAATGTGGAAACTTTTAAACTATATGCATTAAATTTTGAAAAAAAAATCATGTCCAAATGTATCATTTCTTCAACTGCAAGCTCTTCTAGACAATTTGCTGTTGACAACTCTCCAAAGACATTAACTACAATTTTCAAGTGTAGCCACTGTTTTGAAATACTAATTTTAACCTTGCTTTTGAAACTGCCTCATGAGAAATTGCCTAATTTTGAGATGATATTCATCAAAAATCCATATTCCACAAAGTCATGTGTTAAATATCAGCATTATGAGTAGCTATTTTAAAACCCGTTTTTTTATGTACCATGTGCCATTTTTTAACATCTCCATAAATATTCAATACCTCTTGGTATTGAATGATGATGCTAAGGATGATGCTATAAGAAATGCTAAAATTACAATTATATAGAAAAATGAGCTTAGAGATCAGTATAGAAGGTCTGAACATGGATAGAGGAAAGGAGTCAGGTATGGAGAATGATTAATTAAGATAGCTATAATATACTTTCATCTGCTTTTATCTATTTTATATTTTCCTAATAAGTTATAAGCAGTTATTCAACTGTGAATCTTTGGCCTTATTTAAAAAAAGTATATATACAATGGAATATCACTCAGCCATAAAAAGAATGAAATTTTGCCATTTTCAATGACATGGATGGAGCTGAACTATAATGCTAACTGAAATAAGTCAATCAGAGAAAGACAAATACCATATGATTTCACTCATGTGGAATTTAAAAAACAAAACAAATAAGCAAAGGGGAAAAAAGAGAGAGAGAGAAGCAAACCAAGAAACAGACTCTTAACTATAGAGAACAAACTGATGGTTACCAGAGAGGAGGTGGGTAGGGGGATGGGTGAAATAGGTGATGGGGATTAAGGAATGCACTTTCTGTGATGAACACCAGGTGTTGTATGGAAGTGTTGAATTACTATACTGCACACCTGAAACTAATATGTTAATGTACTGGAATTAAAATAAAAACTTTTTAAAAATTACAAGTAAGCTGTTTGGTATTAGATGACAATGTATGACTATTTTGTTTTTTAAGGACATATGTTATTGCATTTTGACCATTCTTTGTACCAGTTTTTGTAACCGTATACCAGATAAGAATCTATAGGACAATAATAGATACCATACAAATTATAAAAATGCAATAGCAAAATAAAGGACCATAACCAAAATAAATTCCTCCTCAGCAAGCTTCAGACACACACATACAGACTCACACATACGTACTCTGAATTTTCTTTGCTGACACAGAATCAATTTTCAAATAAAATACATGGCAATTGTCTGCATAGATGCAAATGAAAAAGTTGTGTTTATATAGTTCCAACAGAAAGTAAGGTGCATTAGAGGGAAAATATTCACGATGTTTTTAAAAAGATAGGCGAAATTTTGATATAATGACTGATAATTCAGTTTAAATCAGCAAGTATTTACCACTGTGGAGGCCCAGGGCAGGCTGCCCCCAAATGGCATCATGATTATTTTGAACTAAAGTTACTTAAAAAGCAGTCAGTGCAAGAAGAACACTCTGACCCTCTTTTGTCCCTTTGAAAGCAGGAAATAAGTCTCCCATGTAAAAGGTACCTTTCCTGCACCAGGAGGTAAGAAGATACCCTTATGATCAGAGATAGGAAATTCAAGGCTGAAGAAGCCTATATAAGCAAATGATGCTACTTTTACTATCTGGTTACTTATTACCAAGCCCAAATTCTGTCAAAAATTCCTTACTAATTACAGATTCATGTTCCTTCATCTAAAATTTACAAAAGCTGCATGCCTTGATCATTTCTTTGGGTCTCAATTATATTATTGGGCCTCCATGTTCATGTAATTAAAATTTGATTTTTCTCCTATTAATCTGTCTTGTGTCAATTTAATTTTTAGACCAGACAGAAGAGTCTTAAAGGAGAGAAAAAAATATCCCCTCCCCAGCACCACATGCAAGCAATGTCCTAGGCACTGACATTTAAACTTAAGTATTCTCTCAATGAGAAGTGGGCAACACACATTTCCCTGTATACAAATAATCAGATACATTATTGCTGTCCTAGAAGTATCCCAAGGCATACTAGTCTGAACTACTTTGAAGCATGCAGGTCAATAGAACTCATTAAATGGTTTTACAGACCAAATAATAAGCTATCATTAAAATGCATGAGGAATATAAAAGCTTTCATTTCTGTGGGTGGGGGGGGGAGGAAGCAGAATGACAAAAAGATAAAGTTTTGAAGAGAAAGAAGAAGACACTTGTCAGTCCCTAGGCATATATTCTAAGTAGCAGCATATACGAGTGTAAAAGAAAAAAGTGAGGCATGACTAATGTAGGAAAAAAAATTAAATCATCAATTCCATGGTGTCTATATACCAGAAAAGTTTCCTAAATTAAAAAAAAAAAAGGCCAAAAAAAAAAAAAAACCTAAAAGAAAATCCTTTTATTGGTAACAATTAAAAGGATTAAGTATAAAAAATATATAAATGAGAACAGATAAACCTTTTAAATTAAGAGTATTCATAGCAACATCTAGACCAAAGCAATTATGTGTAAGGCTCTGATGAAGCTATAATAATATTACTAAATCACATGATAGATAAGCATAGATACTGAGCTTATTATGGGTGTCCCATAAAGTAACATACAGCAATTGAGAAAAAAAGAATAATGCATGATATTATTTCATCAGAAGAACAAAGAACTTTTCTAACATGGTCCGCCTCTCCTACAAAACAGTCTCATCCATTCATTCATTCACTTAGATATCTGAAGGCTTATGTGACAGACACATGCTTTTGAATAAGAAGCTCCTCAGAGAACTTACAATCAGTGAGGAAGAAGACAGGAAAATTAGTACCATCTATCAGGCTACCCAAGCCAGAAACGTGGCCTCATCTCTTTCCTTTCTTCTCCTTCACCCCTGCATTTTATATCACTCACCTGGTTCTACTGACTCCCCAGTCCAACTCTGTTTCCAGGTGTGTCCCTTTCTCTTCATCTGCCTCCTACCAGAATCTCTCAATGTGGATTAAGCTTCTAATCTCCTATCTATTGTGTCCATCACAGACTTACCCTATAAAGCATATTTCTTATTGTACTAACACACTGATTAGAGCCACAAAATGGCCCTCACCCACTGGCCACTATATAAAATTCCAAGCTTTTAATAAGGCTTGTAAGACCTTTTGGGCCTGCTTATCCTTCTATTCCTACATGAGCATTCCTTATCCAACTCCACAGTAAACCACCTACATTATAACCATACTGAGTCCTGCAAGATGTCCGCTCTTGTCACTGAGCTTTGTAGGTATTCTGAGAACATATTGCCGTGATTAACTCGTCCATATTTAGAAAACACTTCTTACAGGTACCATCCCAATACTCCATGATGGGATTAGATGCCCCTGCTCCACTACCTCCACTGTAGTCCTCAGCCTAGTATTGTAACTGCCTCTTTACCTTCTCTCTCCCTCACTAGACAACATGTTCTTTGAGGGTTAGGAAGACTGTTTATATTATATAATAAATTCATCTCTAGGGCCTAGGGTACAGTACTTACCATATAAACTCTCAATAAATCATTTTGAAATAGATAAGGAATCTAAAAAATAAGTCAGTGAATGAATGAATGAAATGTGTGCAGAATAAAATGAAGATTTCTACACTTGTAGTATGTACAGAAAACTATGAATAAAGTTGTGTTCCAAAAACAAATAAAATGGGCATGCTAGTTTTGGGAGCAATATAGCTCCTTCTATCAAATTTTATTTTTTTATTTTATTTATTTTTTAAATTTTATTAGGTTATGTTAGTCACCACACAATACATCATTGGTTTTTGATGTGGTGATCCACAATCCATTGTTTTCGTATAACATCCAGTGCTCCATGCAATACGTGCCCTCCTTAATACCCATCACCGGGCTAACCAATCCCACCTCCCCCTCCCCTCTAAAACCCTGTTTGTTTCTCAGAGTCCATAGTCTCTCATGGTTCATCTCTCCCTCCGATTTCCCTCCCTTTATTTTTCCCTTCCTTCTAATGTCCTCCATGCTATTCCTTATGTTCCCCAAATAAGTGAAACCATATGATAATTGAGTTTCTCTGCTTGACTTAGTTCACTTAGCATAATCTCCTCCAGTCCCATCCATGTTGATGTAAAAGTTGGGTATTCATCCTTTCTGATGGCTGAGTAATATTCCACTGTATATATGGACCACATCTTCTTTATCCATTCATCTGTTGAAGGGCATCTCGGCTCTTTCCACAGTTTGGCTATTGCGGAAATTGCTGCAATGAACATTGGGGTGCATATGGCCCTTCTTTTCACTACATCGGTGTCTTTGGGGTAAATACCCAGGAGTGCAATTGCTGGGTCATAGGGTAGCTCTATTTTTAATTTTTTGAGGAACCTCCCCACTGTTTTCCAAAGTGGCTGTACCAACTTGCATTCCCACCAACAGCATGAGGGTTCCCCTTTCTCCACAACCTCTCCAACATTTGTTGTTTCTTTCCCTGTCCATTTTTGCCATTCTAACTGGTGTAAGGTGGTATCTCAGTGTGGTTTGGATTTGGATTTCCCTGATGGCTAATGATGATGAACACTTTTTTATGTGTCTGTTAGCCATTTGTATGTCTTCTTCAGAGAAGTGTCTTTTCATATCTTCTGCCCACTTTTTGACTTGATTATTTGTTTTTTGGGTGTTGAGTTTAACAAGTTCTTTGTAGATCTTGGATACCAGCCCTTTATCTGTAGTGTCATTTGCAAATATCTTCTCCCATTCTGTGGGTTGCCTCTTTGTTTTGTTGACCGTTTCCTTTGCTGTGCAGAAGCTTTTTATCTTGATGAAGTCCCAAAAGTTCATTTTGCTTTTGTTTCACTAGCTTTTGGAGATGTATCTTGAAAGAAGTTGCTGTGGGCAATGTCAAAGAGGTTACTGCCTATGTTCTCCTCTAGGATTTGGATGGATTCCTGTCTCACATTGAGGTCTTTCATCCACTTTGAGTTTATCTTTGTGAATGGTGTTAGAGAATGGTCGAGTTTCATTCTTCTGCATGTGGCTGTCCAGTTTCCCCAGCACCATTTATTGAAGAGACTGTCTTTTTTCCATTGCATGTTTTTTCCTGCTTTGTCAAAGATTATTTGACCATAGAGTTGAGGGTCCATATCTGGGTTCTCCATTCTGTTCCATTGGTCTATATGTCTGTTTTTGTGCCAGTACCATGCTGTCTTGGTGATCACACCTTTGTAAGATAGCTTGAAATCGGGCAACATGATGCCCCCAGCTTTGTTTTTCCTTTTCAACATCTCCTTGGCGATTCAGGGTCTTTTCTGATTCCATACAAATTTTAGGACTGTTTACTCCAGCACTTTGAAAAATGTCATTGGAATTTTGATCGGGATGGCATTGAAGGGATAGATTGCTCTGGGTAGCATAGACATTTTAACAATGTTTATTCTTCCAATCCATGAGCATGGAATATTTTTCCATCTTTTTGTATCTTCTTCAGTTTCTTTCATGAGTGTTTTGTAGTTCCTAGAGTATAGATCCTTGACCTCTTTGGTTAGGTTTATTCCAAGGTATCTTATGGTTTTTGGTGCTATTGTAAATGGAATCCCTTCTCTAATTTCTCTTTCTACAGTTGCGTTGTTAGTACATAAGAAAGCAACTGATTTCTGTGCATTGATTCTGTATCCTGCCACATTACCGAATTGCTGGATGAGTTCTGGTAGTTTGGGGGTGGAGTCTTTTGGGTTTTCTACATAAAGTATCATGTTGTCTGCGAAAAGAGAGAGTTTGACTTCTTTTTTGCCAATTTGAATACCTTTTATTTCTTTGTGTTGTCTGATTGCTGTTGCTAGGACTTCTAGTACTATGTTGAACAATAGTGGCAAGAGTGGGAATCCTTGACGTGTTCCTGATCTTAAGGGAAAGGCTCTCAGCTTTTCCCCATTGAGGATGATATTCACTGTGGGTTTTTCATAGATGGATTTTATGAACTTGAGGAATGTTCCCTCTATCCCTATACTCTGAGGAATTTTAATCAGGAAAGGATGTTGTATTTTGTCAAATGCTTTTTCTGCATCAATTGAGAGGACCATATGGTTCTTCTCTCTCCTCTTATTAATGTGTTCTATCACATTGATGGATTTGCGAATGTTGAACCACCCTTGCATCCCGGGGATAAATCCCACTTGGTCGTGGTGGATGATCCTTTTAATGTATGGTTGAATCCTATTAGCCAGGATTTTGTTCAGGATTTTGGAATCCATATTCCTTAGGGATATTGGTCTGAAATTCTCCTTTTTGATGGGGTCTTTGCCTGGTTTGGGGATTAAGGTAATGCTGGCCTCAGAGAATGAGTTTGCAAGTTTTCCTTCTGTTTCTATTTTTTTTAAACAGCTTCAGTAGAATAGGTATTATTCCTTCTTTGAATGTATGGTAGAATTCCCCAGGGAATCCATCAGGCCCTGGATTCTTGTTTTTTGGGAGGTTTTTGATCACTGCTTCAATCTCCTTACTGGTTATTGGCCTATTCAGGTTGTCAATTTCTTCCTGTTTCAGTCTTGACAGCTTATAGGTTTCCAGGAAGGCCTCCATTTCGTCCAGATTGCTCAGTTTATTGGCATATAGTTGTTGATAATAATTTCTAATTATTGTTTCTATTTCCTTGGTGTTAGTCGTTATCTCTCCCCTTTCATTCATAATTTTATTAATTTGGGTCCTTTCTCTTTTCTTTTGGATCAGTCTGGCCAGTGGTTTATCGATCTTATTAATTCTTCCAAAGAACCAACTTCTAGTTTCGTTGATCTGATCTACTGTGTTTCTGGTTTCTAATTCATTGATTTCTGCTCTAATTTTAATTATTTCTCTTCTAATGCATGGCTTAGGCATCATTTGTTGCTTTTTCTCTAGCTCTTTAAGGTGTAGAGTTAGTTGGTGAATTCGGGATTTTTCTATTTTTTTGAGTGAGACTTGGATAGCTATGTATTTCCCCCTTAGGACCACCTTTGCAGTATCCCATAGGTTTTGGACTGATGTGTTTTCATTCTCATTGGTTTCCATGAATTGTTTAAGGTCTTCTTTGATTTCCCGGTTGACCCAAACATTCTTGAGCAGAGTGGTCTTTAGCTTCCAAGTGTTTGAATTTCTGCCAAATTTTTTCTTGTGATTGAGTTCCAGTTTTAAAGCATTGTGGTCTGAGAATATGCAGGGAATAATCTCAATCTTTTGGTATCGGTTGAGACCTGATTTGTGACCCAGTATGTGGTCTATTCTGGAGAAAGTTCCATGCGCCCTCGAGAAGAATGAGTATTCTGTTGTTTTAGGGTGGCATGTTCTGTAAATATCTATGAGGTCCATCTGGTCTAATGTATCATTCAAAGCTCTTATTTCCTTGTTGATTTTCTGCTTAGATGATCTGTCCATTGCTGAGTGTGGAGTATTGAGGTCTCTTACAATTAACGTATTGTTATCAATATGACTATTTTGGTTAACAGTTGGCTTATGTAAATGGCTGCTCCCATGTTGGGGGCATAGATATTTACAATTGTTAGATCTTCTTGTTGTATAGACCCTTTAAGAATTATATAGTGTCCTTCTGTGTGTCTAATTACAGAGTTTAGTTTAAAATCTAATTTGTCTGATATAAGAATTGCTACCCTAGCTTTCTTTTGAGGTCCGCTGGCATGGAAGATGGATCTCCACATTCTGTCAAATTTTAAAATGTACATAGTCTCTGACATAACCATTGCATTTATAGAATTGAGTTACTAATACAAAGAAATGTAAATTCTCTGTATTATAGTATGTTTATATTCAAGTAGCCTTTGTAATAACAGAGATAGGAAACAACCTAACTGCTATAAGTTGGAATCTAATTGATAAATTACTGTATATCCATATGATACAGTACTATGAAAACAGTAAACAGACTGATAAAATTCCTTTTGTTGAGATAAGAAATTATAAACTATATTGATAAATGAAAAAAGCAAGGAGCAAAAGAATGTGTATAACATGTAGCCATGTATACAAAAGTATATACACATATATTTGAACACATGTATATTTGTGTAAACGTAGGATATATTTCTGGAAAGATAAATTTAAAATCTAGAAATATTGATTGTCTCTGGGAGACTGAATTGGGGAACTGATGTATCAGTAAGACTTATTAATATATTTCCATTTATACTTTAGGAATTCTTTGCCACCTACATGTATCAACTCATAAAATAAGAAATAAATCAATAATGAATAGCTAAACAACTAAACAAATAGAAGTTAGAGCAAAGTCCCCAGAGAAAGTGATATCAGAGCTCCTGTTTGAGAGATGCACAAAAATTCAATTAAATTGAGAGCTAAGAGAAGAGCATTCGGTGAAGAGGACTGGTCTGTATAAAGGCAAGGTCTAAAAAAAAAATGACCTCAGAGGGAAAACCATGATTTTGTATAATAAGAATAAAGTACATATTTCTGGAGATGAGAGATAAAATGGGGGAGGAAGGGAGTTATAGCAGAGGAAGTAAGAAATAGGGAGGCAGGAACCCAGATAACACAGGGCCTTTTGTGCACTGATAAGGATAGCATAAAACCCGAAAAGCAACACTAGAACAAAGGTTCTCAGGTCGGGCTGCACGTTATAGTCACCCAGGGAGCTTTTTAAAAATGCTCACTCCCAGGTCCCCATCTCCAGATTCTAATTTAATTGACCTTGGGTGGGGTCTTTTGATTCCAATACGTAGCCAAAGTTGCAAACGGCTGAATTAACAGATTTTTTAAAATTTTCTATTTAAATTCAATGTAAATAACATATAGTGTATTATTAGTTTCAGAGGTAGAATTTAGTAATTCATCAGTTGCATATAACACCCACTGCTCCTTACATCAGTTGCCCTCCCTAATACCCATCACCCAACTACCCCATCCCCCCCATTCACCTCCCCTCCAGCAACCCTCAGTCTGTTTCCTATAGTTAAGAGTCTCTTATGATTTACCTCCCTCTCTGTTTTTGTCTTATTTTTCCTTCCCTTCCCCTATATTCATCTGTTTTGTTTCTTAAATTCCACATATGAGTGAAATCATATGGTATTTGTCTTTCTCTTATTTCACTTATTTCACTTAGCATAATACCCTCTAGTTCCATCCACATGGTTGCAAATGGCAAGATTTCATTCTGTTGGATGGCTGATATTCCAGTGTGTGTGTGTGTGTGTGTGTGTGTGTGTACCACATCTTCTGTACCCATTCATCTCTTGATGGACATTTGGGCTCTTCCCATATTTGGCTATTGTGGACATTGTTGTTATAAACATTGAGGTGCAGGTACCCCTGTGAATCACTATGTTTGTATCCTTTGGATAAATACTTAGGAGTACAGTTGCTGGGTCATAGGGTATCTCTATTTTTAACTTTTTGAGGAAATGCCATACTGTTTTCCAGAGTGACTGTACCAGTTTGCATTCCCACCAACAGCGCAAGAGAGTTCCCCTTTCTCCACATCCTTGCCAACATCTGTTGTTTCCTGAATTGTTAATTTTAGCCTGAATTAACAGATTTTAAATAAAATACACACACAGGGGTGCCTGGGTGGCTCAGTTGGTTAAGCATCTGCTTTCAGCTTAGGTCCTGATCCCAAGGTCCTGGGATCAAGCCCCATGTCTGGCTCTCTGCTCAGTGGGGAGCCTGTTCTCCCTCTCCCTTTGCCTGCAGCTCCCCCTGCTCATTCTCCCTCTATCAAATAAATAACTAAAATCTTTAAAAAAATAAAATAAAATACACATAGAGTTTTACATTCTAGAAAGACCACTAAACCTGGTAGTATTTAAAGTGAATTTACAGTAGACTAAAGTACACAAGATTTCTTAAGATATTATCATTATACTACAGGAACAAAGATCTAAAGACCTTAACTAAAGACAGGTAGGAAGAATGGATAAAAAGTGGAATATTCAGTCTTTATGGAGATGAAGCACATGAGAAGTAAGATACCATGGTGATTACAAATACTGGTTCAGACTCAAATTCTACTTCTGCCATTTGTTGCTTTTTGACTGACCTTAAACAAGTAATTTATCCTAGGTCTCTGTTTCCTCACATGTAAAATGGAAATGATAATAATAATAATATCTGCACCATAGAAATTTTTGAGCAGCAGATGGGGTAAACAGTGATCACAATACCAAAGATACAGTGAGCACTAAACCACTAATAGCCATTATGGAACTTTTGCCATCCCATTTGATGTGCCAGATGAGTGAGAGGGTAAGATGTAGCTTAACTTCTAGCACCTCTATGAAATCCTTTCACTGAAATATGACATATGCAGAGAAAGTTGTACAAGTCGTAAGTGCACAGCTCAATGAATTTTCACAGACTTAATATGCCTATTTAATTGGCACTCAGGTCAAGAAGCAAACATTGTCAAGACTTCATGCTCCCTTCAAGTCATCACTCCTAGGCTTTTTGTTTGTTTGTTTTTTGTTTTTGTTTTTGGCTCACTAAGTATCTAAAAATACACTTCAGCAAGAGAAACAGTATCATAAGAAGAGATGCAACAGAGATGGTAATGACAGATTTAGTTTTGGACAAGTGGGGTCAGGGGCCTGTGAGATAGTCAAATGGAAATGTCCAGAAAGTTTTGAGCAGAGTACAGAATGAGACTATAGACACTGAGTTGATAGACATTAACATTTTAGTAGTAGTTGACATTTAAAACAGCCCTTTTCATTATTTATTGAACATGTATAATTCAAATGATTAGGGATATGTGTTGCTGGTCATATCGTTCAGAGAGTAAGAAAAAGAAAAGAAAAAGACCGCATTCTTTTGCCAGGTTTAAAATCATGCTGCGTAACTGTTATTTAATGTACTTATTCATTTCCAAAGGCATTCCTCAACTGGATCTTCCACAGAGAAACAATATGATTTGAAATTGTTTTAAATAAATATGTAAAAGTATTATAATATTCTGTTATCTTGCTATAGAATGAAAAATTTTGTTACTGATTGGAGATACAATATTTTGCTTCCCAAACAAGTTAGGAGCCCTATACACATTTTTTCAGATAATTTTACAGAAAGGAGCAGGAGTCACATAAACTCGGGGATTCACCAACTTTGTGAGGATTTAATTACTCACAAGAGACAAATGCTAGATTAGTCCCTTTGGCAAAGAATATGTGATGAAAATGTTCTAAAAATTAATTTGAAGTATCCTCAGTTACAGTAAAAGGACACGGTTAAGGCAAACACAACATTTTATTGTTGATGTTCAATAAATATTTACTCTAAGTTGTAGCTGTGTCTTTCATTCCTCTGGTCTTAGCATAAACACCACCTCCTCCAACACCACTTGCTCTAAAGTAAATTTCACTAGTCTCTCTCTTGTCCCCTCTTCCTTAACAGCACTCAACATGATTTAAAGGATATATTTAGTTGTTTATTGACCAGTTTATTGACTGTCTTCCCTCTAACGTATTAGCTTATGAAAGGTTTTGCCTTATTCATTTGGCTTACTACCATAGGCATCTAGAAGTGCGGAATTATTTGAAGAGATTCTCAATCTTGGCCCTATAGACATTTTCTGCCAGTTAATTCTTTGTTCTGATGGGCTCTCCTGTACACTGTGGTATGTTTAGCAGCAGCCCTGGCCTCAGTCCAAGAGATATCAGTAGCACCACTCCACCCTCCTCAATTGTGACGACTACAAACATTTCCAGACTTTGCCAAATGTCCCCTGGGGGCAAGACTGCCTCCAGTTGAGAATCACTGAATTACTGAGTAAATTAATGAACAAATGAATGAATGAGTAGATGATAAATGTCTGATTGCTCAGGAAGCAGAAGCATGGGGAAAGAACTTTCTAGTCAGAGAAAATTATAAATAAGTAACTAACAAGGGGATCAACAGTTTATTACATTCAAGAGCTGAGAGGGAGCTAGCTTGTCTGCAACTACAAGAACAAAGCTCAGTGAGAGGGAGACACGGTTCAGTTATACAGGTCAAGGTAAAAGATTTGGAATTTACTCTTGGTAGAATGAGAAGAGTTTTAATGAAGAGGTGAGATGATTTAATTGACCTTTTTTAAAGGTTGCTCTGAGGGCTGCAATTAAGATGACAGAAGGGGGCAAGAGTGGATGAGGAAAACCAGTTAGGATGCTATTTTTTTACTACAGGAAGGAGATGATGATGGCACACAGAAGTGTACAGTTTGAGAGGGACCATACTAATTTGTAGGTTAGGCCAAATCAAGCAGCCAAGCAAAATGAATTTTATATAAATATTATGATCAGGAACAATTTATCAGAATGGCATTATATGCATAGGATAAAGATTTGGTTATTTTACACATATGTAAATGAAACTAAGGCACTAATCTTCTGGAAGTTTTAAAAAATCAGTTACTCCATGCATTTCCTGAATGACTGTGATGTCCTCTAAACTTCAGAATAAAAACATTCTAGTTTAAATTCATGAGCAAGTACCCTACTCAGTATTATTGGACCTTATAATGAAAGTTTCACTTAACTTTACCATTACTGGAATAATTTCCTCACTGTGATATTCCATTCATTTTGTGAAACATCTTGAGCAAATTCTTATCTGCAAAATCACTTTGAAATGCTTCAGTTTGGATTTTAATTTGAAAAACTTTAGTGAGATCTATGTAACTGCTTTGCCAATGTGAGGCGTCATATGAAGTTTGTTTGATTTTCTGAAAACTTTTCATCTTGATTTTGTGTCAAATCTTGGCTAACAAGCATTTTTATAATCAAGTTTTCTAATTTTTTCACCATCTCCTTCCCTTTACTGCCCACTGTATTGTGCCTATTCTTCATGTATATACAACTCTATGAAGACTTGAGAAATCCAGGTGTTTATTTGAATTAATCATTAATGAGGGTGAATTGATAAAAATTTGCTGTAACTTTTCTTCCTCAAAACCATAATTCTGGGGGTGCCTGGGTGGCTCAGTTGGGTAAGCCTCTGCCTTGGGCTCAGGTCATGATCCCAGGATCCTGGGATCAAGCCCCGTGTAGGGCTCCCTGCTCGGCAGGGAGTCTGCTTCTCCCTCTCCCTCTCCCCCTGCTTGTGCTCTCTCTCTTTCTCTGTCAAATAAATAAACAAAATCTTAAAAAAAAAAAAAGCATAATTCTGGTAAAGGCTTTAAAAAAATTGGACTGCATACATTGGTTACAATTCAGACAAAGACAGCTGAACATAAAGGAATTGTTAAACAAGATCACTGAGGGAATGTTTAGCCTAGTAAAGAAAGTTTTCAAACACTGAAGAAGAATCCAATTATGCAAAAATTAACATAATAATATTTAAATGACAAATATTTTTGAATATTTATTAATGCACACCCTTCAGAGGTCTGAAATTTGCAACACCATGTTGCTTAATTTGAATTTTCTAACTGACTTTAGAAAAATAAACCAAGGCTTCCAAAAAACATTGTAAATAAACAACTAACAAATGCCTCATTCAGTCATTTTAGCTGTAAATACTGTTATTTATATTGTAAAATAAATACTGTTATATATATTGTAAATACTGTTAGGCATGAAACCAGATGCCCACTTGGAGAGACTCACAGCTCACCTATCTATACATTATATATCTCTTTACATCCTTCTTGCCTTGACTTTGTCCAAAGTCCTCTCTATGCCTTGGAATTTGATATTAAGTTGCTGTTAAGTTTCTGAGAAGAGAAAGACTGTCCTCTAGTTATAAATGACTCATGATTTTGCAAGACTAAACATGCCAATAATTTAAAATGTCGGTTTTAATCAATAATGAAGCTTCTGTTAAGTTACAACAATAGCCTACTTTATTTTATTAAATGACATTAATATCATCATCAAACATTACTACAATATCCCATATTTTAATCTCCTCTTCCACCGTGCAGCCCAGTATAGCAGCATATTCCCTTTCTCATGGGAAATAACAAAAATCATGTGGCTAGTAGCCTCTCTAATTTCCCTCTCCTTCTTCAAATACAGTATCTGTAATTTCAACAAACAACACCAAGATGACTTAAAAGTAGCTTTTGCACAAAAGGTTTTAAACTGTCAGTAATCACATTTCTGAACAGTTGGTAGGTACGATGAAGTACTAAAAGTCTGGGAGCAAAAACGATCTTTTAGCATTTTATGAGAGATCTTTTATCTTTATGTTAGTGAATTTAAAATCACTTTAAGTTCTTTTTTTCCCCTCATGAGAGTTTAGAGCTAAGCAGTCTGTCTCCAGCACTAACCACGATCACTTTAATACAGCAACATTTTCGTGGAACACATTTGCTGTCAGTCAACAAGATTATAATTACAAAATAATGATACCTTGCAGACTCATTCTAAAAATACTGTGACATCTGAATCTCTGAAAGTAAGAGCTCAAACATCACAAAGAATCTTCAAGACTCACATGAATAAGGTTCTTGAGATAGACAATGTGTAAAAATTCTGTGTCATACCAATTAGGTGAATCTATGCTAGTTAGATCACATCTGCAAATTTAGGATGTATTAGGATGGTATGTGAATCGATTATAAAAAGTATCACTTGATATTTGCTACATGAGTGAAAAAAGTACTCAGAAAATTTTTGGCTACATTTTTGCATCTCCTTTGGTTAATGGGTTAATTACATCTGAAATCTTATTTTGTTTGGGAGTTTGGTTAGTTGATTGAAGGTGACCCTGGTACCATCAAACTGTTCTGTTTTTTTTCCAAATAGGGTTTTGACTATTTCTAAAAAGGATTTTATATTCTTGCCTATAGCCACAGAAAAGGAGTACCCTGAGTATAACTAAAAAATGATATCCGTATATGTAGATGTTTTTTCACCAAAAAGAATTGTTTACTGCTATAAGAATTTCTTACAAGAAACTCTGCTAGACAATCAACCTTCTGATCAAGAATTTAATGTAGTATGAACTCAATGTGTATTAAGGAAACCACAAAATGAATAATATGTAGTCATTCTGTGGGTGAGCTCACAATCTGGGTATCATTTCTATGGGGATGATGAGGAGCATTTCACCATGTAATAGTAGAGAGTCAAGTTTTTGTAGGATGACAGATATTTTCCATCAAGTCTCAGCTCAGTTTCATATTGAAGTTTCTTGCCATGTTCCCCCATAACACACTTCATTCATATAGTTTCTATAGCAATATAACAAAAAATTTATGCTATGTATGCAACAAGAAAAGCACTTCACACACCAATAAGAAACTGGTAAAGATTAATACTCGAAGTTCAAAAATTACAACATTTATTTCACGACAGTAAAGAAAAAGGTGGGAAATTAGAAAATAATCTAAAATATTCCAATCCCCCATCCCCAAAACACACATACCATCTCTTTCTTTCATTTGGAATGCTGGCTACAACATTCAGTTCTATATGCATGCACCTAACCTGTGTTCTGGTCTTGTCCTTTGCACACAGACCAAAACATACACATGACACATTGATCAGAAAAAGAAAAATAATCTGTTTCTAAAAAATTTTTTTTAAGATTTTATTTATTTGTCAGAGAGAGAGTGCGGACATGCAGAGGGAGCGGCAGGCAGAGGGAGTAGCAGGCTCCCCGCTGAGCAAGGAGCCCAATGCTGGGCTCGATCCCAGGGCCCTGGGATCATGACCTAAGCCGAAGGCAGACGCTTAACCAACTGAGCCACCCAGGTGTCCCCTGTTTCTAAAATTTCTAATCACTGACATAAATGTCTTGAAATGATACAATAATTTAATAGATCATAGAACTACACAACACATACAAAGGGGAACAGAATATGTGATCCCAAAATATGCCACTTTGGCATGTGGATTATTTTGAGCTGAAGGCAATCAAGACCCAGCAGACTCAAGAAAAACCTTAACTTTTCTCTTAACTACCTAGAAGAATTTGAAGAGTGGGCTGGCTCAGAGAGAGAGCTATTACCAGAAATAATTTTTATTTGAATGACCTATGTGTATGGCAGGGCAAACATCTAATTACCAAACATCTGCTCTCCTTAGAGCCCTGTGAATTACCCTCCTCTCCTTTGAAGCCCTATCTCATTCCTTACCTCAGGAATGCAAATAAACCTCAATTGTCCAACTTGTTCTTGGGTCTCATTGTCTTTGTGGGGCCCCCATATGTACAAAACTAAATTGGTTTTCTCCTGTTAATCTGCCCTATGTTAATTTGATTATTAAATGATCCAAAGAACCAAGAAAGGTAGAGAAAAAAATTTTCATCCTCAACGCATACATACACACATACAAGAACCACATTAAAACCTAAGCTAAACCAAACTAGGGCAAGTGTCACTCTGGATAAATCATTTTTCCATAGACCTGAAAGTCTTTTGAATAAAAGAATACTAGTAAAATAAAACATGACATTGTCTTCTCTCAAGTAATTTTTTTCTCTCTCCATGAAGTCATGTTTTTAGGGCTATCTAAATTATTAGCATTAACAGGGATCAGCATGGCCTGCATCATAGGCAACAGCCCCTACCATGTCCACACAGAAATTATCTTTAGTCCTGTTTGTATTCTTCTTTAACAGATTGTGAAGGAAAAGCCATCTTTATCCCCTCAGTGTTTTAAGCCAGGACATTTAAGGAATTACTTTACATCTTAAAAGTTTTAAATATTTTTGTTATTAGATCATACTTCTCAAGGCATGATATAGTCAGCAAATGTCTGCAGTTGTCTATAATCCAACATTTTCTAGAACCTTTGATAACAAAAATCTATTGATATATGAAGTTCTATACGATACTTGCAAAATGGATGAACTTTGACATCCAGTTTTATAGACAATCAGCATATTCATAATGACACCACAGTATTTGATCTTACGAGAATAACGATGACTGGGAGTGGGGGGATGAGAGGGTAGTAGACATGATAAAGTGTGTCTTGATGTTAATTTATTTTTAAAAAGTTGTGCTTCTGATTTATCCTATTTCTATACCATACTGCAATTTCTTACTTACATATAGAATTATTCCTGGTATACAGTAGAACTTATATATGTTAAATTGAATGAATGAATAAATAAAATAGAAAAATTGAGACACATTTTGTACTACAGTAAATCAAAGTACTGTTCAAAAAAAATCTGAAAGTGAATTTTATTAAAGTTCTATTTTATATTGAACAATTCACTGTCTGCGTTTAACACCTATGAATGAAACTATGAAAAAATGTTCAACTTCATCTTTATTCTTTTATTTTTATTTTTTTAGATTGTATTTATTTATATGAGAGACAGAGGGTGCAAGCGTATGTGTTCACATGGGAGGAGGGGCAAAGGGAGAGTATCCTTAGGCACATTCCCAATGAGTGGGCAGCCCAACGCGGAGCTTGATCCCACAGTCCATGAGATCATGACCTGAGCTGAAACCAAGACTCAGGCGCTTAACCTACTGAGCCACCCAGGCACCCCACCCCAACCTCACTTTTAATTAGTGAAATGAAAATCAAAACCACAGTAAGAACCAATTTTATATTCAATATAGTAGCCAAAAACTAAATTTTGACCTTATCAAGTGTTAGAAATAATTTGGAGTGAGCAAATTTTAAGTTGGTGGGAATTTAAATGGGTGTAACCAAATTAGAAAAGAATTTGGCATCATCTTGTAAAGTTGGAGATCCTGTCAGTTTCTAAGCAGAAACTAGAAGCCATTTGATATTTAAAATAGAAATCTTAAATTATGGAATGTAAACTGGTGATAGAAGAACTGAAATGGCAAACCACGAAGGATGAAGCGATCCAAAGTTCAGCAACAGCAGTAAGTTGGGATTGTCCTTCCAGTGAAGGGAGAGAGGGAGAAAGGAGAGGGGGGAGAGAGGAATGGAATAATGAAGGAAAGAAGGGGAGGGAGGAGAGGGAGAGAGAGACTGAGAGACAGAAAAAGGGAGGAGGGGTGGGGAGGGAAGGTGCCTGAATTCAGTGGATGAGGTTCAAGTGGAGCAGAATTTGTCACCCCAAATTATGCCTTTTTGGCATAAAGATTATCTGGAGCTGGTTAAGGAAGAGCAACACAGGAGAAACCCTGAAAGCTGAAGGAAGGTACCCTTTTGTAAGAGAAATTTATGTGTATAAGGGAAATCTCCTTTTGTAAGTGTTTCTCCCTCTCTGTAATAGGAAGAGAAAGATGACTCTAAATCCTTAGAAACTTTTATCAATGGAGAAGGTAACAACCTAAATCTGCATAACAGTGGTACCCTTGATTACTAGGCTTTGCCTGAAACCTCCCACTACTGGCCTCCCCCTTTCCCCAACATCTTCTTTTGTCTTTAGCTAGAGATGGTATTTATGGTGGTGACTTGGGCCATTTCAGGGGGTTACTCAGTTTTCCTGGGTCTCTCCCATGTATAAAGGCGGTAGAAGTGTTATCAAACTTGCTTGTTTTTCTCCTCTTAATTTCTCTTTTACTACAGGTGGGGGGGGGTCTCTGCCAAGAAACTAGAAGGTTAGAATGGGAATGATTTTTCCTCCCTGAGGAGGTCATGAGTTCATTCAGTGGAAGATGGCACTCCTGTGGGCCTATCTGGCTGGAAGCAGAATCCCAAAGCATAGGCAGCTGCTGCCATAGACCTTACCTGAAAAACAAAGGGAGGGAGAGAAGCACCCTGGGGTGTTCTCTGACTCATCAGTTCTCCACCCTTTAGCCAAAAAAAGCTAGAAGCCAGGGGACATGGGAGGCTGGCACTTAGAGCCTACAAACATCAATGTCCCACTGGTACCCAGGAAAGCAGGGTAAAGGAAGCAAGGAGTAAACCTGAGGGCACATACACAAACACTACAACCCCACATTTCCACTCCTAACTGTATACAAGGTGCACGGGGAAAATAGGAGAAGAGATAAAACTGGAAACAACCCAAATATCCGTCAACAGGAGAATGTACAGATAAACTGTGGTTTATTCCTGCGATGGCATGACAGGGAAAATGAATGAACTACAGCTATATTCACTGACACGGATGAATCTCAGCGACATAAAGCTGATTGGGAAAGGCAGTCACACAAGACTAGATGCAATATGGTTTCAATTATATGAAGTTCAAAAGCATGCACAACAAAATTTATTATTTAGGAATACATGCATATATGGCAAGACTATAAAAGCAAAATTCGGGAGAATGATTATCTCTGGTGATAGGAGGAGAAATGATGGAATTGGGGAGCTTCAAATTACTGAGAGTATTCTAAATTAGTAAGTTGTTATTATTTAAACCATATACATTATAAATATTCTTTTATCCCTATGTAATAAAAATATTTTTAAAAAACAACTATGTCTGAGTGATTGACAAGTCAATATAACAACTATCAACTAAAAGGCAAGTGGCTGTTTTCCCTGGAAAGTCTTCCGTTCGGTCTCTATTTTTTTTGCACTGAATAGATGGGAGTTTAGTAATCATAGCAGACCAGAGGCTTCAGTGGGGAGGGGGCAGGGGTAGCTTATCATGAAAAATGATTGTTCCTCTAGTTTAAAAGTGACCTCTGGTAACATTTTCCTTGAAGCTTCTAGGTTTATATATTATTGTCAGTCACTTTGCAACTTGGAGGAAACAGTCTTCTGGCTCAAGGCACTATTACAGTTCACATGTGTCTCCAGAATACAGAAAGGGATTTGAAAATCATTCCTTTTAGAAGTATTTATTGTGCGCTTGCTATGTGAATAACATCAAACTGTGAATTTAAAATGAACTTGCATGATTTAACCATTACGTATATCATGGTAAAAAGGCTACAGGGCTTCCAAATACTAAAAGCATGCCTGAAAAATAAAATAGAACAACCATAAGCCACACGATCCTAGGCATGAAGGAGTAAATAGCAATGGGCCAGAGCTGCATTGTATCTTCTTGGGAGATATTGTCAAAGAAGATAATGGCACTAGATAATTGGGAAACCCACTATGAACTATGTAGCAGACGCCAGGCACCCCATTCTGTTGGTCTACTTTGATCAGCACTGTGAGGGACACACTGAAGGCTTGCCAAGTCAAGCACCCATGGCTTTTCTCAGTGTTTCTACCTCAAGACTTTCTCCAAAATCATGGAAACTCATTTAGCCTCCATGGGACAGGGGACCTGCTGCCCTGAGCAGCCATCAATCAAGGAGGCATAGGAAACACAGATGTAGTCCCCAGCCTCTTGTCCTTCAGAGGGACAACTGTAAGTACATTCTATCTAGCAATCCTCAGATGTCTCCATTGGACTAAGCAAAAGATTTGCACAGCAGCAGCCAGCCCGATAACTCACTCGCTGTTGTTTGTTCCCCATTTCTTATCTCCCCTGCTCTCCCACTGGTGCTTCAGCTAGCACATGAACTGCTAGGTCTCTAGTCCTTGTCCCAAACTTGGTTTTTAAAGAAATCCAAACTAAGACTATGGTGAACTACAACTAAAAAAGAGGTTTTTTTTCTTCCAAAGAGGATGTCTAAACCCCTATCAAGCATCATCATCAAAATGAACACAGACACCAGAATACAAAGACTTTCGTGCTCACTGAGCAAAGTGAGACACCGGAACCTCAGGTTAGAGATAAAGAGAGATGCTACTAACATCAGGTGAACAGGTAAGGAGTCAGAGAGGAAGGACTTGAAAATAAGCAATCAAGTCCTGGAAATTAAAAAAAAAAAAAAAAAAAAAGCAGTCAGCTGAGTACAGACCAGATTCTTGGAGCAAAAGCACTGAGGGGCTCATGGAAAAGGATTCGGGAGAGACCAGCACAGCAACTGGCCCTTCCTGGTAATCAGTAACAGTTGGCTGTGACTAAGGAAGAACCAGATACTGGAAAAGATGGGTAAAAACTATGGATTTCAAGGCATCACATGGTAAAACTTGAGATATCCATTTGTGGCATGAAACACTGAGTGGTATTTGCACCAGGAAACATATACAAGAATGTTCACAGCAGTACTGCTCCAAATAATAAAATAAACAAACAAATCTTCAAGGTGCCCCAAAACCGACTGGCAGGAGAATGAATAATTAAATTGCTTCTCCAGTACTATAAACAAGAGAACTACCACTATACAGAGCCATCAAGGTGAAATTTAGGGAGATGAATTTGCATTAAAAAAAGCAAGTCTCAGCTATCCTTTTAATAACTTTCAAGTAAAAAAACCAAACACAAAAGGATATATACCATGCACCAAATTAAATATTTTCACCTTGGCCCTATGGCTATTTTTCCCATTTCATGGGTGAGAACACTGTGGTTCAGAGAATCCAGACAACTTGTCCAAGATCAGATATCCAGGGATTAGTAGTGACAGAACTCAGATCCAGACTGTAGAACTCCATACTTATAACTCCTACATTAAAATTCAGAGAAATGCTGTTGAGGCATATATATCTGATAAAATATTTTTTAAACCAGGGGGTGATAGATTCAAGATATGTTTATTATCCCAGTTTGGGGGACACTGGTGGATGGGAGAAGGGAGAAGCACCTAGTGTTGTGGTCTGTGAGGTGAGTGGTCAGCAGGAGGTTAGGATGAGGCAAGTGCCCTGAGCTGTGTAAGTGTAAGGTCAGGTCCCAGGTTTATTTCACATGTTGTTATTTTGCTCATCATGAACTGGGTTTGGCACTGATTTTTATTTTTAATTTTTTTTTAAGATTGTAATTATTTGAGAGAGAGAGAGAGCGTGAGAGAGAGAGAGAGAGATCAGGAGAAGGGAGGAGGGGTAGAGGGAGAAGCAGGCTTCCTGCTGAGCAGGAAGCCCTATCCGGGACTCGACCCCAGGACCCTGGGATCATGACCTGAGGTGAAGGCAAATGCTTAACTGACTGAGCCACCCAGGCACCTCCCGATTTTGATTTTTAAAACATTGACTAAAATGTTATTTATCTTAGTGAATTTTTAGATACACCTTTAAATTTTGCACAGGAGGCAAGTGTCTCCTATTCTGAGCTGAGGCTCTGAAGTGGCCATCTGGCTAAGAGAGGAAGGGGAGGGAGAAAACAGAGCACTTGTCTTGAATGTAGGTTTCTCTATTTCATAGATTTTATGTTGGCTTCAGGTGGTGTGGTGTGGAAGTTGGTCAACATTAAGTGAGGGTGAAATTACCCCCTCCCTCCTTAATACCATCAGTGAAGTCCCTTCTCTTTAGTTAATAAATTTAAAAAGGGGAAAGAAAATTATGGGTATTGAGCATCTACACTGCACTAGGGCTTTAAAATCAGTTCCTCACTTAATCCTTTCAATTGCTCCATAAAGCAAGTATTCATGTGCCCATTTTACAGATAAGAAAGTTGAAGCTCAGCAATGTTAAATACATACCTACAGGCACACATTTCAAATGCCATAAGTTTTTGAACTCCATGTGCCACTTGCATTATTTTTTACACCCGCTTTTACTTGGCCTGTTCTGAGAAGTGGTGGTAGCTATTATGAACAAATCAATTAAAATCAATAAAAAATGACTCATAAACTATAAAGAACCATACCAATATTAACATAGTCTTATTAGTAATAATAACAATAATAAAACTATTCTGGTTCTAATCTTCATAATAGAGGTAAAAGTATATTTTGCCTCTTTTAGGGTGTCCATATGAAATGAAATATTACAAAGATGACAAAATCCACTCTTCTTACATTGGGAAACTATCACTCAGAGTTAACAATCACTGTCCTCATTTTCTCTGAAATGTAATATGCTGCACTTTGTACTATATTTTTGAATTATTCCTATTAACAAAATTAAAATGCTGAAATGCATTTCAGCAGATGTTTGTTCTCTGAGGAAAGGCAGCTAGAAATACTATCCACTCTAAATTGAGTCAGGTGCAATATTGTAAACAGAATGATAAACAAAAATAATATACAAAATTTTGCAACTTACTATTTGATTCCAAGATCCAGGAGAGAGTGACTATATAAATCAAACACAATTCTAACCAGTTTAACCAACCATATATCCCATTAGACCTCATTAAGTTTACTTTACCTGTGAGAGGAGCTGATACCATAAATGAATTAAAAAAAATATTTCAAATGTCAGTATTTTGTCTCTCTGGATAATATACTTTATTGTTTTATATTCCTTTTTAAATTTGATAAAAAATTTTAAGATCTGAAATTAGCAGTGATATGTGCTGAAGATATAATTAGCTACAAGTTCAAATAATTGAAATATTTTTATCTATTTTCAAGCAAAGCCTGTTAGAACATGTGACCTTTATTTTGTCATAAGCATTTAGAAAGACAATTAAGCATGTATTTCGATGTTAAAAAGACATGTTTGTTTGTTTACTATATATCTGAGACACTTTGCAACCACCTTTACCACATACCACACACAAACTCACAAATACAAAACACTATTAAACACAGAAAATCAAAGGAGAACCTTTCCTAAAGCCATGCTTTTTCAACTGCTAGCCAGCAAAGAAAGTGTGAGTTCTAAAAACTCCTCTTCAGGTAAATTGCATCTTCTGGCTATGTTCACACTTTAGAATATAAAAATTTGGTGGGTGATCCTTGTTATATGGATTTTATCTGTTGGGTTTTGTGGTTTATACTCAGATTTGCTGAATCAATTCTCATTTCCAGAAAGGACGCCTGGCTTTGTGGGACTGCTAGAGACATCTCCCTTTGTCATGTGCCACTACAGAAGATTCCCAGTGTGGTGTCCGGTCACTCAGGGATTTGCTGGGCCAAGAAGGAAAGGAGCTTACAATAGCCTTCTGAATAACTCTGCAAAATGAAGCTGCACTAGAGATATCATCACCAGAAACCAAATGAACATTATATAAAATTCCTCTGACAGAAAAAAAAGAAGAGAAGAGAAAAGAAAAGAAAAGAAAAGAAAAGAAAAGAGGAGGATGATTCACTTCTTTATCAGCCCTTGGTAGAGACTTTCAGCAGACTCAATGCATTCCAGATCCAAATTCCAGGCAACTACTAGCCACATTAAAATGCAGGTTCTACCCATGACATTGAAGTCTAATTAAGATAATCTGTTTATTCAGTTTTCTGATTTCATCGATAAAACACATATGACTGTAGGATTTCTCTGTTGGACATACACACACACACACACACACACAGACACCTTACTTTCTATGGTAAAGGTCTATATTATTGGTATTACTGTACATTAAATAATTTTGTTATATGGAAAATGTAAAAGTCCACTAAAGATAAAATTGTGGCTCAAGCCCACACAGAAGCACCAAAAAAAAAAGAAAGATAAAAGTGACTCTTAAAATCCCAGGCCTATTTAATCTAAATTTGAAGCAAAACAAGTCAAAAATTTCAACATGTACTCTTAAGGACAATTAAAATAATATCTTTTTTTTTTTAAAGATTTTATTTATTTATTCATGAGAGATAGAGAGAGAGAGAGAGGCAGAGGCAGAGGGAGAAGCAGACTCCCCGCGGGGCAGGGAGCCCGACGCGGGACTCGATCCCAGGACCCTGGGATCATGACCTGAGCTGAAGGCAGACACTTAACCGACTGAGCCACCCAGGCGTCCCTAAAATAATATCTTTACACCATTAAGAATATACCACAAACACGAGGAGTGATCCCTGATGTAAGTTATGGACTCTGGGTGATGAGGATGTGTCAGTGTGGGTTCATTAATTATAACGAACGTACCATTCTGGTGGGGCTGTTGATAACTGGGGAGGCTATACATGTGTTAGGACAGGAGAATACAGGAAATCTCTGCACTTTCTACTCGGTTTTGCCGCACACCTAAAACTACTCTGAAAAATAAAGTCTACTAAAAACAGAATAATGCATCATAATAATTCATTTAAAATATCTTCTAGAAGTTTAGTGCATGTCTAACACAGGATACACACAATAATACAAAGCCCTAGCCCTTTAGGTATCATAACTGTACTGAGGAGAACAGCATTTGGAAAAACACAAAGTGCTATAGGGGCATCATGGAAGAGAGGAAGATGAATCGCACCTCAGAATATTAATGAAATGTTTCACCCAGAAAACCACATTTTGTCTGGGTGCCAAAAGATGGATCAGAAGCTTGTCAGGTTGATGGAGCATCTGGGTGGCTCAGTAGGTTGAGTGACTGACTCTTGGTTTCAGCTCAGGTCATGATCTCAGAGGTCTTGGGATGGACCCTCCCCCCCGTCCCCCGTTGGACTCCCTGTTGCTTGAGATTCCCTCTGCCCCTCCCCACCCCAGCTCACAATCTGGCTCACTCTCTCTCTCTCTCAAATAAATAAATCTGTGAAAAAGAAAAAGAAGCTTGTCCTGTTGAGAATGTGGGAAACAACATTCAAGGTCTGAGAAGACTGCCTTCAAGTGTAAGGAGAACAGACAAGGAGTGGAAGAAATGAGCAGGTAAAAGTAGCAAAACGACAAAAGACAGAGAATGTTGCAGGCCAAAGTAAGGAGTTGAAATTTAGGGAAATGGGGATTAATCATCAAAGACCTTTAACATGAGTGTAGAAGGACTGACTGGCTTCAAAAGACCATAGTCAAGAGCCAGAAACACTTAAAAAGACATGACAGATAGTTTTGGTCAACACTATTCCAAAGATTGTGTCCCAAAATAAAGTTCTATGCTTCAAGACATCCCTAGGAAATATTCTTTTCCTTTTAAAGTTTTTATTTAAATTTCAGTTTGCTAACATACAGTGTAATATTAGTTTCAGGTGTACAATATAGTGATTCAATATTTCCCCACAACACCCAGTGCTCATCATAGCAAGTGTACTCCTTAATTCCCTTCACCTGTTTTACCCATTCCTCCCCCCCCAATAACCACTAGTTTGTTCTCTATAGTTAAGAATCTGTTTCTTCATTTGCTTTTCTTTTTTTGCTCCTTTGCTCATTTGCTTTGCTTCCTAAATTCCACATATGAGTGAGGTCATATGGTAATTGTCTTTCTCCAACTGACCTATTTCACTTAGCATAATACACTCTAGCTCCATCCATGTCATTGCAAATGGCAAATTTTTATTCTTTGTTTTTAAAGATTGTATTTATTTATTTGAGAGGGGGAGAGAGAGTGAGTGGGAGGAGGAGCAGAGGGAGAGGAACAAGCAGACTCCACGCTGAGTGTGGAGCCCACTGTGAAGCTCGATCTCATGACCCTGAGGTCATGACCTGAGCTGAAATCAAGAGTCAGACGCTTGGGGCACCTGGGTGGCTCAGTTGGTTAAGCGTCTGCCTTCAGCTCAGGTCATGATCCCAGGGTCCTGGGATGGAGCCCTGCATCGGGCTACCTGCTCAGCAGGGAGCCTGCTTCTCCCTCTCCCGCTCCCCCTGCTCTCGCACACTCTCCCCCTCTGTCAAATAAATAAATAAAATCTTCAACCACAAAACAGATGCTTGTAAGTGTTGATCCTTCCCTTGCACTCATTCTATAAAGGTTAGAACATAAAGCTGCACCTACTAAAGTTTCGTTTACCTTTTAAGTTTTATAATTCTATGTTTCTCAGTTTTCAGTTCATACTGCCAAATTTTATATGCCAATTTTTGGTGTTTAATTACTCACAAAAATTATCCAAATGATAATTGAAGAGGACATATTCATTAATCTGTTCATGATTTACTTCCCACTCCCTATTTCCCAGGTTCCCTATTCTAATCCTCTATCTTTCTATTTTTTCTCCCTAGCCAAATGCAGATATTGACACTATTCATGAGTTAATAACTATTGATAAATTACATTTACATGGACTTTAACAGTCAGTGACTTTGGACATATCTAACCCCATATATTCTTCTTTTCTTACAGGGAAACCAAACACCACAACTGAAAGCACACATGGTTTAAAGAGTAAGTCAAATCTCTCCCAAAAGGAAAGCCTAGATTTGTTCCATGTAAACAGGATTGGCAATTAATGGATGACAGATTAAATCAGTGCATGTACAAAAAGGAATGTTGAAGCTTGATATTTTATTTTTGAAGTTATTCTTAGATCGCAAATAATTTAATTTTATACATCAAACTCTATCCTCAGTGAAACCCTAGGTGGATAAAAGCCCCCTTAAGATGATCATTATCATGTAATAGTCAATAACCCCGGTGGCTCCTGGCATATATGATCTATTGAAATACACATTCTACTAAATTTTAATTAAGAGACAGAATGTGAAGCCCAAGCATTATGTAAAAACACATGTTTTAGTTTTGCCTCCCTGAGAGTCATTAGAAAAATGGGGTTTAAAAATAATTTTTAATAGATTTTTCCCAGCTTTGCATTTATTCGCCGATTATATCTGAACCTCAAAGTACTCTGGTTGCATTTGCCTCAGAGCAATGATGTTTGACAATGCAATTTATTTGTGAAGTCTATTTGCAGTAAACGGTGAATAAAAACCATAAGCTCCTTGAAGAGTCCATGCTCCCTAGCTCACTCGTGTGTGCCTCTCTCTCTTTCTCTATCCCTCCCTCCCTTCCCCTCCCTATCCTTCTCCCTCTATTTCTTTGCTTGCACAAAGTAAAAACTCAACTGAATTAAATTCAGTCCACTAGAAGTACATGTTTGGCATAGTTCTGAAGGAACAACTGAATTTTTGACAAACAAACTAGAACTTAGAGCCTGATCACTTATTCCTCCCACAAATATCTGCTGAATGTTTATTTAATGCCACATCGTGAATCCAGCCGTGAAGATAAAACAGTAAACAAGACAGACATGGAGACTGCTCTTATAGAACTTTGAGTTTATTGTAGGGAATAGCAAATAAATGACAAAATTATAGAACTACAAAATGTGATAACTGTTATGGAAAAAAATAAACAGGATTTTAAGATACAGAATACCTAAAATAGAGAATCAGGCCAAATCTAGTCTAGATTTTGTGAAAATAAATAAAGGAAACCTTATTTAAAATTTAAAAGAGAGATGGGGCGCCTGGGTGGCTCAGTCGTTAAGCGTCTGCCTTCGGCTCAGGTCATGGTCCCAGGGTCCTGGGATCGAGCCCCGCATCGGGCTCCCTGCTCAGCGGGAAGTCTGCTTCTCCCTCTCCCACTCCCCCTGCTTGTGTTCCCTCTCTTGCTGTGTCTCTGTCACATAAATAAATAAAATCTTTAAAAAAAAAAAATTTAAAAGAGAGGGCACCTGGGTGGCTTAGTCGGTTAAGCGTCTGCCTTTGGCTCAGGTCATGATCGCAGGGTCCTGGGATCGTGTCCTGCATTGGGCTCCCTGCTCAGCAGAGAGTCTGCTTCTCCCTCTGCCCCCACCCCACCCCCTGCTCCTGCGTGCTCTCTCTCTCTCAAAAATAAATAAATAAAATCTTTAAAATTTGAAAAAGAAAATCTTACTAAGGAAAAGGAGTCGGGAAGCCGTGAAAGGTGAACTCTCACACACATACTACTCATTGCAGCCTGCATGACCACCAGGAAGAAGGAGAAAGAATTATTTCAACAAGGGAGGACTTTTTTCACAAAGGAATTTTATCTCCTGCTTTTAAGAAAAGGAAGATTCCTTCTTGCCCTAGCAACACATACCAACCTTCGCTTACAGCCAATGAGAAACTGTCACAACCTCAAACTCTTGTTCTTCTCCATTTTACTTCTGCTCAAAACAACCCTTTCCAATTTCCTCCTAAACCTAATAAAACCTGACCTTCCCTTTCTGTCTTTGGACTTGCCTATGGTCCATCACAGCTTGCATATTGCACACAGCAATACCTCTGCTCTTCCTGAATAAACCCATTTTTATCTTAAACACAATTGCTCTTTGCTCTGTTTAGAGATTTAAGAACCAAGGAAGATGTCTTTGAAGAAATAGAATTAAACTGAGATCTAAAGGATGAGAAAGATATCATCCTGCAAAATAAGAGCAAGAATATTTCTGTGGAACAGCCTGTGCAAAATTCCTGACATAAGAGAGAGTGCTCTTACTGTTTCTGGAATCACTCTTTAGATATTCCTTCATAGCCTAACATTTTCTAATACGACCAAGAATGTTGGAACTATCCTCCTTGAAAGTGTAATTTATCTTTTGAAATCAATGAACAATTAGCAATAGTGCTAAATCTAATGAATTAGTAGGTTTGAATATGCTGGAAAATACTGCTTCTGATAAAAAATAGACAATTTCTCATCTATTCACTGATGCTAAAACAGTTTTAGAAGAAATTCTAAAATATGCAAAGGAAATGATAAGAATTCAGGAAAAAAACAACAAAGATAGCTCTTAAGCATTTGAAAATATGGTCATCTTCATTCATTATTACACAAGTGCAAAATAAGACAATTTTCCACCTATTAGATAAGCAACTATCAGAAAAGTTGAACAATATACTCTAGGGGATAAAATTTGCTACCCCAAAATGTGTCTCTTTGGCATGTGGATTATTATAGGCTGATTATTTTTAAGAAACAGAAGACTCAAGAAGTTTTTATTTTTTGCCACCCCTTAACTGCCTAAAAGAATTTAGACAGAGGACCTACTTTCTAGGAAAGGAGCTATCACCCCAGATAACGTAGGAATCAAAGGCAGCCTGTCTTAAAATGTGCCACTTTGGCATACTGATTATTTTGAACTAAAGTTACTTAAGAAACAGCCGGTACAAGAACACTCTGACCCCACTTTGTTTCCAGAAAGCTCGAAATGAATCTCCCAAGTGAAAGGTATCCTCCCTGTTCCAGCATGTAAAGAGACATCCTTGTCACCAGAGATAGGGAATTTAGAGCCCAGAAGGCATAAACAAACTTAGTTACTTTCACTAATTTACAGTGTCAGCCCAAATTCTGTTTAGAATTCCTTATTAGTCAAAACTCCCAAACATGAGTTTTCTTTTTTTTTTTTCTACCCTGTCATTTTATCACAGATTTACTGTCACATTGTCCAAAAGGTATAAAAACTGCCTGCCTAGGTCATTTCCTTAGGTCTCAATTTCATTATTGGACACTTGTGTGCATGTAGTCAAACTGCTTTTTTTTTCTTTTGTTAATCCGCCTCATGTCTGTCTGTCTATCTATTTATCTTCTGATCAGCATTAGTGAGGTCATCTGCAGGATAAAAATCCTACCATTCCCCTTCCCCCTCAGAAGAAGTCATGGCCTGAAATAATCCTCTTTTCTTTTGCTAATAGCTTCTTTGTGCCCCCCTCCTCCCTTAAGAGCTACCCATTTTGTATAACTCCACAGAACTCTCTCTACTTGCTAGATGTGATGCTGCTCATTTCATGAATTGTTTAATAAAGCAAATTAGAGCTTCAAATTTACTCAGTTGAATTTTTTTAACACATGGAAATGACTATAAACCTATACATTCATCTATCCATTCTTCCATCCATCATTTATCCATTCCATGTTTAATTTATATGAACACATATTGAACTCCCAGACTCTATACGGTACATAGAGAGTGTATAAAAGACACAAAAGACAGTGAAGCGGGGCGCCTGGGTGGCTCAGTTCGTTAAGCTTCTCCCTTCGGCTCAGGTCATGATATTGGGGTCCTGGGATAGAGTCCCACTTTGAGGTCCCTGCTCAGTGGGGAGTCTTCTCCCTCTCCCTTTGTGTGCTTTCTCTCTCTCTCTCAAATAAATAATCTTAAAAAAGACAGTGAAGGAAAGCAGAATTTCCCACCTCAGAATATACCTCTTTGACATAAAGGTTATTTTAAAGAAACGGAGTAGAAGTTAGTTTTGTGTGAATTGTGCAAGACTGTTGAATCACAGATCTGTACCTCTGAAACAAATAATACACTATATGTTAAAAAAAAAAAAAGAAGAAGAAGAAGATGGCAGGAGGGGAAGAATGAAGGAGGGGAAATCGGAGGGGGAGACGAACCATGAGAGACTATGGGCTCTGAGAAACAAACTGAGGGTTCTAGAGGGGAAGGGGTTGGGGGGATGGGTTAGCCTGATGATGGGTATTAAAGAGGGCACATTCTGCATGGAGCACTGGGTGTTATACGCAAACAATGAATCATGGAACACTGCATCAAAAACTAATGATGTAATGTATGGTGATTAACATAACATAATAATAAAGTAAATTAAAAAATGTAAAAAAAAAGAAGTTACAGTTTTGTAAGAGATATTTACATTTATGAGGGAAATCTCCATTTGTGAGCATGTCTCCCTCTCTTATCCTTATTTACTGTGCTTTGTTGTAACTTCCCTGTAACTGGCTCTCCCACCTCCAACACCTTCTTTTGTCTTTAACTGGAGATGCTATTTAAGGGGGTGGCTTGGGTGATTTCAGAGAGTTACTCAGTCTCCCTGGGTCTCCCCCATGTATACAGGAGGCATACATGTTATTAAACTTCTGTTTGTTTTTCTCCTTTTAATCCATCTTCTATTACAGGTGTGTCTTAACCAAGAACCTAGAAGGGTAGAGGGAAAATTATATTTCCTCCTTTAAAACAGTTTCCACCTTTACTAAATATGTACAATAAGTTGTAAAAAAGCTACTCCATGATTACAGATATGAATGGTCAGGTACATGTGTCAAAGGAAGAGGGTGGGAAGAGCTAAAATCCTCCCCAAACGGGATGAAACTTGAGAGGCATTCTGGAAGATACTGTTCAAAAGCTTGGCTATTAATTGCTTTTTAACCCTTTCTGGTTTCATTTCCCTTTGGTCCTTTCGTGTAATGAAATTCCTTTAATGTATACTTTCTTTTTTCTTTTTTTTTTTTAAAGATTTTATTTATTTATTTGAGAGAGAGAGAATGAGAGACAGAGAGCATGAGAGGGAGGAGGGTCAGAGGGAGAAGCAGACTCCCCGCCCAGCAGGGAGCCCGATGCGGGACTCGATCCTGGGACTCCAGGATCATGACCTGAGCCGAAGGCAGTCACTTAACCAACTGAGCCACCCAGGCGCCCGAAATTCCTTTAATGTATACTTTCAAATTAATAAGAAAATTGTGCTCTCAAAAACGAACAAGCAAATACGCGAAAGTTCATTTCTCATATTTGCAGGTGATACACAAACGAATTTGTAAAAATTCTGCTTTTAAGTATCTATGTAGAAGAGCCTTGAAAAAATATTCAGACCCATCCTTAAACTTGAGGGAGAACAGCAGAGAAAGAAAGCATTTATGAGCTTGCTCTAGAATTTTTTTTCTGTCAGTACAATGATCATAGTATTGGTATCTGAATCCTAAACTCTATGGTAGAGTCTCAGGAAAGCTACTAACCAACTGAGAAAATCAAAAGGGAATTTCCCGTAATTAAATTACAAAAGCAAAAGATGGTTTGCTACCATATAATTTGCATACAAAACAAATATGACTTTAGTCATTTTTCACTATATTTTGGCAGAAATTCCGCTTGAGGGAAGCATAGATTTTAATGTCTCTTTTTTCCAGACATCAATTGCTACATTTTTTATAATCAGCTTCACCACTGGAAACAGAACCTTGGTGGCTACACAGTACCTTTTCTACACCTACAAATAATAACATAATGCTACTAATAGTTTGGAGTGATCAAACTATTAGATATAATGATCAAATTCCATTTATGGGGATGAGGCTTGGATAAAGTAAAAGTAACTGTCTATGCTTTGCTATTGATATTAACAATAATTGCCTTTGGTTCTGCATGGATGAATATATTAATGGTGATTAAATTTAAAATAAAAAAAATATACTCCAAACCTTTAACTGCAGTGGTAATGTAAAAAGATAGTTGCTTCTATTACATGGATTTGTTATATTTTTAAGAAATAATTTTCATAGGTTTTTTAGGGCTTGCTTTATTTACTTCATTAAGAATAAATAAAACTATGTCTCACAAAATAAGACTTTAAATTTTAATTGGGAAAAGATACCCAAAGCGGAGACACATTAAAAATAAGATAGATTATCACTGTCAATTATAGAAAGCAGTTTCAAAAATCAATTTTAATTTTTTTTAGAAAGAAAGAGAGAAAGAGTGGGGAAGGAGGGTCAGAGGGAGAGAGAGAAAGAGAATCTTTTTTTTTTTTTTTAAAGATTTTATTTATTTGAGAGAGAGAGAGAAACAGCATGAGAGGGGACAGGGTCAGAGGGAGAAGCAGGCTCCCCGCTGAGCCAGGAGCCCGATGCGGGACTCGATCCCAGGACTCCGGGATCATGACCCGAGCCGAAGGCAGTCGCTTAACCAACTGAGCCACCCAGGCGCCCCAAGAGAAAGAGAATCTTAAGCAGGATCCACGCCCAGTGTAGAACCCAACACAGAGATTGATCTGACGACCCTGAAATCATGACCTGACCCATAATCAAGAGTTGGATGCTTAACGGGCTGAGCCACACAGCTGCCCCTAATTTTAATTTTATAGACACATAAAACTACCAAATTTAAATATCCATCAAAGTACCTGCATAATCTTAAGTAACTATCAACTTTAGAGTATGCTAGCATGAAAAGATCAAGAAATGTCAAGATAGAATACAGAAATGATCAAAGAATTGCTTTCTTTCTTTCACTTACAGAAGATATTACTGATCTGGAAAACAATAAATCCCTCAGACAACTGGGTTCAAAGATTTTTCATAAGCCTATGGTTGTAAAGTGAGTCTTGGTTTTTTGAATTAAAGAATTAGAATATAAAAATGTTAATTTACTTGTTGTTTTTTTTTTTTTAACCTGACTTACTACAAAGGACTAAAGCATATTTCAAACCACAGCTCATATTACAGGTAAACCTCCTATGTGAGGGCAGTAATTAGCTCTATGGTTGTTTTTTTTTTTTTCAATGAAGATTTTGTTCCTTTGGGAAAGTGAGAAAATTATTTTACAGAGAAAGAAGTTATATTCTAAGCCTTGATGAATGGATTTGAAAGATTTGGTGATGGAAAATGTATGTAAAGTTGGGTATTGACTGGGACATGAATACTAGACCAAATCCATTACTATACCCACAGAAATACTGAAAAATACAGGTCAGTACTAGAATCCTCACATCTAAAAAGAAAGAACATTATCATTATATATGTAAATTTTTAGCAACAAAATGTTACTATAAAATAAAATAATAAGATGAATTATTAAGCATAATCTGAATATTTAGAATGGACAAACAAGTTAATTTGTAGCGGTAGAGAAAAGGTAGAAGGTGGCTCCAAGGCTAGCAGATTTGTTAACACTCAGAGCTTCTAGGAACACAATTTTCAATGTGAGAGTTCAAACTTTTCCAAATGACTAAGTAGACTGTTAAAAAACTGTACCTACTTTTTTAAAAAGAAAACAAATTAATTGACCAAATTTGCAAGTTATTTTGGCATGCTATGCATCGCCTACGCAGTTCTCACAATGTGACTTGCTGGAATTGGGTGACCACATCAGCAGATACTAATGCTATACAGGGAATACTTTTAAATTTAAAACCACAATGTTGTCTTCTGGAAGACTGCTATTTTGAGTCTTTTCATTCTGATAGTATCCTCCAAGGACCTTTAAGGGATAGAACCCCTGATATAGCAAATAAAATCTGAATGGTTCGGATATACCAGTGGGTAGAAGGGATTCATGCACTTTCAGAAGTTGTTAACTTCTGGGCTCCCTGAGTAACTGAACCATATCTTGAATCCAGTAAATGAACTACATGAAACTGTCACTAATCTAATGCAAGTGATGAAAGAGTAACTTGAAAAAACAGAGTAGGCATTTCTGGAAAGTCTTTAAGAAAAGCAACTAAACACTTTTGAGAGGGATAATATGTAAGGGAATTATATATGACAGCAACTAAAATTAGTTAAATTAATTGTGGGGTTATTTTCATCACCACATGCCTTCATAACAACCTAAAGTATAAAAAAAATTGGGGGCACCTGGGCGGTTCAGTCGGTTAAGCGTCTGCCTTTGGCTCAGGTTATGATCTTGGGACCTGGGATCAAGCCCTGAGCTGGGCTCCCTGCTCAGCGGGGAGTCTGCTTCTCCCTCTCCCTCTGCTCCTCCCCCTGCTCCTGCTTTCTCTCTTTCAAATAAATAAATAAATAAATAAATAATCTTTTTTAAAAAGTATAAAAAATTTAATCTTTAAGAAACAGTCACAACTATGGAAGAGTATTGGAGAATACATTAAGTTCTATGAAGTACCAAGTGGAAACAAAGAATCATAGTTAGATAGCTTAGGGTGATTTGGTCACTGACTAGCTGTTGGATCTTGGTTGATATAAACATTCAAACCATGGTTTTCTTATCTTAAAAAAAAAGGATGTAACCATGATGTCAAATTCAATAGGTTGTTATAAGATTTGAACGTCGTATCTCTCGGAAAGGTCTTTGTTAATGTCTGACACATACTACTTGCTCAACAAATACTAGCTATAACTATTACTGAAATGCATTTACTGATTTATTTATGCCATAATAAATATCAGTAAATTATTTGGGCCTCTATTCCTCCTCCTTGGAAGGCTTGTCTGAGAAAAATCCCCATCTTATCTATACTTTCTCCAATCCTTCCATTCCAGATCATTCCAGCTGACTCTGAACATAACCTCTTTTGATGCAGAGTATGTGTTTCCTCTACTTGGCACATGATAGATGCTCAATAAATATTTGCTTACTGCATATATAAAGACAGTTATGAAGGAAATATTACTCATTTTACTGCAGGGTGACAAGTCTTTCTTTTCTCTTACAACACACAAACAAATGATAGGCAAAAAATCTGGTGGCCAAATGAATACAAACTTGGGTTGTTTCTTCTTTTTTTAAAGTTTTCAGATATTTACATTGATTTCCCAATTAGGTTATAAATTCCCAGAAGGAGAATTAGGATCTGATCCTTCAATCCCTAGTTTCCATATTAATCTTTCTAAAATTTTGCTCCAATGTCCTTCTAGAACTTTCCTGTCCCTAATAAAAACACTAAATTTGATACTGAAGGCAGCATGGGGCAGAGACAAGATTATTTAGCTTAGAAACAAGAGATATATGTTTCCCTGCCTCTTTTGTTAAATGTGTCATGGGTGCTCAAATATAAAGCCACGCCACGTGTGATATTGTGATTTATAGTAAGAAATACATATTTGGATTCAGTCCTCCTTTTTGGGACCACAAAGCTCCTAAAATCCTTGTAATTTCCTAAATGATGAGAACTATAGAGTCATCTCTTGTTATGTTAATGATGTATCTTTTGGACTGCATTTAAAGATGGGGGCTGGTTAGGGGAGGGCAGGGTGGGGGACAATACTGAATGGAGAGGTGACTTTTAGTTCCATTCCACTGACCTCCAGAGAGGGGAGAAGAGCTGGAGATTCAATTGAGGTCAATCACCAATGGTCAGTGACATAATTAATCATGCCTCTGTAATGAAGACTCCATAAAAATCCAAAAGGATAGGGTTCAGAGAACATCTGCATTAGTGAACAGGTGGAGATTTGGTGACAGTGGTAAGTTCAGAGAGCATGGAAGTTCCATGCCCTTCCCAAACACTTTGTGCTATTCATCTCTTCCATTTAGGTGTTCCTGAGTCAAATCTTTGTCTAATAAACCAATACTCTAATAACCAAAATGTTTATCTGAGTTCTGTGAGATACTCTAGCAAATTAATTAAACCCAAGGTGGTCCTCGTGAGAACCTCCAGTGGGCCAGAAGCACGGGTGACAACTTGGACTTGCAGTTGGCCTCAGAAGAGAGTGTGGGTGCGCAGGCTTTCTTGTGTGACTGAAACCTTAACCTGTGGGATCTGGTGCTATCTCTGGGTACACAGTGTCAGAAATGAGTTGAATTGTGGGACACCTAGCCAGGGTTGAAGTGTTGCCTGTTGGTGTGGGGAACCCCCTTTCCCACCATTCAAGGTGGAATGGAGTCTAGAATGTTTATAATGTATTAAGCAATCTACATTTTCCCAAGAGAACTTACGTCCCTCACCCCTGCCTCCAAATGGTTTTAGGCCAACATAGATACATAAACTTTAAGGGGTTCAGATGAAGTAACCAAAACTACTTTTATAATATTAACAAGAATTCTATTTTGTTAATTATATGTAATAACAAAACACATAGTAGATAAAATATTAGAAATTTTTTTTTTTCTTCTCTCACGTTTCACGTAGCAATTCTATTCAATCTCTTTGCAGGTCGCTTTGATGTCATTACTTTATTTATCCTAAGAACTACTTTTTTATGTCATCTAGCAGGGTTTTTTCCCTCCCCCAGAATATATCTCCATTTAAAGTCACACGGTTTAAGATGCAGTACTTCTTGAATATTTGTATTAACCACCATGAAAATTTTTTCTCATGCCACACCTATTTTCTTGCTGGGAAGAAAGCTGTTGTTTTTATTTCCCCACTTGTCTTTTAGATGTATATTTAGTGGGTAGTACTGTTTTGTATGTGTGAGTGTGCATGTATGTGTGACCTTTAAAAGACTCATTAACAATGACACCTAGCAAGTAAAAAGATGAAGTCATACCCCTAGGAATAATTTAATACTTATTCAATGTCTGCCATCTTTTTAAAAATCAATTTCAGGGGTACCTGGGTGGCTCAGTTGGTTAAGCAGCTGACCCTTGGTCTTGGCTCAGGGCATGGTCTCAGGACGGTGGGATTGAGCCCCATGTCAGCTCTGCGCTCAGCAGGGAGTCTGCTTCAGGATTCTCTCCCCCCTTCCCCCACCACTCTCTCTCTAAAATAAATAAATCTTTAAAAAAATAAAATCAATTTCATTAGGCAACCACCTTATAGATCTAAAATGTACAATGATATGTCTTCTAAATAATATTATTTTATTAGAAAGAAAGCAACTGAAAGTGACTTTATGAGAGATTTTAATATAATTTAAGAGACTGAAAGAATTCACAAGTAAGGAGAACACCTCATCACAGGATTAATTTATGTGAGGTGGGGGGCAGTTGCTTTCACTCAAATACTTTCACACATGCACACTTCAGGTTGTAGTTTTACAGAGGAAAGGAAAAGGAGAATTTAACATTCACTCAGTTATTCGGGTCTTCATTTTTTTGTTCGCTGATTACTTGATTTGTTTGACTATTCTAAAACATATACCCATAAGGCAAATGAATTTATGCATAGAAATAATTTCAGAGAGTAGTCAATGGCACTCAGTGACTGAATGGGTTTAGGAATGGAAAAGGAACAAAAGGAGAAATGACGCCAGGGAGTTCAGATTTAGGAGCCTGGAAGCAGTGGTGCCTATAATAGAAAGGGGAAACAGTCATGAGGAGCTGGCTTATGTGGGAGTAGATAATGAGTTCCATTTGGGATATTTAATTTTGAGACTGATGGGGGGACACTTAATTGGAGATGTTCTGTAGGTGTAATGATATTAAGAAGGGGAAAAAATTCAATTAGAGCTCCACCAAATTATATCAGCTGTGTCCAAACCATATTGATTGCCTGTGTGTATAGCTGGTGTGCAGCGTAGCAGATCTGAATGCTACTAAGCTCCCCTTCAGCTCTACATTCTTGGATTTGATGAAGAATGTGGAGGGTGATAGAGCAGACACAGCATGAGTCCAGCTGCTTTCTCTCACTGTTCCTCTGGCTCCTCCTCTGTTTCTTCTACTGAGCTTGATAATAATGTGCCAAGTTTAATCAATTGATCAGGGTTACTGAGGTTATCAAAATTCATCATATACTTGGAAGATGCTGGAAAACCAAAATGTGTTATAGAACTTATTACACTGTATTATTGTGTCTATTATTCAACCTAGAAAAGCAGAAACCTGCACCAAGTACCTGGGTTAAGAGGCGTTTTTATTTTATTTATTATTATTTTTTTAAATTTTAAAGATCTAAATGGCTTTTTAAAAGATTTATTTATTTATTTATTTATTTTAGAGAGAGAGATAATGCGCATGCGTGCCAGGGTGGGGGTGGCGGGGGAGGTGAGGGGCAGGGGAAGAAGAACTCAAGCGGACTACCCACTGAGTACAGAGCTAGTCAAGGGCTGGATCCCATGACACATGAGATAACGACAGCTGAAACCAAGAGCTGCTCACTCAACCAACTGAACCACCCATGCGCCCCTTGAATTGGCTTGATTAAATGATTCATACATTGGGCCGCAGCCCATCTAACAAACAGAGGGGCATTCTAAGAAGGTGTACAGATTGGAAGATTTTTATAGAAGGAGGGTAGCAAAAGAAAGTTATTAGCAAAAGTAAAGGAGTGCTCCAGGCAAGGCTGCTTTCCCTTAGGGAGAAAGACAAGGAGTCTTCTCATGTAGATTACCTCATCTTCCTATGGGGGGGATGGATAAGGCATATGACAGATTCATTGGCTCCAATCAAAAAATTCCCAACTGACAGGTTTAGACTGACATTTCTGGGGGAAATTGAAACTGCAATTAAATTACGTATTAAGGGGCGCCTGGGTGGCTCAGTCAGTTAAGCGTCTGCCTTAGGCTCGGGTCATGATCCCAGTGTCCTGGGATCGAGCCCCACATCAGGCTCCTGGCTCAGCGGGGAGCCTGCTTCTCCCTTTCCCTTTGCCCTGCTTGTGTTCCCTCTCTCGCTGTATCTCCCTCTGTCAAATAAAGAAATAAAATCTTTAAAAATAAATAAATAAATAAATTAGGTATTAAGCCCCCGTTTGGGAACTTGGTCTAAGTGACACCATTTTGGGCCCGTGGTTTTCTTTTTAACAATTTCCCCCTTTTGATCAGCTTCTCAGCTTCACTGAGAGATGTGATCAATATTTAAGGCAGTATCACCACTCTCAGCTACCGCTCTGAAGTTCCCATAGCTTTTGTTGCTCCTCTGTGTGACACCCACGGGCCATGACATTTTTATTTAAACTTTGAAATATTCACAGGTCATGGCTTTTGGTTCACATTCTTTAAGTTGGTTATTTTTTTGTTCCTTAAATGTTCTAGTCTTGGAGAAATCATTTACTTGGTGGTTAAGATAAGGTTTCATTATTTATACAACCAAAACTTTGAAGAAATTATTTCTCAGCTGCTTAAGATGCTTTTAAATGTCTTCACAAACTCATCATAACCTGCTTTTCTAGCCCCATATTTAGCACTTCCCCCAAGCATTGAACATTTCAGAAACATAAAACTACCCGCTGTTCTGCCAAGACACCATAAAAGAGCATTCCACCAAGCTTTTGTATTGCTGGTCCATCTCTCCTGAAATGCAACCCCTACTCCTTCGTACTCCAGTTTCCCCATCTGTTAAATCCTTACTTTCTTTGAGATACTTTTCCAATATTACCCATACCTTAAGCAGAATCATTCACTTCCTTTTGCTTCTATACCATTTAAGAAATACCTTTACTATTGACTAAGCAACCTGCTATATTATATTAATTTATCCACTATACACTGCAGTAAATTGTTAACCCAGTAAGGGCTTTACCTGTTTCTCCATTTTTTTTATCCTTGATGCCTAATCCAAACTTAAACATACAATACAGTGATTCGTATAGGTGTGTTCATTGAATAATGAAAGCCTAAGTTTTGAAGGAACTGTATATGTTGACTACCTCAGTAGTCAGTCTTACTAATAACCTGCTTTAATATAAGTATGCTGAATTAAGAGTAGAAATGGAGTCCTAAGTCAGCTAAAGGAGAGCAGAATATACTACCCTAAAATATACCTCTTTGGCATAAGGATTATCTTGAGCTGGTAACCTTTAAGAAACAGCAGACATAAGAAAAGCTCTGGGGGCAGAGCAAGATGGCGGAGGAGTAGGAGACCTGGATTTCGTCTCCTCTCAGGAATTCAGCTGGATAGGGATCAAACCATTCTGAACACCTACAAATTCAACAGGAGATAGAAGAAAAGAAGAGCAACAACTCTCTCAACAGAAAAGCGACCACTTTCTGGAAGGTAGGACGTGCGGAGAAGTGAATCCGAGGCGATATTCGGGAGGATAGACGGCGGGGGAGGGGCCTCCGGCGGCCGCTTCTGGCAAGTGATAGAGCCGCGGAGCACAAAATCGGAACTTTTAAAAGTCTGCTCCACTGAGGGACGTCACTCTGGTGGCTAAGCGGGGGGTGGAACCCTCCGGGACAGTGTGGCCTCAGGACTCTCGGGGTCACAGAAAGACCGGGGGTGCCTGAGTGTGGCAGAGCTCCCAAGTAACGGAGCAGGGAAGCTGGCTGCAGAGGCAGAGCCCAGGCGCGGGCTCTCAGCTCGGGGTTGCCATAAACCGTGATCCGCGGCACAGTCGGGCCACTGCTCCTCCAGCAGGGACCCAACAAGCGGCAGATCCGGGGAGACTCACCTTCCTCCCCCGGGAGGAGCCGCACGGGAGTGCACCGCAGGGATCTGCTGGGTTTGGAGACTCCACCCGGGGTCGGGTGCCAGAGATAGAAACGCGTGGTCACAGGCCGGGTGAGCACGGAGTGCAGCTGGAGACCGGGGAGATGGGAGTGACTGAGGGCTTTTCTCTGGGGGCTCACTGAGGAGCGGGGCCCCGAGTTCTCGGCTCCTCCGAGGCGGAGATTGGGAGGCCACCATTTTCACTCTCCGCCTCCAAAGCTGTACGGAAAGCTCGCAGGGAACAAAAGCCCCGGAGAGCAAACCCGAGCAGATGACTTAGCCGGAAGGGGGCAAGGGCGGGGCAATTCCGCCTCCGGCAGTGACATTTGGAAACCACAGCAACAGGCCCCTCCCCAGAAGATCAGCGAGAACAGCCAGCCAAGACCAAGTTTACCGATCAACGAGAACGGCAGAACTCCAGCGCTAGGGGACTACTGCACATAGAATTCATGGCTTTTTTACCATGATTCTTTAGTCTTTCAAAGTTAATTTTTTTTAACTGTCTTTTTTTCTTTTTTTTTCTTTTTGAATTTTTCTTTTTCCCTTTTTCAACCAACATCTTATCAATCCCTATTTTAAAAAAAAAAACATTTTTATTTTTCATTTTTAGAGTCATATTCTATCCCTTCATAGTAGTTACCCGTATTTTTGGCTTATATATATAAGTTGTTCTCTCTTTAAAATTTTGAGATAGTTTCATCTAACAGATTAAAATATACCCTAAATCTCTAGTATATGGTGTTTTCTATTCCCCTGCCTGATCACATCCTCTCCCTTTTTTTTTCTTTTTTCTTTTTTTAAATCCTCTTCTTTCTTTTTTCAAACAACTTCTTATCAATTCCTTTTATAAAATTTTTTATAATTTCCATCTTTACAGTCATATTCCATCCCTTCATCATATCAACCCTTATTTTTGTACATATATAAGTTTTTCTTTCTTTAAAATTTTGGGAGGCACTTTCTTCTAAAAGACCAAATTACACCCCAAATCTAGTATGTGGCACTGATCTATATACCAGCCTCATCATATTTGATCACATTCTGTTTTTTTTTTTGTTGTTGTTGTTTTGTTTTGTTTGTTTTTGTTTTTATCTTTATCTTTTTCTTTTTCTTTTTTATCTTTTTCTTTTTTCTCTCTTTCCCTTTCTTTTCCCACTGCTTCAGGTCTTTTCTGATTTGTTTAGAGTATATTTTCTGGGGACGTTGTTACTCTGCTAGCATTTTGTTCTCGCATTAATCTATTCTCCTCTGCACAAAATGACAAGATGGAAAAAATCACCTCAACAAAAAGAACAAGAGGTAGTACCGACTGCCAGGGATCTACTCAATACGGACATTAGTACGATGTCAGATCTAGAGTTCAGAATCAGCACTTTAAAGATACTAGCTGGGCTTGAAAAAAATATGGAAGTTATTAGAGAAACCCTTTCTGGAGAAGTAAAAGAACTAAAATCTAACCAAGTAGAAATCAAAAAGGCTATTAATGAGGTGCAATCAAAAATGGGGGCGCTAACTGCTAGAATAAATGAGGCAGAAGAGAGAATCAGTAATATAGAAGATGAAATGATGGAAAATAAAGAAGCTGAGAAAAAGAGATAAACAACTACTGGATCACGAGGGCAGAATTTGAGAGATAAGTGATACCATAAGACGAAACAACATTAGAATAATTGGGATCCCAGAAGATGAAGAAAGAGAGAGAGGGGCACAAGGTATAATGGAGCAAATTATAGCAGAGAACTTCCCTAATTTGGGAAAGGAAACAGGCATCAAAATCCAGGAAGCACAGAGAACCCCTCTCAAAATCAATAAAAATAGGTCAACACCCCGATTTCTAATAGTAAAACTTACGAGTCTCATAGATAAAGAGAAAATCCTGAAAGCAGCTCGGGAGAAGAGATATGTAACCTACAAGGGAAGAAACATTAGATTGGCAACAGACCTATCCACAGAGACCTGGCAGGCCAGAAAGGACTGGCAGGATATATTCAGAGCACTAAATGAGAAAAATATGCAGCTAAGAATACTCTATCCAGCTAGGCTGTCATTGAAAATTGAAGGAGAGATAAAAAGCTTCCAGGACAAACAAAAACTAAAGGAATTTGCAAACACAAAACCAGCCCTACAGGAAATCTTGAAAGGGGTCCTCTAAGCAAAGAGAGACCCTAAAAGCAACATAGACCAGAAAGGAAAACAGACAATATACGGTAACAGTCACCTTACAGGCAATACAATGGCACTAAATTCCTATCTTCCAATAATTACCCTGAATGTAAATGGGCTCAATGCCCCAATCAAAAGACACAGGCTATCAGACTGGATTAAAAAACAAGACCCATCAATATGCTGTCTGCAAGAGACTCATTTTAGAACCAAAGACACCCCCAGATTGAAAGTGAGGGGGTGGAAAACCATTTACCGTGCTAATGGACACCAAAAGAAAGCTGGGGTGGCAATCCTTATAGCAGACAAACTAGATTTTAAACCAAAGACTGTAATAAGAGATGAAGAAGGACACTATATCATACTTAAAGGATCTATCCAACAAGAAGATCTAACAATTGTAAATATCTATGCCCCTAACTGGGAGCAGCCAATTATATAAGGCAATTAATAACAAAAGCAAAGAAATACATCGACAACAATACAATAATAGTGGGGGACTTTAACACCGCCCTCACTGAAATGGACAGATCGTCTAAGCAAAAGATCAACAAGGAAATAAAGACTTTAAATGACACACTGGACCAAATGGACTTCACAGACCTATTCAGAACATTCCACCCCAAAGCAACGGAATACACATTCTTCTCTAGTGCCCATGGAACATTCTCCAGAATAGATCACATCCTAGGTCATAAATCGGGTCTCAACTGGTACCAAAAATTGGAATCATTCCCTGCCTATTTTCAGACCACAATGCTTTGAAACTAGAACTCAATCACAAGAGGAAAGTTGGAAAGAACTCAAATACATGGAGGCTAAAGAGCATCCTACTGAAGAATGAATGGGTCAACCAGGAAATTAAAGAAGAATTAAAAAAATTCATGGAAACCAATGAAAATGAAAACACAACTATTCAAAATCTTTGGGATGCAGCAAAGGCAGTCCTAAGAGGAAAGTATATAGCAATACAAGCCTTTCTCAAGAAACAAGAAAGGTCTCAAGTACACAACCTAACCCTACACCTAAAGGAGCTGGAGAAAGAACAGCAAATAAAGCCTAAACCCAGCAGGAGAAGAGAAATAATAAAGGTCAGAGCAGAAATGAATGAAATAGAAAGTAAAAGAACAGTAGAACAGATCAACAAACAAGGAGCTGGTTCTTTGAAAGAATTAACAAGATTGATAAACCCCTGGCCAGACTTATCAAAAAGAGAAGAGAAATGACCCAAATCAACAAAATCATGAATGAAAGAGGAGAGATCACAACCAACACCAAAGAAATACAAACAATTATAAGAACATATTATGAGCAACTCTATGCCAACAAATTAGATAATCTGGAAGACATGGATGCATTCCTAGAGATGTATCAACTACCAAAACTGAACCAGGATGAAATAGAAAACCTGAACAGACCTAGAACCACTAAGGAAATTGAAGCAGTCATCAAAAATCTCCCAATAAACAAAAGCCCAGGGCCAGATGGCTTCCCAGGGGAATTCTACCAAACATTTCAAGAAGAATTAATACCTATTCTTCTGAAACTGTTCCAAAAAATAGAAATGGAAGGCAAACTTCCAAACTCATTTTATGAGGCCAGCATTACCTTGATCCCAAAACCAGACAAAGACCCCATCAAAAAGGAGAATTACAGACCAATATCCCTGATGAACATGGATGCAAAAATTCTCACCAAAATACTAGCCAATAGGATCCAACAGTACATTAAAAGGATTATTCACCACGACCAAGTGGGATTTATCCCTGGGCTGCAAGGTTGGTTCAACATCCGCAAATCAATCAATGTGATACAATACATTAACAAAAGAAAGAACAAGAATCATATGACCCTCTCAATAGATGCAGAAAAAGCTTTTGACAAAGTACAGGATCCTTTCTTGATTAAAACTCTTCAGAGTATAGGGATAGAGGGTACATACCTCAATATCATAAAAGCCATCTATGAAAAACCTACAGCGAATATCATTCTCAATGGGGAAAAACTGAGAGCTTTCCCCCTAAGGTCGGGAACGTGGCAGGGATGTCCACTATCACCACTGCTATTCAACATAGTATTGGAAGTCCTAGCCACAGCAATCAGACAATAGAAAGAAATCAAAGGCATCCAAATTGGCAAAGAAGAAGTCAAACTCTCACTCTTTGCAGATGATATGATACTTTATGTGGAAAACCCCAAAGACTCCACCCCAAAACTGCTAGAACTCATACAGGAATTCAGTAAAGTGGCAGGATATAAAATCAATGCACAGAAGTCAGTGGCATTCCTATACACCAACAACAAGACAGAAGAAAGAGAAATTAAGGAGTCGATCCCATTTACAATTGCACCCCAAACCATAAGATACCTAGGAATAAATCTAACCAAAGAGACAAAGGATCTGTACTCAGAAAACTATAAAATACTCATGAAAGAAATTGAGGAAGACACAACGAAATGGAAAAACGTTCCATGCTCATGGATTGGAAGAACAAATATTGTGAAGATGTCCATGCTACCTAGAGCAATCTACACATTCAATGCAATCCCCATCAAAATACCATCCACTTTTTTCAAAGAAATGGAACAAATAATCCTAAAATTTGTATGGAACCAGAAAAGACCCCGCATAGCCAGAGGAATGTTGAAAAAGAAAAGCAAAGCCGGTGGCATCACAATTCCGGACTTCCAGCTCTATTACAAAGCTGTCATCATCAAGACAGCATGGTACTGGCACAAAAACAGACACATAGATCAAGGGAACAGAATAGAGAGCCCAGAAATGGACCCTCCACTCTATGGTCAACTCATCTTTGACAAAGCAGGAAAGAATGTCCAATGGAACAAAGACAGTCCCTTCAACAAATGGTGTTGGGAAAATTGGATAGCCACATGCAGAAGAATGAAACTGGACCATTTCCTTACACCACACATAAAAATAGACTCCAAATGGTTGAAAGACCTCAATGTGAGACAGGAGTCCATCAACATCCTAAAGGAGAACACAGGCAGCAACCTCTTTGACCTCAGCCGAAGCAACTTCTTCCTAGAAACATTGCCAAAGGCAAGGGAAGCAAGGGCAAAAATGAACTATTGGGACTTCATCAAGATAAGCTTTTGCAAAGCAAAGGAAACAGTCAACAAAACCAAAAGACAACCGACAGAATGCGAGAAGATATTTGCAACTGACATATCCGATAAAGGGCTAGTATCCAAAATCTATAAAGAACTCATCAAACTCAACACCCAAAGAACAAAGAATCCAATCAAGAAATGGGCAGAAGACATGAACAGACATTTTTCCAAAGAAGACATCCAAATGGCCAACAGACACATGAAAAAGTGCTCAATATCGCTCGGCATCAGGGAAATCCAAATCAATACCTCAATGAGATACCACCTCACACCAGTCAGAATGGCTAAAATTAACAAGTCAGGAAACGACAGATGTTGGCGGGGATGCGGAGAAAGGGGAACCCTCCTACACTGTTGGTGGGAATGCAAGCTGGTGCAGCCACTCTGGAAAACAGTATGGAGGTTCCTCAAAAAGTTCAAAATAGAGCTACCATATGATCCAGCAATTGCATTACTGGGTATTTACCCCAAAGATACAAAAGTAGGGATCGGAAGGGTTTTGTGCACCCCGATGTTTATAGCAGCAATGTCCACAGTAGCCAAACTGTGGAAAGAGCCAAGATGTCCATGGACAGATGAATGGCTAAAGAAGAGGTGGTATATATATACAATGGAATATTATGCAGCCATCAAAAGGAATGAGATCTTGCCATTTGCAACGATGTGGATGGAACTGGAGGGTATTATGTTGAGTGAAATAAGTCAAACAGAGAAAGACATGTATCATATGATCTCACTGATATGATGAATTCTTAATTTCAGGAAACAAACTGAGGTTTGCTGGAGTGGGGGGTGGGTTGGGAGGGATGGGGTGACTGGGTGATAGACACTGGGGAGGGTATGTGCTATGGTGAGCGCTGTGAAGTGTGCAAGGCTGTTGAATCTCTGATCTGTACCTCTGAAACAAATAATGAAATATATGCTAAGAAAAAAAAAAGAAGAAGAAGATAGCAGGAGGGGAAGAATGAAGCGGGGGAAATCGGAGGGGTAGACGAACCATGAGAGACGATGGACTCTGAAAAACAAACAGGGTTCTAGAGGGGAGGGGGGTGGGAGAATGGGTTAGCCTGGTAGTGGGTATTGAGGAGGGCACATTCTGCATGGAGCACTGGGTGTTATGCACAAACAATGAATCATGGAACACTTCATCTAAAACTAATGATGTAATGTATGGGGATTAACATAAGAATAAAAATAAATAAAAAAAAAAAAAGAAAAGCTCTGAAAACCTAGTTGCAGTTATCCTCTTGTAAGACACATTACATTTATAAGGGAAACCTCCATGTTTAAGGGTATCTCTGTCTCTGTAACTGGAAGAGAAGGATGACTCTAAATCTCTACAGACTCTTATCAGTGGAGAAGGCAAGGAGTTAATATACCTCTGCATAACAACCTTACCCTTGTTTACAGTGCTTTCCCTGGTCACCCCCTATAACTGGCTCCCACCAGTAGGTACAACATCTTCTTTTGTATTTAGCTGGAGATGGCATTGAAAGTGATAGCTGGGGCTCCTGCATGGCTCAGTTGGTTGAGCGTACAACTCTTGGTTTTGGCTCAGGTCATGATCTCAGGGTCATGGGATGGAGCCCGGTATCTGGCACCACACTCAGCGGGGAGTCTGCTTGACATTCTCTCCCTTTCCTTTTGCCCCTCTCCCTGCTTGTGCTCTCTGTCTCTCTCTCTCAAATAAATAAATCTTTAAAAAAAGAAAGTGACAGCTTTCTGGTCTCTCCCACATATATAGGAGGTATACATGTTATGAAACTTGCTTGTTATTCTCCTGTTGATCTGTCTTCTATTACAGGGGTGTCTCAGCCAAGAATCTTGAATGGTAGAGAGAAAATTATTTTTCTTCCCTTACACAGTCATGTGGCCCAACAGAGAAACTGTGTTCTCTAGTTACTATGGGAAGAATGTATACTTATTGTTAATTATTGAATTATTTTTTATTATTGCATTGTATAGGTAATGTATGCTTATATCAATGTGCAAATTATGTAGATAATGCATATTTATTACAAATAAATGAAAAATACAGTAACAATATTATTCTGACTTGCTGAATCTTGTGCTCAAGGTTAGGTTGAGGTATAAATAGATAGAATAAAAGTACCTTTATTGTTAAAGTCATTCAGGGACTTTAAACAAAAGTCTAAGTGTGTAAGGATGTGTGTGCATATATATATATACACAGGCAACATATATATACATATGCTAACATAAAAATATGATTTAAAGTTAATTTTAAAGAGAGTATATTTGTCATAATACCAACTGCTAATGAATATTTGAGTATTTAAAATGTGCATGAGTGAAGACTAAAAGCCAGCTGACTGAATATAACATAACATGATTAGTCATTTCATAAATTATTTTTGCTCACATAAATATACTAAAGTTATTTATACCAATTTTTGTTGCATCATAAAGCTTTATTTCATATTCAGGTTTGAAAGTCAAATACCTATAGTGTCCAGGCAAAGCAAGTGTATAAGGGAAATGGGTCCAGTGGTAGCTATGATAAATTAGGTTGTGATTGCTCATCTAAAGGAGGAAGTCCTCCTCCAAATCAATCAATCAATCAATCAGTCCATCCCTATTATGGACCAGGTGATTGTCACCAAGCTAAAATGAGGGCCTAGAGTGTATAGACTGTCTAGTTTTTTCAGAAAGAAATAAAAGGGAATTTTGATGTTTTAATATTTCAATTTTTAAATGTTCTTAACTAATTTGCATGGCTGGATTCAACCAGGGAGCCATGGCTAACATAGTATGCTTTATCTTAGCCATATAGACATAAATATTTGACACACACACACACACACACACACACACTATGCTAAAGACCAACTATCTGCTAACACAAGCAAAAATAATAAGCAAATCTATGTGCATGCATGTAAAATGACATCAAGACACTCAGTCTACTGTATCAAGGCTATTTTCTGTCCTGGCTAATAGATTGCAGTTTCCTTATTGATATGGCTACAATGTAATGTTTGAATGAGATTCTACTGGAATAAGGAATGTGATTTTGCAAGTTGTGATCATAAATCCATGCCTGTTAAGCACTGGCTAATTTAACATGGATGCTGCTCTTTTGCAAAAGGTGCTGTGTATGGGACTTATATCTGAAAACTTGTACAATAAATAATAAGCATGCATTATAAGAGTCATAATGATGTGTGTCATGTTATATATAGTTCCCTGCACTTTTCTAATAGAGAGGGTAGATTTCAGTTTCAGGGAAATTTGCAATCTTATACATAATTCATTAAGACATTTCCTGCATATAGGGTAAAAATGCAATAGGGAGAATAGCAATATAGCCTATACCAGGCCTCCAAGGCATTTGGAATATAGGCAGAAATAAGGGGACATTATTTAATATTTGAATAAATACCACGAAGCAAAGAAAAGAGAGTTGTGGGTACATTTCGAAATAAATGCAAATATATATTGTTCTTCCTAGCAGAGAAAGGCAATGAGTTCCGGGGAATGACCCATACTGTACTGTAATTTGAATGATAGAAGTAGAAGTCCAAACATGCTCTGGGCTATTGCTGATCAGAGGATACATTTGGATCCCAGTTCCAGGGCTATAACTGAAAGAAATCAGTGATTCCAGATAGGATGTAAATTTACATGCAAATCTTCTGAGCAAAGCAATCTCCACTCGCTGGTGCTGGGGATTTGCACACTCTGTTTTCCATCTCAAGAGAATGGGGTTGATTCCAGGAAGAGAGAACTGCTATGATCCCTTCTGATACAGCCTCCTGAGTACTCTAAAAGCATCTCCAGCATATGGAAAATTCATCTGATCAAAACTTAGAAGGCTGAAATTGCTTTGGAAGGCAATACCTATTTGTTGTATTTACTTAAGTATAAGTATATTGAAAAATGAAAATGCATGTTAATGAAAGAAAAAATAACTGACCATAGATATTTCTGATTTGATAGGGATATATATTTAAAAATACAAATTAAAGACAATGAAAAGTTAAAAGCTATGCAGCAATACTGCCCTGAGGAAAGGGAGCTAGAAGCACAGAATGGGGACATTATGGAAAACTTCACTGAATGTATATTTTGGCTCAGAACCCAACCAGTAGGGGAGCAAACAGGCAAAATCTCAGATATATATAAGCCTTCCACATACCACCGGTGGGGGTCAGTTATTAGACATGAGAAAATTGTGCTTTATTTATTCCAGGCATAGTAAACTAAAGTAGAGGATTTAAAAGAACTGGAGGAAATTCAATGCAACAGCTAAAACGAATGACTAAGGAGCTAGAAGATCTTAATCTGGTAGAGCTGAAAGAACAAAATATGTGCAGTTTAGCTCTGTGCTAATGAAAGGAAAGAGATAACACTAAAAATAACTGAATGGTGCAAGCTTCAAGGCAGCAGAAGAGTTCTGGCACAAATGGATCTCTCCAGAAAAAAATGAGACTTAATTACACAAAGGAAAAACTGTTGACTGTGAGGAAAAGTGTCCTGAGATTAAATGACTACTACTGAATGGGGAACCATCAGAGAGGCAGTGACAAGGGTGTTATCTCGATGCTTGAAGCTTCTAAAATGAGACACGTTGCCAGAAAAGCCATTAAAGAATAAGTGCCCCGCCCCTGGACCCAAGGAGATAGATGCACATCAACGTAAAGAGAACTGCAGAGCGGACATAGCCCCAGAAGATGGGGTGGTGAGTCAGGCTTTGGGTCTTTGCCCCAGTGGCATGAGGCATAGTCTTGCACAAACTACTTCACTTCTCTGTCACTCAGGTTCCTTTCCAACTATTCTACTTCAGTGGAAAGTTGTTGTGACTGATTCTGTTGTCATCTAAAGGCTTTGATAAATAAGGAAACATAATTCACAATAAAAATTTAATGTGAGCTGATGCCCTACAGAGTTAAGGACATTACCAACTATAACAGTGAATCAATGAATGATGATAACTATCATCAAAACAAAGGGTTGAGAGTCTTAGTCAAACTAATGAGAAGCATTTACAAGTACATTATAAATGATTTTAACTGATACATGTCTTTTAGAAACAAAGCAACAAACACTAGGCTTCTTAGATGTATTTAAAATGTTGAAGAATGGGTCACCAGGGCAGCTCAGTTGTTAAGTGTCTGTCTTTGGTTCAGGTCATGATCCCAGGGTCCTGGGACCAAGCCCCGCATCAGGCTCCCTGCTCTGCAGGAAGCCTGCCTCTCCCTCTCCCACTCCCCCTGCTTGTGTTTCCTCTTTCACTGTGTCTCTCTCTGTCAAATAAATAAAGAAAATCTTAAAAAAAATAAAAAATAATAAAATGTTGAAGAGGGGGAAGGGACGCCTGGGTGGCTCGGTTGGTTAAGTGTCTGCCTTCGGCTCAGTTCATGATTCCAAGATCCTGGGATCGAGTCCACATCAGGCTCCTTGCTCAGTGGGGAGCCTGCTTCTCCCTCTGCCTGCTGCTCTCCCTGCTTGTTCTCTCTCTCTGACAAATAAATAAATAAAATCTTTAAAAAAAAATAAATAAGTAAGTAAAATGTTGAAGAAAGCATGCTGTACTGTGCCTCAAATCTTGTGATTGCCTCTGATTTTTTCCAATTTATATTCATTTGTTCGCTTTTTGTCATATGATATTTGATGCATAAAAGAATATATGTATCAAATATCATATATCAAAAGAATATATTGGTAAGTTACAAAGCATAAAAGTAAACACATGCCCATCCCAGAACTGAAATAACTATAACTTGCACCTGAACCTAGAAAGGTGCATCCATCCTACTCCTTCATCATATTGTACCTATCCTCCTACCCAGGGTTAACTACATTTGTTCTTTGTTTAGTCTTTTTAGATTTATCACATGTATATGAAGGGGAGAAAACATGGCACCCCAAAACATGGCATCTTTGGCATCAGGACTATTTTGAGAGGTTGCAGACACTGGGTATCTCTAGAAACAAAGCAATAAGTTACCCTTTTACAAGAGACATTTACAGGTATAAGGGTATCTTTGTAAGACACCTTTGTAAGGGTGTCTCCCTCTCTGTTCCAGAAAGAAGAAGATGACTCAGTCTCTGGGAACTCTTATCAAAGGAGAAGGCTATGACTTAAATTTGCATAACAACCATACCCTCCTTTGCAGTGTTTTTTCCGGTAGCTTTTTATAACTTGGCTCACCCCACCCTCCAACAATTTCTTTTTTTTTCCACTGGAGATGGTATTTAAGGTGGTGGTTTGGGCCTTTTCTGGGAGTTATTCAGTTTTCTTGGGTCTCTCCCATGTATACAGAAGGTATACATGTTATTAAACTTGTGTGTGTTTTTCTTCTGTTACTCTACCTTTTACTACAAAAGTGTCTTAGCCAAGAACCTAGAAAGGTAGAGGGAAAATTATTTTTCCTCCTCTTCATATACATATATAAACAATATTTTGATTACATCTTCCTATGCTTGAGCTTTTCTGAGTGCTGTTGCCTAATATAGAGGTCAGCACACCAAAGCCCATGGGCCAACCAACAGCTTTTGAGTTTTATTAGACTCATCCATATCCATTCACTCACATAATTTCTATGGCCACTTTGGCACTACAACAACACATTTAAGTATTTGCAGTAGATGGCCTGCAAACTTAAAATACTTATTATCTGGTCCTTTAAGAAAATATATTTGCTGACCTCTGACAATGAAAGTGTTTTTTCTTAATTTACACTATGATATTATGATGCTAACATGTTCTTACATGTGACTGTAGTTCATGCATTTACATGGCTACATAATATTCCATGGTATGACCATAACACAATTATTTGCTATCATAGAGTGGAATTATAAATATCCTAGACCTACCCCCTCCCTGATCCAGTGTAAACTGATTATTTTTAAAAGATTTATTTATTTATTTGAGAGAGAGAGAGTGTGTGCATGAGCAGGAGAAGAGGCAGAGGGAGAGGGAGAGAGTCTCAAATAGACTCTGAGCTGAGTGCAGAACCTGACATGGGGCTCAATCCCATGACCATGAGCTCATGACCTGAGCCAAAATCAAGAGTCAGATGCTCAATCAACTGAGCCACCCAGACCCCCTGTAAATTGATTTTTTAATTTAATGTTTTAACCTTATTTTTCTTCTGAACATGGAAATTTTAAAGCAATGGAGGAAAAAAACAGTAGAGTGCAAAAAAAAAATTTTTAATTGCCTTCCACCCTACCAGACATCCACTATTATTTAATGATATGCCTTTTTCCCTCATTTGCTGTGAAATCCCTCATCAATTAACAGCTAAGAGTGGATCCCTATCACCTCAGTTTCTCATTACTTCCTGCCTATTATGAATAGTTCATAAATCTCAGTTTAATGATTTTACTAGAGTATTAGATGTAAATAATCATTGGAGGGCAGAGTGGAGATAAAAGGTAGTAACAGACATGAAAAAGAAGTCAAGAGATTTAGGAAATCTTATTAATTCCTGAAATGCTTATCAAGTTTTAACATGTATGTTCTATTCTTGCTATTTGTCAGAACTCGGTCCAGTAACCACAGGTGATTTTCACACCTCTATGTGAATCTCTTCATCCCTTCATTAAAGGGCATAGAGCAATTCTTTAAACCCCAACTTTTTCCTTTCATTTTTATTCAGCACAAGATACTGCTACTCCTGAAACCCTTTCTCCAAAGCTTCCCAGAAACTCTGACCCCACTACTTCTCCATAGGACTCTTCCCTTCCCCATTGCTTCTTACCCTTTTCATCCTCTTCTTTTTCCTGAATAACAATTTCCCCAAAACCTAGTCTACTAGTACATGAGCCTCCTCAGATAACTGGATAAGGGAAGAGAGTGTGGCCCAAAGTATAAGCATGGAGAAATCTGGGGTTATTTCTGTCCAAATAGTTTTGGTGCCATAATCCTCTTTACAAGAGTAGAATCCTGAGTGTTACCTAAAAGACTTGCACCTAGTCCTAATTTTGGGGGGTGACAGGGGGAACTGTATATAAAGGTGCCTGTGTTTGAGACATTTTTGTCTATAAGTTGACTCTCCTACCTTCCCATAATGTAGATACACATGAGTTTGCAAAAATGAGTTCTACAACTACTAGGTGTTTAGGTATCCTACACAAAGATTTGCATTGTCAAAAATTGAGAATGCTTTAACAACGAAGAGAAATGGTCATTCTCAGAAGAGTTATTATGCTACTATACATGGTGGCTTTATAAGAGAGTAAGTGTGCACATTCTCCCAAAATGACTTAATCAGGGTCCTGGCTGGAAAAGAATGGATTCGTCCATCAGCAGGTATCTGAGGAGAGTTTAATAAAGAGATGTGGGCAGCTTAGCAAATCCAACAAGGGACAATGAAAAACTCCAGAGATGACTTTAGCCTAAAGGGTCAAGGGGTAGGATGGTCCCTGAACTGGAGAGCCAGAGGCACTAGAGATGCAAGAGAGACCTGTTGAACATAAGTCTTCTGCAGATGGGGCATAACTCATCTATGGAGATCCCACAGGGGCCAGGAAAACACAGTCTACTCCTCCTAGTCACTGAGCTCGAGCCTGACCTCTCCTAACCATAAACCAGAGGGCACGGGAACTCTTTGACGCAATTCCTAAAGAGCAGCCTCCAGGGCACAAAGTAAGGTGTAAAAGAATGGAGACTAGGTCTGAAAGTTTAGAAGAAAGTATTTTGCACATTAAACAAAACTTCTTTTCCCCTCACATTAATCTAGGATGTTGTGTTGGTTGTCCTTTATTCAACACTTTTGTTTCTAAAGCGTGGAGATAACTAATACTACCAGAGATTTGCTGAAGTAAGTAAATACCCTTAAAGCTCTAGTCCTGGTTCATAGGCAGAGCCATTGAATGGATGAAAACAGGAGGTCCGCCATGCAACTATTTTAGACACATTTTATACAACCCATATCTAAACATAAGAGTCTCTTTTTTGATTATGGCAGTTAATAGTAAACACTGAGGTAATCAGTATTATACTGATTTCTCGTAGTAAAATGGCCACTGTTAAAAGAAAATCACAGGCCCCAAATGGCTTCACTTAGGTTAAGGCCCCAAGTCATTAAAGCAAGATTTGCTATCTAACCTGACCGCATTTTCAACCACCCAGGAATATAACCTTAAAATTGGTCAGCCAGGAATTTTCTGGTCCGCACAAATAAGGTCACATGGGCCCTCCATCCTCCAAAGGAAGATGAGGTAATCTACCTACTAAGACCCTTTTGCACCAGTTGAAGGTGACCTCACCTGAAACAATCCTTTTTTTCTGCTTATAACTTCTGTATTCTGCCTGTAAAAACATTTCCATTACTGTAGCCCTTTGGAGCTCCCCTCTACTTGCTAGATGGGGTGCTGCCCAATTCATGAATCATTTATTTATTTATTTATTTATTCATTCATTCATTCATTCTTTTATTTATTTTTAAAAGATTTTATTTATTTATTTGACAAAAAGAGAGAGAGCACAAGCAGGGGGAGGGGAGGCAGAGGGAGAAGCAGGCTCCCCGCTGAGCAGGGAGCCCAATGCAAGGCTTGATCCTAAGACCCTGGGATCATGATCTGAGCTGAAGGCAGACGCTTAACTGACTGAGCCACCCAGGTTCCCCGTGAATCAATTAATAAGGCCAATTAGATCTTTAAATTTACCCAGTTGAATTTTGTCTTTTAACACTACCCTCTATCTCTATGACTGTTGATAATTTGAGTTTGGGGGTTATAATGACTAGTCGAAGAACGTGGGCAGAGTAGTAAAGTTGCTTTTCTGTGACTTTTCTGTGTATCTGTTTTTCCTGAATTCCCTTCATTTTACAGTGGTTCTCAATCGTGGATGCATAGCAGAATCCACTGGAGGACTTTTACACCCCAGATGCTGGGATCACAGACCATTCAAGTCAGAATCTCTGGAAATAACATCCAGGTGTCATTATTTGCAAAAGCACCAATGAGTAGCCAGATTTGAGAGCTCCCGACTATGTGGCTCTCCTTAAGACCTACTCCTATGAATCCCATATAAATTCTGATTTTCTTGGCAATTTACATTTTTTAAAGGAAACTATACTACCTTATTGACAACTTCATATATAACAGGGATTATAGAATTTATTGGGTTTCAGGTCCAGGAAAATCATACTTAAAAAATTTAAAAATACAAGCAGCTCATAAAATAATCTGATAGTCCAGATTACTTGTGTATTTTACCTTTAATTTTGGAGCTTTTATCAGTATTCAAAGCCACATTGAGCTTTTGGAAATGCTTCAGTGAGGAACACTTTATACTCTGTCCCTAAATGAAAGTGTTCATTTCCTCTCAGACAAGTCAGTAACAAACAACTATTTTCTAGCAACTGGACTGTATCAACCTATTCATTTCCCATGGCTCATTGGGCATCATTAGGAATGTAACAGGTTTTAGTTACTACCAACCCCAGTTACTATAGAATTAGTCAATTACATGAGAGTTTAAAAAATCATTGTCTGTTTTTTTATTTTAAAGTGTAGTTGGATATTTCAAAAACGGATAGGCATAATTTATTTTTTGTCTTTACTCTATCCCTCAACGCAGTCTATCATATCTAAAATGGGAAATATCCTTCCATATGAATATGGCTTCTGAGCACTCTGTAGATCAAATAATAATACAATTACAAAATGTTTAATTTTTTGGTAATTAGAGAAATAAATTATAGGAAAACAATTTGAAATAATTGGTTAAGAGCTGTACCACAATTAAGAGAAGAAGATGTAACCCCTGGCAAAATCTGACAATAGTGACAAGTTAAAAACACTCAAAAAAAAAAAAAAAAAAAAGCAGATTGCTACAGAGCTGAGAAAGGGCGGTCACCATGTACCCAGTACAAACATCAGTCAGGTTACAGGTGAGTTCATGTTTTTCACAATGCATAAAATGAACATATGCATTTAAAATCACAAATAGCCAGTCTACTAGCAGGTAGCATGTATCTGTGTTGGAAAAAACTCTGTCACTTCATTAATATTTCTCTGCCTTTACTCAAATTATGTACTCACCAAATAGCTTTCCAATTATAAATTAGCTTCCTGTTTAGGTGTCTCAGTGTGTGTGTATGTTTGTGTGTGTGTGTGTGTGTGTGTGTGTTGGGGTGGGGGTGGAGGAAAGTACGTATTGATATACAGTGCACAAATTTGAACCAAGAGGCAGTCCTACATCCATAAATCTTTGGGAAATTTGATTAGTATGCAGCAGTGTGCTCATCCCTGGGGTGCAAAGTGGCAAAACCAATAACTTCAGCAGAGAATAAGAGGACCCATCTGAGGTTCTGTTTCCAGAAATTCTGCCCATCTTTCTCACTCCCAAAGATTGTGGAGGCTAAATTTTCTACCACTTTTGGAGATTCTGAAGCATATAGGCATAGTCAGAGTTCTGACAAGATCTGAAAAAGGTTGTGTCATTTTCCTGGTCACAACGTTTCACATAAAATTTTGACACTTCAACAGGGTGAGCTTCATGGGCATGTGACCTGTGCTGTCACACAGGACCCTGTCTCAGAAAGGCCTCACTCTCTTTCTTTTTTTTAAAGATTTTATTTATTTGAGAGAGAGAGAATGAGAGGGAAAGAGAGAGAGCACGAATGGAGGGAAGGGCAGAGGGAGAGAGAGAGGGAGAAGCAGACTCCTTGCTGACTGAGAAGCCCGACATGGGGCTCAACCCCAGGACCCCGAGATCATGACCTGAGCCCAAGTCAGATGCTTAACCGACTGAGCCACCCAGGTGCCCCAGAAAGGCCTCACTCTTGATTCAGTGCTCTGTTGTTGCCATCCTAAAATTTTTAATAATTTTACCTTTGCACTTGTATTTTATATGTGAAGTTAGAGGAGGTGATGGGGCAGACACACGTGCAGAAGAGATTCATGCAATATATGCATCCACCATTCCTTGCTTCTCCATTCATATTTGGTATTTTCAATACCCTAGGAGCACAAAATTCTCATGGAACCACAATGAGAGGAGTTTAGCCAGATTCCAAGCTAGTACAAGGGAAGTGTGTAGTAAGCAGGGGCATGGACAGCCAAGAAGTCATTCTCTCCCGTGTGAATCAAAGCTTGATTTGAATGCACAAAGAAGGGATTGGCCACCTATGAAATACTAAAGACCAAAACAACAACAACAACAACAACAACAACAACAACAAACCCTACCATATCCTTTCTTACTCATGTTTCTTCCTTGCATTCGCCAGCCACTTACACTAAAAATTATGACATGAAAGGAAAAAGAAACATAGGGCAACCCAGCCTTCCTTTCCCTTTCTTTCCTTTCAGTCCTTCTTTACTCATCCACGAGCCAAAAGTAGAGAATGCTGTTCAAATCTTTGCATAAGAAGTAGTGAAATAACAACAGCTGAGTTAGTCTGGTGCAGCATTTCCACTCTTCTGGTAAGAACAAAATGCATATGCATGGATGAGGTTTGAAATATGAATTGTGTGATTTCACTGATTCCACATATGAGTTCAACATGCTTATTTTGCATCTAAAGATGGCATTGAACTATATAAAGATGAACAGTAAAATTAATGCTAAAGATTTAAATATGTTTTCGCTCAGAACGACATTAAATAACAAATAGGAAGGGACACCTGGGTGGCTCAGTCAGTTAAGTGTATGCCTTCAGCTCAGGTCATAATCCCGGGGTCCTGGGATCAAGCCCTGCATCGGACTCCCTGCTCAGCGGAGAGCCTGCTTCTCCCTCTGCCTAGCACTCTCCTTGCTTGTTCTCTCTCTCTCTCTCTCTCTGACAAATTAATAATTAAAATCTTTAAAAAACAAAAAGAATAAGAAAAACACCATGACAAGTCCAGAGAAAAACAGGAAAAAAGGGCAAAGCTTTATATTAAGAGATGAAATTAGATTCACACACAGATTGTATTTTAAATTTATAAATGAGATACAATTTGGAGCCAGTTGCTGGTTTATCTCTCATCTTCAAAGACAGGGAAGTCTTAGCTAGTCTTATTTACTGCTGACTCTTTATGAGTGTTGCTTTTGCTATGATCTTCTTTGTGTTTCCTAATCTGGATTTCTACCAATTTTGTTACAAATGGACTCACATTCTTTGCAAGATGCAGACACATGTGAGTTGCCTAAGGTGGTGTAGCTGGTAACCAGAAGACCCAAGCCTAGAACTCATAGCTCCAGTTCTCCTTTACTTGAAAAGAAGGTTGCAATGAATTTTTATTGACTATTAAATCATTTATGTAAATGTTAATTTGGGACAACATAAGTGTATTATGTTGTACTTTTCTCACTTTAATTACTAAGATGTAAACCTCCATCTGTCTAAAAATGTTCACTTTTCACCAAAAAAATTTTCATGGATAGTTTTTCAGATTTTGAAAAAGTTCTTCCTTGGCATTCCTATTAACCAGTAGACGAGAAATTAGAGAAACAAAACCACTGTCTGCTTAATTCAGCTCTTGAAAAATGTTTTACTTATGAATATGAGTTTCCATTTCAGAAATGATTAATGGATAGTTAAATTACAACAGGAGGGAGAATTAATATTTTGAATGAAAGGGTAAATAATGAGAGTTTGAAGTGGAAGAAAATTGCTCACAAACCAAATAGTATTTTGAACAGCAGAAAAACTGGTCCAGCCATGATGTGCGTTACCAGTTTCAATCATTAAACTTTGGGCCCCTTTTCAGTTCTGGCCATCTTTCTTAAATTGCTTAATGCTTAACCTTTACCAGCCAGAGTTTTGCTAAAGTTATACTGTTAAATATAGCTAGAGTTCCCCAAGTAGTTATGCAGCCCAGTCCAGTGACACAGGAGCAAGATCAAGCTGGTCTGTTTTCCTTTTCTCTAGGAAAATGCTGTCCCCCTCAGGGACAGCATCTCATCTCCTCACGGGCCTGTCCACCTTTGATATATGTAACAATAGGACGACAGGCTAGGATGCTTGGAACTTATTCTTAAAAAGTTGAAATTACTAGCTGAAGGTCTAAAAAAACAAGGTGCATCTAGGTAAAGCCGTGCAAGTCATTTAGTTCTAAGGTTTTACCCTGTATCAATATGAGACATTCTCTATGGGAGTTAGTTCTGCTAATAAGATTGTCATGTAAGTCTTCGAAAACTCACAAGGGCAAAGTGCTAAAAACATTTTTCACCCTTGTCCATTCATCCCTCATATGCTGGTGAAATGCTTCACATCTGCCAGGCAGGAGACACCTATGGGGGCTGCCCAGCTATTCTGGCAAATCCACACACCTGGAAAGGCAAGGGGGTTAATGCTCGGGGGCAACCCTTGGCCATGAGATGAGTCAGTGGATAAAGACTCCCCTCTTCTGGGTCTCAAGTGAACCATTCTGAGGTGGATCTTCTACAGGCCCTCAGGTGGGCCCCCAGGCAGTTTAGCCACCCTTACTAACAGGGATAACTTTCCACAGTTAACTACCTGGACACCTTGGAATCTGTATTTGGACAGAAGTGAAGCTCAGACCCAGCATTTGTATCTGTTCAGAAAAACTAGATGACAAAAGAGGCATAACCAAAATATAAGTGCTATTGAAGGATATTGGCAAACACAAAGCACAGATAGACTGGCCCAAACATGCTTGAATAAACTCCTACGATTTCCTAGTGCATCCATAAACAACCCAAAGTATTCACTTGATGACCAATCCAGCTGTTTCAAGGTCAGAATACCCTGACTTGTGCACCCCTGGGCACCACAGATCAGTGTTCTTTCAGCTGACCTCGTCTGTCCCTAGCCAGAAGGAGGGACTGAGAAAGGGAAAAACAGCCTTGCTGGCAGCTAGGTCATGATGTTCCTAACTGAAAATAAATAGAACTCATGGAAAATAAACAATGTTCAGAGAAGGCCACTCTTTGACCATGTTTGAAACTAGACAGAGACAAGGCCACTCCTCAACCAGGAAAATGACTGAACGGTCCATCCCCTCTTGACTAAGAAACTCACTGTAGTTCCTTTACCAACAATTCTAGCCCCTTCTTAATTTTCCCACCTCTCAAAGAAAAATGAAAATACCCAATACATTATGGCCTCTACTTCTAGACAAGATGCACTTCAGAATTTGCTTCTGCTTCCAAAAACCCTCTTTAGAATGCCTCAACACCCACCCAAATTCTATAATAACTACCCCAATCCCCATTGTCTCTTACTAAAATGGCCTATGGTTCCCATGGAATGAATTCTTAGTCACTGCAGCAAACTAAATGAAGCTATTTGTGTACATGGAGGGAGAATGGGAGCAACAGGTGTATTCCTGGTAAACTCTGGTTAGCAGATTATTGATACTGGTCTCTTAGCTTGCTTCCAGCTGATAAGCACCTTTCCTAAATAAAAATATAAACATCATTTTCAAATGTCTGATTTTTTTCTTCTCTCTTGTCTCCTTCTCCTGTATAAATCCTATCTTTGCCTTTGTTAGATGGAAATGATTATTGGTTTCTCTGGTATACACATAAATTAACTGGCTACTAACTAACTATATATCTCTGAGTTAGTCTTTTATACTGTTTTAGACATTCATTGAGGATTTGGCAGTCTACTGAGCGAGGAGTCTACTTTGTGGCTCCTAATATTGATATCTTAAATTCAATATCATACATCTCTCTTTTTAAAACATCCTTCCAGTATTTCTTCCAACTTAGACTCCAGCTTCTCAAAAAGGTTTTCAGACTTTTTTTTCTTCCCTACTCTGCAGCCGACCAGGAAAACAACAACAAAACTACAATACAACAAAAAAATCCCTCCAAAAGGAATACGATGAGATAACACATGACTACAGTGTAAGTGTTCCAAGATCTGGAACACTGACACCACCAAATGCTGGCAAGGATGTGGAGCAACAGGAACTCTGACTCACTGCTGGATGGAATGCAAAATGGTACAGCTACTTTGGAAGACAGTTTGGTGGTTTCTTATACAACTGAACACACTCTTACCATGTGATCTAGCAATCAAGTTCCTTGGTATTTACCCAAAGTAACTGATAACTAATGCCTGCACAAGGATGTTTACAGCAGCTTTTTTCACAATTGCCAAAACCTGGAAGCAACCAAGATGTTCTAGGTGAACAGATAAACGCTGTGGTACATCCAGACAATGGAATATTACTAAGCACTAAAAAGAAGTGAATTATCAAGTCATGAAGTGACATGGAAGAGACTCAAATGCAGATTACTAAGTGAAAGAATCCATTCTGAAAAGGCTACACACTATATAATTTCAATAATATGACATTCTGGAAAAGACAAAACTATGGATAAAGTTAAAAGATCTAGGTGCCAGAGTTTGGAGGATAGGGTGTGGAGGGATGACGAGATAGAGTGCAGAGGTATTTTTAGGGCAGTGAAAATACTCTGTATGATACTATAATGATAGATACATTATTATTATATGTGTTCAAACCCTTAGAATGTACAACAGCAAGAGTGAACCCTAATATAAACTATGGACTTTGAGTGATTATAATGCATCAATGTAGGTTCATCAGTTGTAACAAATGTCCCCTTCTGGTGGGGGATGGTGATAGTAGGGGAGGTTATGCATATGTGGAGGCAGGGGGTATGAGAAATCTCTGTATCTTCCCCTTAATTTTGCTACGAAACTAAAACTGATCCTCCAAAAATTTTTATTTTTTTTAAATGAGAGGGTTAAAAATAAATTAATAAATACCCCCCAAAAGTATACAATTTCCCCCAAAAGGAATATGATGAGATAAGACTTTATTAACATATGAACATGTCCGAAGAAGGTTCTCCTCTTCCTGCCCCTTAAATAGGATTCTCTTCTCCTACTGCCTGAGAGAGGGGTGAGTGTATGTGCTCCTGCTGGCAGACAGAGAGAAAGAGGGAGAGACAAAGAGATTTGGGAGATAAAGACTCTGGAGACTCAGTAAACTTTGTATTGTTATTTGAATTTCCAAGATTCGTGGTTCAAACAGAATCCATTTGAACTTGAAGTCTGGGACATTCTCTTGAAAGGAGCAGAGGTAACCTGTCATTGAAACTGTAGGAAAGGAAATGTAAACCCAACACCACAGCTGACTCTACAATAAATTGTATTTATGGTGCCATAATAAGGTACATGCTGTTTATATGTTTTCAATTTTTAGAATGATCTTTGGCAAAACACAAGAGGCTTAATTGTTTGGAGAACAAGGAAGAAAGGCACCTCAACATAAAATTTAAAAGTAGAGTTTACAGAATTTGGAGGAACAAAGTCAGCAGAAGTGAAGAAACATGTAGTGCTATTAAAATGCTAAGTAAAATTTCTTACTTTACCAAGTAAGAAATCTAGAGATGTTGTTGACAGTTTAAAAAAGAAGAAAACAAAGATTTATAGGTTGCATTTAAAATGAAAAAATAATCAATAGAAGTATGTGAAGCATATGAAAATGAATTCATTTTTCCTTATCTTTCATAGGAGAAGGACTACAGACAATGAAAAAAAGAGGAATTCAAAGATTACAGCTATGAACTTGTTATTAAACATTTGAAAAAGGTGAGCATTAGCAAAATAAAATGATTCCAAGTATCTGCCTGAGAGGAGTGCCAAATGGGAGAGAGACATATTACGTTTAAGTAAAAGAACTTGTGAAATGAAAAGTATTCTTTAATCATAGATAATTTGATTAAAATTAAAAACAATGTTTCAATTTCACATTTATCAATATTCATTGTAAACATTTTTGAGATTCCTGATAAGCAAAAATGACAGAATTAAAATTATGTATGAATCCACATCCAAGAAATAACGGAGACTTATATGTTGATACATACTGACATATAAATGAGACCCTACTGTAGCACTATATGAATACATACCATGTATTATACTTTTTTTTTCATTTATGTATTTGGAATACCTTTAACATCAATGCAATTACTTCTAAAAGCTTACTTTAAAATTTTTCTTCTTTAGGTATATACTACCATTTTTTTAAAAGTCCCCTACTTACAAGTACTTGTATTACCTTCATTTTTCATTGTAAAAATAATGAACAAATACTTGTGTAACTCAATCTTTGCACACAGACTTAAATATTTCTTTGAATAATTTTTTCTTTTTTTACTATTTTTTAAAAAATATTTTATTTATTTATTTGAGAAAGATAGGGCACAAGCGTGGGGGAGGAGCAGAGGGAGAGGGAGAAGCAGACTCCCTGCTGAACAGGGAGCCCAGTGCAGGGCTGGATCCCAAGACCCTGAGATCATGACCTGAGCCGAAGGCAGACGCTTAACCATCTGAGCCACCCAGGTGCCCCTTCTTTGGATAATTTTCTAGAAATGCAACTGCTCAGTCAAGTGGATGCACACTGCTGAAGATTCTGATGGATAATATAAAAATTGCTCTCCTATAGTATACCAGTTCAGTTTCCTGAGACTGTACAAGGGAAAAAAGACAAATTAATTTTATTTTCATTTATTTGACTACAATCAAGGTCAAACTTCTTGTATGTGCTTTTGAATTTTATATCAATTCTTTCCTCCATATATTTTTAAAATTAGGTAGTGGTTTTTTTTTTCCTTAATTGGTTTATAAGACTCAATTCCAATGTACAGATTTAAAAAAATGTGTTTTCCACTTAAAAGTTTGATTTTGTTGTCACTTCTAGAGTAGTATTTTCCATCATTTCATTGTAGAAATATTTACTTATTGTTCTTCTGTTCTTTGGGATTTTTAAGCATATTTATATTTGAACATTTTATCTAGCTGGAATTTAATTTACTGCATTAAGTGAAGCAGGGTTCTGACTTTTTATATGATTACCAAAACTACTTCTTTCATAATCCATCTCCATCCACTGATTTGAAATGTCATTTTTATTACATATACTTGAGTATAGTTGGAGACTTTCTCTTTCCTTTCATTAATCTGTTTGTACATTCTTTTAGTGGGAGTTTTATTACACATTTTAATATGTAAATAGGCTAATGACCTTTCAAGGGTTTTTTTTTAGCATTTTCTAATTCAGTCTCATCTATATTGCTGCCAGATGAACTTTAGACTAATTTTTGTCAAACCCAAAGCCCTCCCAGACCCCTCTCCAACTTAATTTTGATGTGTTTCTATTATATTTTAGGTTAACTGGAAAGATATTATATGTCCAAAATATTAAACTTCTCATCAAGAAATACTAGATACATTTGTCCATGTATTCAAATATCCTTTTATGTTTTTCAGTAGTTTTGAATATCCTCAAATACCATGCTAAATAAATTCATAATTTCACATTTTGAAGCTTGACTGTGGAGAATTAGAGCTTTGATTTCTAATAAGTTGTTTAAATAGTAGCATGTAGGAAAGCTTGCAGACAATATCTAATTATTTCTAGGGTTTTTTTCTTTTCTTTTTTTTAAGATTTTTTTTTTTTTTTGAGAGAGAGCCAGAGATAGCAACAGAGATAGCAAGAGAGAGCATGAGCTAGGAGGAGAGGGAGAAGCAGGCTCCCCGCTGAGCGCGGAGCCCAATGTGGGGCTAGATCCCAGGACCCAGGGATCATGACCTGAGCTGAAGGCAGACGCTTACCCAACTGAGCCACCCAGGCACCCCCTAGGGTTTTTTTCTTTATCAGTTATAAAACTGATGTTGTTGATTCACCTAGGTCCAATTGGACAATAATATCTTCTAAAATGAATAATTTGATTTATTTTCCAACATTTATACATTTCCAACATTTCACTTGGCATATTTCTTTGGCTAGAGTATCCAGAACAGTATTAAAAAAGAGCATTTGATCAGCATTCTAGTTGTGTTTCTGATTTTAATGAAGATACTTTCAATATTTCAACATTGATTATGGAGTTTGCTGTTTTTTTGGTTTTGTTTTTGTTTTTAATAAGGAAAGACCTGGGGTGTGTTTTTTTTTTTTTGAAGATATTCATTTATTTGAGAGATTGTGTGAGAGAGAGAGCACAAGCAGGGGAAGCAGCAGAGGGAGAGGGAAAAGCAGACTCCCCACTGAGCTGGGAGCTGATACGGGGCTCCATTCCAGGACTCTGAGGTCAGGACCTGAGCGGAAGGCAGCTTTTTTTTTTTTTTAATTTAATTTAATTTTTTTATGTTTGTCCCCATACAGTACATCATTAGTTTTTGATGCAGTGTTCCATGATTCATTGTTTTCATATAACACCCAGGACTCCATGCAGTATGTGCCCTCCTTAATACCCATCACCAGGTTAACCCATCCCCCTACTCCCTTCCCCTCTAAAACCCTCAGTTTGTTTCTCAGAGTCCATAGTCTCTCATGGTTCATCTCCCCCTCCGATTCCCCCCCCTTCATTTTTCCCTTCCTTCTCCTAATGTCCTCCATGCTTTTCCTTATGTTCCACAAATAAGTGACACCATATGGAATCCAGCCTTTTAACTGACTGAGCCACCTAGGCGCCCCGCTGTTGTTTTGATAGACGTTATTTGTCATGTTTAGCAACTGTCATGGATTCTTACATTGCTAAAAGTTTGTTTCTACTCTTGAATCAGGGACAGATTTTTAAAATTTTATTTTATCAATACTTTTTCAAAATTTATAAAAAATTATTACATATTTTTTCTTCTGAGTCTTATATACAGTGAAGGATGTAAATAGAGTCTCATGTTAAGCATATCTGTTTCCTTAAGATAAATCCATTTGTGTATGGTAATTTAGTGGTCTCTTGTTGGTGTGATTTGCTCTATTTTATAGGATTTTAACACTTTTATTCCTGAGATTGGTCTATAGTTTTCAAAGTGCCATTTTTTTCCCACAAAGTTCATATTCAAGGCTATGTGGGCTTTAGAACATAAATATAAAAGTTTTAAAGCTGTTATTGTGGTTTCAGATTTTTTAACCATATAGTAATTCAGGTTTGGATGTTGAAAGCATTTGTCTATAAAATGTTTTTGAATATATTTCTTCTACTGTCTTTTTATTTCTTATAATATCAAATGTTTAGTTGTCTCATTTTCCCTTTTACCTTGAATATAACAGCATTGAAGACTATGAATTTTCTTTGGTTACAGCTTTGTTCTTATCCTTGGAATTTTAATGTGTGGTTTCCTTATTTCATTAATTTCTTTTTTTTTTAAAGATTTTTTTTATTTATTTATTTGAGACAGAGAGAACGAGAGAGAGAGAGAGCACATGAGAGGGGGGAGGGTCAGAGGCAGAAGCAGGCTCCCTGCCGAGCAGGGAGCCCGATGCGGGACTCGATCCAGGGACTCCAGGATCATGACCTGAGCCGAAGGCAGTCGCTTAACCAACTGAGCCACCCAGGAGCCCTGTTTCATTAATTTCTAAATAGCCTACTTTTAAAGTTACTTCAGAAATAACACTATTTTTTTCTTTTTACAAAAGCAATGTATATTAACTGAAAAATATCAAAATTACTATTAACAATAGTAGAAATAACTCATTTTATACCATTTAAAAGTGCTAATATCCTATTGTTGGTTCTAAGTGGGTATATATACATATACAAGTTGAGTGTAAGCTTCTTATATTATCTAAGAATTGTGCCACATGATCTACTAATTGACTTTTCCTATTTGTTTTAAATGGCTTGCTGATTTTACCACATTATAATTAATTCTTAGAGGCACTTTGTGACAAAAAATTGTTGCAGCAAAGGTAGAGGACCAGTGGACTCCTGGGAATAGGAAAGGATGTTTCTAAGCTTAAAATTTAAGGTTTATATATTTTGCAAATGCTGCTGTTTTAACAGATTAGTAACAAATTGGTAAACAAGCTAATCCCAGTATCTTTGAAAAACACAAATTTAATTTTGCCTGGAACTGGAGCTCTCTATATATCGTCCAGCATATCCCGCATGCTGGGAAACCATTCTACTCACCAATATTTATAAAGGAGGGTAATTTTTCAACTGCAAACCTTTAATTGCCTTTTGAGAAATCCATCCAGATTTTCTTAAGCAAATTTTAGAAATCATATACATGATCAGTTACAAATCTGGCCTTCAGCCTAACTCAAGATTAAAAAAAAACCCCTCAAAAGTCAAGTTGTACTCATTCATTTTTTTCTCCTTACTTTACTGCTATAAAAATAGACATCTCTATTTTAAAACTGGCTTCATGATATCATTTGAGGCTGGTTTCCTTCTTAATGGCTCTTAATGGAAGTAATTCAAATTGAATTTACTCATTCATGGAATCACAGATTAAACAACAATAATCACCAAGAAATGAAAATGCTTTGTACCTGGGTTGCCAAGAAATTGTCTAATGCAGCATTAGACCAAAGATGATCTCATTTACCATTATTTAACCATCTAACTGAGAAAAAGCAAACAAACCAAAAACAGTACCCAGTAACAATTTAGTCATGAAACTATTCTTCGAAGAATAAAAGCAATTTTTAATTAACTTTTCATTGGGGGATATCATACATTTTTCATGTTATCATAACATTTCGAAGGGCCCTGGGAAATTAGAAAATTAAGATAATGTAAACTATTGAAATATTATAATTCCAACAATGAAACATTTTGCCCAGACATCTAAGGAGGGTATTCAGTTAAGGGGGAGGAGTAGGGGAGTGCATAAAGACATGAGAGGAGGGGGAGAGTCAAACCATTTCTTCAAGAAGATGTTTTAAAGGAAAAACAGATTCCTAACCTGTTGCACTTTTAATAGACTTAAGGAAATGTGCAATGTAATTTGTCTCCCTCATTTTACCAGTTATGAAACTGTATCTTAAATCTGGTTGTACAAAAACACAAAACTAGTTAGTTATTGTTCTAGTAATAGATCTTTCAGAGATGTTCCCATTACAGTTGTCATTTTAAGGAAACCATGAAACCTCACTCAAAAATTAACAGAGAAGAAAAGAGCAAGAGAACGTATTGGTCGTTAAAATCCCTCTTGGCCTTGAGAATAGCCAATGGGAAAGGATCCCTTTACTTTGGTCTAGTAGAGAGGGAGAGAGTAGCTTCTCCTTCTCCTTTGAATTACTCAAAATGCATAGACAGTGTTGGATTAACGGCTACATAGACAGTGTTGGATTAAGGGCTACAGTGGTTCTTTCCCTGTTCTCTGGATGCCACCCAGGTCCACCAGATTCTTGTGAAACTCCCAAGAAGGGACTGGACAGCCCAAAACGTAACATATATATGTCTGTCCTGATAGGTGGGGCTTTAGCAGCATACTCAATTTGATTTAGTAAAATAAAGAGAACTGGCATTTCTTTCACCTGAGCATTATAAAAGAGCTTTAGCTTGGATCATCCAATGAAGGGAGCATGAAATCTGGAATATAGGAGGTTGCTTCCACATGTCTGTTCTCTTTCTGCCTACCTTTTTAATATTATCTGTGTTACTTCCATTAAATGCATCAGCAGGGAGTATTTCAGTTGCTAAAGAGGTATTCGCTAATTCCATATCTCAAAATTCTAAGGAAAGCTAAATAGAATCTTTCATTCTGGAGAAGGAAGTGAGGTTGAAAATATTTAAATAACTTGACCAAGGTTAAACTACAGTGTAAGATGTATAAGGGATGGGATGGGAATGTGGGGACCATCACTTCACTATTTTCCAAAAACTATATTTAGAACAATGTTAAGCACAACAATATTTATGTAGCATTTTACATTTTCAAAAGCCCTTCGACATTACATCATGTATCAAAACAGTCTTGGCAACTAGTCACAATTATCTTAATTTTAGAGGGGGCAAAATTAAAAATCAAGCAAGTTGCTCAAAATTTCCTCATTTTAAAATAGCTGAACAGAAGTTTTACCTCCATATTTAACAAATCCAAAACATGGGTCCTTTTCATTAAACCAGGTCTGTGTGCTCATCAAATCAACTATTTTAAAGAAGTCTTTTAAGTTTAACCATTTTAAACCTTTCTATAATGTCTTGAGTTAACAAACTGAGTAAAACTAAATGGAACTTAAAATACCCCCATCTATTTCTTTTCTTTGGAATCTAGATGCAAAGTGTATATGAAGTAAAACAATAGTTTTTGTTTGTTGTGTTTTGTTTTTGAGAGAGAGAGAGAGAATGCGCTTGGGGGGATGGGGAGGAGTAGAGGGAGAGGGAGAGAGACTCTTAGCAGGCTCCACACTCAGCATGGAGCCCTGCGAAGCACTTGATCTCAAGACCCTGAAATCATGACCTGAGCTTAAATCAAAAGTCAGACTCTTTTTTTAAATTAACATATAATGTATTATTTGTTTCAGGGGTACAGATCTGTGATTCATCAGTCTTACACAATTCACAGCACTCACCCTAGCACATACCCTTCCCCATGTCCATCACCCAGCCACCCCATCCTTCCCACCCCCCCCCACTCCAGCAACCCTCAGTTTGTTTCCTGAGATTAAGAGTCTCTTACGGTTTCTCTCCCTCTCTGGTTTCATCTTGTTTCATTTTTCCCTCCGTTTCCCTATGATCCTCTGTCTTGTTTCTCAAATTCCTCATATCAGTGAGATCATATGATACTTGTCTTTCTCTGATTGACTTGTTTCGCTTAGCATAATACTCTCTAGCTCCATCCACGTCATTGCAAATGGCAAGATTGCATTTTTTTGATGGCTACATAATATTCCATTGTATATATATACCACATCTTCTTTATCCATTCATCTGTTTATGGACATCTAGGCTCTTTCCATAGTTGAAAATAGAGCTACCTATGACCCAGCAATAGCACTACTGGGTATTTATCCCAAAGATACAAATGTAGTGATCCAAAGGGATACCTGCACCCCAATGTTTATAGCAGCAATGTCCACAAGAGTCAGATTCTTAACCAACTGAGCTACCCACATGCCCCAAAGTAAAACAATAGTTTTGAAGTTGTGATGCTCCAGCATAGTTTCAATTAAATCCCTAAATACACACACACATGCACAGACTGACAGAGACGACTGATAGAAAGATAAATGGATAGATAGACAGATGGATGGATATTTTTGATTCCCCCTAAAAATCTGGCAGCACCCAAGTTTGCCTCGTGAGGTGTGAGGTGGAAAACTACCAGGAAGCAGTGAACTCCCCAAGGATGCTTTGTTCTTTTCTTAACAATGCATATTTCTAAGGTTCTCCCATAGTTTCTTCCCCCATCATGCCACCATCATGTTACTATCTCCCATTTCTCCTTTACATTCAAAATATTGCCTATTTCAGTTTATGTTCTAATCTGAAGAAAATCCTTGGGATGTGAAACACAATGGTAAAGAGTAAAGAAGCATTTTCTGCAAACAGTGATGATTATAATATATTCTTAACAGACTGAGTGGAATTTGTATTAGTCTCCACTGCTTTCCAAAGAGGTTAAAAAAATCAGCATAACTGCAAATTCAAAAGCAATCAAAAACTCACCCTTGTTGAATACACTCCTGAAACAAAGACTTGGCACAGTTTACAACAGGGAGGTCACTTAGTCAAATGGCCCAGAAGCATCCATTAGGGGAGATCTGACTCAAGGCAGAAGGTGTGATACTGGCGTGCCATTGACCAGCATGGAGAAAGCACTCCTACTACTTAGAAAGCAAGCCTTCCCATATTATTTACCTAATGGCACAAGGTGCGGACTATGACCATACCATTTGGTAGTCTGAGAGGTAGACAGGAGTTTGTCAGGGCAACAGGAAGGTGTTGTAGGCCGAGGAAACAGCCTGTGCAAGGATGCGGAGGTATAAATATGGTGGAGCACAGGAGGATTACAGATGGGCTGTTAGTGCTTAGAGAGTAAGATGTACATTCGGGATACCGTTCCAGGTACCTTGCATGTATTAGCTATTTAATTCTCATGGAAACAGGCATCATATGAACTTCATTTTATAGAGGAGCAACCATTATGGAGCTAATAAGTAGCAAAGGTGGAATTCAGACAACAATCCATGTGCTTATCCACTGCCCAAGCCTGTATGTTTAGGGAGATCACCATGTTTGCACTGTGTGAAGGGAGGAAGATACTGGAGCCTAGTCAGTATGGCCATATATTGTGTGGGGACATATTCTTGGACAGCACACTTTGGGAACACCATAAACAGAGAAAGCAAGTATTAAAGCCCCATTTGGGGCGCCTGGGTGGCTCAGTCAGTTGGGCAGCTGCCTTCGGCTCAGGTCATGATCCTCAGGTCCTGGGATCGAGCCCCGCATAGGGCTCCTTACTCAGCGGGAAGCCTGCTTCTCCCTCTGCCTCTGCTGCTCCCCCTGCTTGTGCTCTCTTTTGCCCTCTCTCTGACACATAAATAAATAAAATCTTTTAAAAAATGAAAAAATAAAAAACAAAGCCCCATTTGCAGGTGAGAACTTAAGAGCGTTTAAATTATTTGTCCTTAGTCTAATGAATCTTCATTCACTGTACTTTCTATTCATTAGAATTATCTGTTCTAGCTTTCCAGGATGAGACATTATAGGAAATAAACAAACAAGTACATGAACTCTTCTCTTTACGAATTCAGGACAGGAGACAGCTATACGGGATGCATGGACACAAAAGTATCTGGAAATCCCAGACACACATTCATCTGTGCATTCTTTCACTTATTCATTCATTCAGTAATCATTTATAGAGCCTTTTATGAGCCATGCACTATAAACTAAGCCCTGGGAATATAAGGGGGTTAGACAGACAATTGAGTTTGTTGTTGTCCACTGAATTCTGTCCAATTTGCAGATGGTACTTGGCTGATTGAACTTCCTAAAGTTACCTTCTAGGATTACCAAGCTCCCACCGCCAACAATTTTCCACTTTACAAAATCATCACACACACCATAAACTGAAAAAATTACCAGTCCAGAGAGGCTCAGTCTTTTTATGCTAAAGAATTCCTATACTGTCTGCAATATTCAGTGGACAGGCCATGGGATAAAACTACTGTGAGGATTTGAACATCTGCAGCTCCTGATCAGACCCCACATTCATCCCAAGGAAACACAAGGGGAAGACAAACCCAAATCAGCAGCTTTCCTTCAGGTCACATTTCCTCAGCACAGAAGTTCCTGAAATCTTGGTGAGTCAATCTAACTTTGTGTTTGACACCATTATTTATTTTTTCTGACCCTAACAGACTACTTCTAAAGACAAGCTTTTCTAGACATATAATTTCAAGGGGAAAATATCAATATTAAAGAAAACAAGTGCTCTTGAATGTCACTTTACCTTATGATTCACTTGTTATTCCTCGGATGTTCTCTAGCAGGTTACGTGGGCTATTGAACACACACACACCACAAAAACGTGGAATTCTGACATCTTCTATTACCTGAAACTGACTGAAAATCAGCTTTTCTTCTGTTAAGATGAATTATGTGACAGTAGAAAACTCCTTCCCATGGGTTTCTCCTTTCTGAAAGCTTTTCCATCCCTAGTTCTCAGAAACATACTTTGGTGAGTTTCACTCTATCCCAAGGCATTATTCATATAATCCAAGAAAAACTCAGAGAGACCTGATGACTAATTTGCAATGATCTGAGGTACCTGAAATATTTTATTCATTATATTTTTTGTATTTCTTTAAAATAAATGCACTTACCATCCTAAGGGTAACTTCAATATTAAAAAGAGTCACATTTATTACATACATACCAGAAGGCTGAGCAGCTGCCTTTTAAGCCGATATCCCAACACAGAATTATTTATGAGAAACCTTAATGCAAATAAAGATACTAAACCCTCAGGGACTCTTGCACTCTTATATTTGACATCTCCTCTTTTCAAATATTCATGTAGAATAGCCTTAAGTAGAAACTTCAAGATGTGCTATGATAGAACATTTTCCCAAGCCACTTTACTGTTGATGGGGTGTTTTCTCAGTCTGGATTCGCAGTAATTGTCTTTCCCCTAAATGAAGAAGGGGTAACTCTTCAACCACTTGTGAATGCCAGCATTTGTTCTGTTTCTTTAGCTTTCCTCAGAGCAATCACAGGCCGCCACATGCTTCCAGCATCACTGATAAAGTTCAGATCGATTTGATTGCACATTGATTCTAAAAGTCTCAGTCTCGGGGGAGGCTGGAATCTCTTTCACAACCCACAATACATTTCCCCACTGTTTCATGCTCCATATATTGGAAATCCATTCGCCACTCATTTCCCAAAATTTAGAAGCATTAGTTTGAAAATAAAGTTTTATAAATGAATTCACCCACTTTTCTTTGCACTTAGTGCTCTTTATTTTTTACCTGAGGTTAAAATTCAGATTGATAAGCTTTATGAGAATTTTGGAAGTTCACATTACTATGTTAATATCCAAATTCAAATTTAATTTAAACTATGAAAAGTGTTTTGGACTAAAAGGTCATTTCTACAGGCAAAAGATACAAGTCTGTTTTCTACTATTAAAAACAGCATAAATGAACTAATACCTAATGTAAAAGGAACATCAGAAAAGATAGATGTCTAAGAAGCAAAACTACCCACTTTTATATTTTCTGTTCATTCAGCAAAGAACTATCAAGCTAGTCATTTATGTCCAGTATAGTGCTTAGGGATTTTGCTCATCTCTACAACAATGATGAAAGTATAGGGCTTTGGGGACACCTAGGTGGCTCAGTCGGTTAAGCATCTGCCTTCGGCTCAGGTTATGATCCCAGGGTCCTGGGATCGAGCCCCACATTGGGCTCCCTGCTCAGTGGGGAGCCTGCTTCTCCCTCTCCTGCTCCTCCTGCCATTCCCCTTGCTTATGTTCTCTCTGACAAATAAATAAATCAAATCTTTAAAAAAAGGGAAAAAAAGTATAGGGCTTTAAAAAATTAACATAATATTTAATATCAGTTAGATATAGAAGATTATCATTGATGTATATAATCAGTATTTGACTAAAGGTGTTAAAATCAAGGATTTTAAATAGGTTAGGACATTAAGGAAGATGCTGCTAGACACCATTCACGAAGAGTTTGAGAGGAGAAAGAATAAATAAGAGCAAATTGGTATAGAAACATTCACTAGAGATCATTAAACCCAATAAACTAGGACAGAATTTAAGAAAACCAGTTTTATCCTGCCTTGATGGAAGAGTCCAGATGATCAAATTAGACGTAATTTTCAAAGACAATACGCTATTATGGGAAAAAGCACATGTGGAAACAAGAAAGAAGTTGTAACCTGAATTTATTGCCAAGGAGAAGTTATGATGAATGTAATAAAACATCTTTTTTTTGTGACAAGAAATACAGAAAGACCGTAGCTGTTCCCTACATTAATCTCCTTCCAGGTTAACAGGTGCAGCACCAGTTGGCTGCAGAAATTCTTGTCAATGCGTTACTCAGACTGTCCCATCTGTTTCTTACTGTTTGCTGTATACAAAGGCACATTAGTATGCCTACCCATTTATCATCATTCTTTCATTTTGTTATTTGCTAACTCAACTGTGCCAACATGCTAGAAATGGATCAGGCTAACATAGTTTTAATATATCAAGAAATATATTAATAAAATATTTTTGGAGTTTAAGTTCTGTGTGGACTCCTGATAGAGAAGCATATCCTATACGACCGGAACCTGTCACCCCAATACATTCAACCAGCATAAAAAAAAAATCAATAAAATTGCTCCAAGTACAAATGAGAAGTACACAAGAACCAAGGTTCTCAGGGTTGAAAATAAAGTGTTTGTTCAAATGCACTGTGACACAGAGTCCAACATGAAACATGAAGAGTGAGCTGAATCAGCGAAAGGAATGATGGTGGTGGTGGTGGTGGTGGTGATGATGGTAGGCATCCAGGTTCCATTGTCACTCTAGAGATGGTCCTGCAAACACCCCTAGGAACCACTAAGGCTCAAGTGAGAATACTATACAAATCCCTGATGTTCACCAACTTCTCATCTGTGCCCCAAACCTTTTCATAGGATTCCTTAAATAGATGTTTAAACCCTATCCCACACCCTAGTGAAAGAAAACTTTTCCCATCTTTGGCCTTATTCATTCATTCATTCATTCATTCATTCATTCATTCATTCATTCATTATTTGTTAATGTTTGTTTAAAGATTTATTTATCTGAGGGAGGGAGGGGCAAAGGGAGAGGGAGAAAAAGAATCTTAAGCAGGCTCCATGCCCAGGAGGGAGCCCGAAGCAGGGCTCAATCTTGCGACCCTGAGATCAGGACCTGAGCTGAAACCAAGAGCCTGAGGCTTAACCGACTGCGCCACCCAGGCGCTCCTGGCCATATTTAACTGTTACCATGTTTTTTTGTTTTTTGGGTTTTTTTTTTTTTTTGACAGAGGGAGACACAGAGAGAGAGGGAACACAAGCAGGAGGAGTGGGAGAGGGAGAAGCAGGCTTCCCGCGGAGCAAAGAGCCCGATGTGGGACTCGATCCCAGGACCCTGGGATCATGACCTGAGCCGAAGGCAGATGCTTAACGACTGAGCCACCCAGGCACCCACCATGTTTGTTTGATAGTGTTTATATTTCTGTTTGTTTGGCCTTCACTCCCATTGCCCCTTCAATGGCACCCACAGCCCAACGGCCACTCCCCGCTGTTATCCTCAGGTCCAGGTCTGCTGATGAGGCCTCATCTGCATCCTGTGGCCTCCCATTTGAAGATATAACTCACAGGGGGCGGGGATATAGCAGTCGGAAAGAACATATACATTCTACTTGGATTCTACACTTTCCTTCCTTCAGGAGCCACTGAGCCTTTAGAAAATTCCCTAAGTAAAACGCAGCTAAATGTTTAAATTAGAAAAAAAGAAAATTTAATTCACCTTTAACTCAAGGTTAATAATCAGGAGCTTTAAACGATTGTGTAGGCACATCTGGATTCTGAGCTGCAATTCTGCAAGGCAGACTGCCAAGCTCCTGGGAGGGCCATCTCCTCTCCTCACAGCTGTGAACTGGAACCCATGACTGGTCTTTGTTTATTTGATCCCCCCTGACCCAGCACAGTGGGGTCTCATTTAGGGTTTCTGCGATGGTGTTAGCTGGTATAAGTATGAGTGGTCCCTGTCTCCCCTTCCTTTCTACTCCATGCTTAATAATGTGCTTCATCCCTTTTCCACTGAACAGTTCTCTGAATATCTGAAGACAGCTACTACACCCTAAAATTATCAGGCGCTTCTACACAAGCTCCAGTTTTTCAACATCTCATTTAATTTAGGTTTCCCACAGGTGAAGAGCACAACTTTGGTCTGAGGAAAATACTTTCAGTGTCAACAAAGAGGGTGTTCGGGCATCATTTCTATTACCATACTATATTTCATTCTTTGTTTTCCACCCATATCATAATGTTAGAGTCACCATGACCTACTAATATCTTCCATTTTTTAAACCAATGTGTCAAGTTTCCACCAGCATATATTTATTACTTTTTTGGGGGAAGAGAAGGAAATGCTAATTTAAGAAACTATGTCTTCCCTAATAAATTTTATCTTGGTTCATTAAACAAATATTTCAGTGCTTAATATGTGCAGGCACTTGGTAAACAGCATTAAACCAAGTAGACACAGTCAACAGCTTCATGGTGCATTCATACAGAAGAAATATTATAATAACTAATAGGTATTGGAAACTTTTGACACAGGTATGTAGAAAGTAAGGCTTAGTTCATGCTCAACCTTGTACACAGAAGCCTTGGTTTGTTTGATTCCAGAGTCAGCTCTATTAACCAGCAGGCCAAAAGGAACACTACCACCTATTGTAATAGTCTCATGACTCTGTTGAGTCCTGATTCTTTCATCTGGAACTCTGGAAGATACTGTGAAGTAAAGGCCTAAGAATAGAGGAGAAAAGAAATGAAAGCAGAGAGCCAGTGAGAAACCATTTTTAGAGCCAGAGCAGTGCCTAAAATGAAGAATAAATGAAAGATCTACATCAGCAACCAAGGCTAGGAACAAGCAGTTCAAAAAGAAAACTGATTTGCCACAGCAGAAAAAATACAGCAGACATACTGTGTGATGGTAATAGCTACAGATAGGATAAGAAATACACAGCTGCAGAGAAAGGCCATCTTCAGATAGGTAACTGAGAGCAGCCTGATCTTTAACAGGGGGAAGCCAATGTCTATAAACATATAATATTAAAATAAATGCAGAAACCATTATTAATCTCTAATTACTAACTTTGTTTTATAAAAATAACTCAAGACCTGTTATCTTGGAACCATTATATAAAGTAGGATAAACCAAATATGCAATTACACTAATGTCATTAGGAACTTAGATTTTCAGTGTAAGAGGAGATCGCAGTAAATATCACCTATATTAATTCCTATTTCTTGATCCAAGTGGTGGTTATTTTTATTTATGGTGTATGCACTTTTTGATTTATGGTGTGCTTCAATAACAAAGCTTACTAAAGATCAGCAAAAAGACAACATTTACCAAGAGTTTAAGAAAAGCAAAGGGCAAGAATAAAGGTAAATTCTTTCTTCGAATAAACTCAGCATATCAATCACTGTTGCAAATTACATTTCCTTTAAGTTCTCAGAAAAACCCTCTCTGTACTGAAAATCTCTGGGTTTCCAGGTCCTGCTTGGATTCCTACTAACTTCATTGTAACACAGATGTTAATATCTTAACACCAACTCCTCCCACTGCTTGATCTACATGAGAACTGTCAATTTCTTTAACTATCCCTCAATTTATTTTATTTGCAAATTATCTAACAATCTCTTCTCCTGAGAAAAGATCTACTTTGACCCCTCAAGTAAACTCAAGGAAGATTAGAATTTTTTAAGGAAAATCTTCATCCATTCAATTAATATTTATTAAGGACAGGGCTGTAAACGGTATTTCCTATTTTTCTTATTTTTTTTCACATTTGTAACATATTAATTCAACCGGGAGGTGGATCATTTCCAGAGAAGGGATCTTACTGGTTAACTTGCTACCTCATTCACTTAACTTCTATATGTCATTTAAACTCTTTTTTAACCAGAACTTACATTATTACAATCACAAACTACATTATTACAAACCTGCTATTTAAGATAATTAAACATTTTTTTAGATACTACAAATGCACACAACTTTCAAAACATACAGGAGATTTTTTTTTTGGTGGGGTGCAGAAGTGGTTTTGTTTTTAATATGTCAAAAGGCAGCACAACTAATAAACTATACAGTACTCTTACCAAGCTCTTCCAAATAGGTTTGTTTAATGAATTTTGGTTTTTTCCCCCTTAAATATAAAGAGAGAAAGTATATTACTGAGGTAATAACTTAGAATAATATGCCAGACACAGTTCGAAGTAACTTACTGATTTAATCTGCAAAACTAACCTACAAGGTTCATGCTATTAAAATCCCCTATATTCAGATGAGTAAACTGAGGCACACAGAAGGTGAATAACCTGCCCGAGAGTACGTAGTACATAAAGTAGAAGGCACACAATTTGAATGCCGGCAATTTGGCCTTAGAGCCCAACTCTTAATAACTACATTCTGGTACTCTAGCTAGATTGGTAATCTCATCCAATCTGGGCTCTGTTTGGTTGATGTGATTGGTTTAGTCTTGTCAAAGTTAATCAAAGTGTGTCAAGGTCACGCGGCTTTTCAGAATTCTGGAATTGTCTCTCTAGGAGAGAAGCCATAGCCAAATAATCTATTAGTCTTTTCTTTCTGGCACATATTTGGTTTTAATAAGTACTGTTTTGTTGAATAACAGAGTCAGCTTTGCCTCTTGTAGCAGTATTAGCTAAGGGCTGGAAACAATGTTGCAAGAACAACAGCAAGACATTAGCTTCCCTGGTTACTTTATTGAAACATATGACTGGCCGCATGTCTACTGTGGGCAAGCAGCAAGGTAGTTTACTTTTTTCCTTGTGCTATTATCTTCTAAAAATACTATTCTCCAATCCATGTTGCATTCAATTAGTGATTACTCTGAAATACTAACAGAACAGACCATTTCTGGAATGGTAATGAGATTGAGAAACAGACTCTTTTTCCCGGTTAGAAGTATCACACCCTTCCTTCAGGAAACACGTTCATCATTTCCAAATTGTTTTGAGCTTGCTTCCATTCTAGGTGCCCTTCCCACAGACCAAGAGTCAGAGAGTCTTGAATATATAGATCACATTTGAAATAATAGGATTATAACTCGATCATTTTTTCTCCATTTTGGCAATCTTCTTCCTAAATCTTTTAACCTAACCTTTAGCCCCGTATCTCCATTGTAAATCTTTTCTTTTACTGAATAGGCAGTTTTTCAGTTTCACCTTAGGTTACACTAGTGCATTTACAGACCTGTATTCTGGGATCATTAAAGATCTTATTTTATTGTCTATACAGGCAGATACTCATTTACTTTCTTTCTTTCTCACTTAAGGAAACATCTGAAATTAAACATGGCTGAAGTATGGAATAGTGAATGGCAGAGTACCCATTTAGTAAAGGCGTTTTCTGGTATGCTTGATTCACTCATTCTATTTCACTTCCACATGCAATTATTCCCACCACTAGTTTTCAAACATGCATTATACATCTTGCTTTAGGTTTAAAATGCAGTAATTATGAATATATTAGAGCATTCTGATAAGGCAGAGATTTCGGGACAATGCTTGTGTCATAGAAAATCAATCTTTGTTAAATATTGGATGAAATGTTAATTAAATAATTAACTAATACCATAATCACACTAGCCAAAATAACAGCTTTACATTAATATGTTGTTTATAATTTTATGTATATTTCAGTAAGCATACTGAAAAAGTAAAACTGCTTTTCCTTTTTTAACAAAATGGTAAAAAGGAAACACTGTACCTCCTGACTTCATCTCTGAAAAAAAATCTGAAGCAGTTATTATGACTTTTTGGAATGATTTGAATGACCACCTTTAAGCAAGCACTGCTGGGTAATTTCCAGGCCCGTGTATATATGCATCTAAGATTTCCTTGGCTGTTAAAGTGTGCACTTTCCATCCGGCCTCTTCTGTTGATAATGTGAACAGTCATTCCAGTTGTACACAGATTGCACTTGCATTAAATTCTTTTCCACTTCTGGGGGCACAACTTTTCTTTCTCAGTGATAATTTTATTTATTTATTTATTTATTTATTTATTTATTTATTTATTTATTTATAAATTTTATTTATTCATTTGAGACACAGAGATACAGAAAGAAAGAGAGAGCATGAGCAGAGGCAGACAGAGAGGGAGAAGCAGGCTCCCCGCCGAGCCAGGAGCCTGATGTGGGGCTCGATCCCAGGACCCTGGGATCATGACCTGAGCTGAAGGCAGACGCTTAACCATCTGAGCCACCCAGGCGCCCCTCTTTCTCAGTGATAATTTTAACTGAACAAGTTTTTGGATTAGAACTACAGTTTCTTCAGCCTAATAAGTTGTGCCTTTGATGGATAATAAAGTCAGCACAGAATGCTACACGTTTCTAACAGGGGCAGGTGGCTGAAACAAAAGCATCAGACTCCATGATGGCAAGAACACGGTTATATTGTGCAGGCCTCCCTCAACTTACAGTGGGGTTACATCCCAATGAGCCTACTGTATGCTGAAAACATTGTAAGGACAAAATGCATTTCACTACGCCTAACCTCCCGAACATCATAGCTTAGCCTAGCCTACCTCCGTGTACTCAGAATACTTACACTGGCTTACCGTTGGGCAGAATCATCTCATACGAAGCCTACTTTCTAATAAAGTGCTGCCTATCTCGTGTAATGTATTGAATACTGTAGTGAAGGTGAAAAACAGAATGGTTGTGTAAGTGTATTGGTCACTGACCCTCCTGATTGGCTGGCTGTCACTGCCCAGCATCACGAGAGGGTATCATTCCACAAGTCGCTAGCCTGGGAAAAGATTCAAATTCAAAATCTGAAGTACGGTTTCTACTGAAGAGTGTTGCTTTCACACCATGGTAAGGTGGAAAAATTGTAAGTTGGACCACTGTGAGTCAGGGACCATCTGTATACATGAGGATTTTGTAAAGGTTTTAATATAGAAAAGCAGTGAAATAATTGAGCCTTCACAATACATACAGAATGAAAAGGCATGTTGGAAATAAAAGAACTTGTACCACTGAAGCTAATATTATATTTGCATTACAAAAGGCCATTTAATTTATCCAAACCAACATCAGCAGTCACATTGAGGTTGTACATTTGAATTCTGGTTGTTGTTTTTTTTTTTGTACTTCTACTCAATTTGAAAATATTATTTGGCATTATAGATCTCTAAGCCTTTTAACCAGAAAATGTGTGCTCTTTGTTTTATATTTGTGCTTATATAAGTAACTTGTAATAAAACTAATTTGTCAGCAATGGTTGACCACAGGAATTTTTTATTCCTTTTACGTGGGCCTGTTTATTTCTCAAGTTTGAGAAGCACGACATTATAACAACTCTCAAGTACAATGTCTTAAACAGGGAATTAGAGACTTTTTTTTTTATTGTAGAATAACATTATTAAGGAGAGGTAGGGTAGATTGATATACATTTTTATACACATGTCCACTCATATAGGAGGGCTGAAGTATTTGTAAAGTGATTGCTTTATTAAAGCAAAATATGTCCCACAATGTTGTTGGGACAGATGTAACTGATTTAGCTTCAATAATGAACGAGAGTTAGCTTTCTGTGCTCAGTATGCTCGAAGGGCAGTAACAATGCAACACAAGCCAGGACATCAGTTCCACTGTGCTAGGTTAGCAAGGAAAGGAGCACCGGAAGTCAAAATGAATTATAACCCATGAAACTTCTACACAATACCCTGAAGAATACTAGAGCAAAATGGGGGACAATTAAAAAGAAATAGTGATGACCTGAGATGTAACCTGTCCTTCATGGGTCTATACCTCATCTGAAAATGGCTTCCACCAGCAGGAAGAATCAGGAGCCCTGAAACGTGTTAAGAACCTAGAAGGTCAAAGCCAGTCAGACCACTCTATTCGAGCGAATTCATATCCATGTACACACAAACATAAAAAACACATTCTACATACACATCAGTACATGCATTTGTCTGTACAGTAGTTTGAGTTTGAGAACAAAACTGTGTCGAAAATGGGGCGCCTGGGTGGCTCAGTCGGTTAAGTGTCCAACTCTTGATTTTGGCTCAGGTCATGATCTCAGGGTCATGGGATCAAGCCCTGTGTCCATGCTCAGCATGGAGTCTGATTGTCCCTCTCCCTCTGCTCCTCCCCGCTCCCCCACTCTCTCTCTTTCTCTCTCTCTCTCCCTAAAATAAATAAAATCTTTAAAAAAAAACTGTCAAAAATGAAAAGAGTTCATGCAAAAAAAATCAATGAAATTATATAAGAATATAGAAATGGGAAGGGATATAAATAAGGAAAATAATAAATTATGGTAATAGATTGCAAGGGCTATGGTTCTGTCTGCTTTATCCTGAAGTAAGTTGAATAAACGAATAAAATCTAAAGAACCAAAGGAGAGTTTAGGGCCCCATATCACATTCTTTATATCTGATTGCTCAATAGCTGTGAAAGAGGCGAGGATGCCAACTCTAGGCATCCATGGTTCTCAGAGCAAAGTCTCTGAGCACATTGGAAATTTGTTTAGATTTACTATGGGGTGTAATCTCTCATCTTTGTTCTCTACACACAATACCTTTGAGAGTACTAACCATTTAAAAAATTCTCAGGAACTACTGTTAGATTATTTGTAAGAGTCCAAACATAGAAATGAGGAATATATGTTGCCTTGCCACTTTCTTGTTAACTCCTAGTAAATGTTAGTCACTGAGTAAATGTCTTAAATAAATAAATATTCCAGAAAGAGAAGTTATACCCACATCCCAAGCATGCCCATTGGTGATCTATAATCAAAGTTCTATGTAGCCTATCAAAGTTCATTTTACATGACCATGTGAAATTCTGTACTATCGTTTCCCAAACATTTGACCACAAGTTTTTTTTTTTCCATTTAACAGTTGTTAATAACCTGCAAAATTATTCTTTTACATGGCAGTGGCTCCCAGACTTTTGGATTTCATGGATCAGTATTATTTCCAAGAACTTGGGGGACTGACAGGATTGCCAATGTATTGCCAGGTAATCTGAAAGGTACCACTGTATTATCACCATTTTTTTTCATCAAAGGACAGTATCAGAACAAGAGAGTCTTTTAAATGGAATAAATACAGCTTTTTGAAACAAAACAAAACAAAACAAAGAAAGTCTGTCTATCAGGGTAAATTCTAATTGTATTCCTAGGCTGAGGGGCTGGACCAATTGACTTCCAGAATCCCAGCAGCTTTGGGAAGGACGCCAGTACTAAGGCTTATGAGATTGTGAAACACTGACCTGAAGAGTTGCCTGGGGAGGATGGCAAGACAGAGAGGGAGAAGCAGGCTCCCCGCCGAGCCAGGAATTAAGGAGGGCAAGTGATGTGATGAGCACTGGGTATTGTATGCAACTGATGAATTACCGAACTCTACATCTGAAAGTAATGATGTACTATATGTTGGCTAATTGAATTTAAATTAAAAAAGATGCTTTCTCCACAAAAAAAAAAAAAGGAGTTGCCTGTAATATATACTGATACAAACTTGAAATAAACCAAATTTGACTAGAAGTGAAAAGGATTGAGGAACCAATGTGGGGAGGATTCCGTTAGATATCGATGGAAAAATATGAGGATCAATAGGGATAATAACAACAAAAAAAAAAGGACTGAAATGCATCAGTTATATTTAAATATATTTAAATCCATACATTCACAGTGATACCAGAACAGACAAGCAAAATAAATTTTAAAAATCAGCTGGTAACCTGTGGAAGAGACTAAGGAACCAATTCATTATTTTGAAAATTGTTTTCTTTGGAAAGAAATTGAAGTGTTTATTTTCCTTTTACTACATGGACTCTACTGCCAAGTAATCAAAGAGGTAATGCAGAGGCGCTCCCTTTATAGAAATATTCCAACTAACAAATGAAGAAGATAGAATATCACTATTTTGCAACCCATAATAAAATAAGCAAGGCAATGATCATCAAAGGTTGCTAGTAACACATACCATAAACACGAGGCAACAAACCCTTATGTATCTTTTGATGAAAGTATGTAACACTATTAAATCATCTTGGGGAAAAAAAAGGAACCTGACTACGAGCAGCCCTCTAGATCTAACTGCTAATTTATAGAAACCACAAGGGACAGAGAAAGTTTTTAAGCAATATGATGGGGATATCATCAGCAAAATCCAGACGAAAGATTGTGTTTCCTCAAAACAAGAGAAAGAGAGAAAGAAAGGGAGAGAGAGAGAAGAACGTTCTAGTAAGAATCTACAGTAAATTTGATTTAATAATTACACTTAAAAATCCCAATGTACAGTCTTGTTCATTTCAAAGTAATTATTTAAAAATTGGTGGAGTCCAGGGGTGCCTGGGTGGCTCAGTTGGTTAAGCATCTGTCTTCGGCTCAGGTCATGATCCCAGAGTCCCTGATCGAGCCCCGAGTGGGACTCCCTGCTTCTCCCTCTCCCTCTGCTCCTCCTCTCACTCGTGCTCTCTCTCTCTCAAATAAATAAATAAATAATCTTTTAAAAAATTAGTGGAGTCCTATAGGATAATCTGGAAAACACAAGTAGTGTGTATTACTTTTCTGGGTGTGGCAGCAGAATTGTTATGTTTTCAAGGAACGTTTTTGTTTTTTTTTTAAATACAATCTGTAATGTTTAGAGTAGAAGTGATATTTCTAGGATTTGCTTCAAAAAAAATTAAAGATAAGAAGTGGGTTGGTGTAGAGAAGAAAAAAGATAGTAATGATTATAATTGTTAGAATTGAGTGAGGGGTATCTGATACTCATTATACGGTTTTTCTATTTTTGTATACGTTTGAAATTCTCCATAAGTTTTTAAAAAATGATTTATGTGTATTTATAATGCATTAATAACAAGATATGAGTTATCCTAATAATAAATATGCCTTCAGCTCTTCCCTTTTCCTCATCTTGGCTTCAAAGTAACCATACTCTTTGATCATCATAGTTTCTCTAGGCCCCAAGAGATAGTTTTTAGATTTTTATTTGTTTGCTTATAAACTTCAGTCAAGTAATCAGGAAGTCAATATGATAAAATAGTCTAACTTTCTGAAAAATGTGCAAGCATAAATAACAATCATTTATACTTCCATAGCAAAAAACAAGGTTGAACCATACTTAAAGTATCTAAGATGCAGAGTAGATTAGATTCTGGTTGGTTCAAATAAAAAATTGTGCTACATCTAAGGAGTGGAGGGATGAAATGATATTCTTATCTTTCAGTATCTATTTGTATCTAATTTAAATAGGAGCCTAAGGATTTCCTAATAAGAACAAAATTAGGAACTTGAAACTCTTCATTATTAGACAAGACATGAACATTCATGGCCCTGAAATTTGAGGAGCTACAGAAAGCACAATTTTAAGGACAAAGTCTATTGTTCTAAAATAAAATTCATCCTGCAGATTTGAATATAATAAGCTAAATAATAACTTGGCTTAAGTGTTAGAGTAGAGGAGAAATTCTAAGAAAACCTTCATGGGTATTACCTGAACCCTTAACCAACTCAGCCACTTTGGTATAAAATTTATACTCTAGGATACAAGATCTCTGGGTAAACCCGAAGGATCAGTTCTGTTAAGACGGTCACTCTTTGGGGCCCAGCAACTCTACTGTGACTCCCTCATAACAGAGTACAACACTGAGCATGTGAAGTTACCCCTTGTCCTTTCATGGATATGTTTAATAGCTGTGGCTTCATGCACACTGAAAGCACCAAGCAAAGCACCAAACAGCAGCCCTGAGCAGATTAACAGGGTCCTGAGCACAGTGTTGAGCTGCCAGAGCTGAGGAAGCAAGCGGGTGTCTAGAGTAGAGCGTGAACAATGTAGCTGATAGGGGTGCGAAAGGCCAGTAGCAGTCCCAACCTGAAAGCGCCCGAGTGACATCTCAAAAGGACAATGATACAGACTCAAGTGGGAAACAATGAAGAGAGGCCAAAGTCTTGCAGATGCACAGGGAGAGGTTAACAGACCAGCGAAAGTAGGATACTAATGCCAATGCAACCTTTTATTACAGAGGCTCGTAACTCCGCGGAGAGTTCGGATCATGATAACATTCGTGTACTCTTTGGCACTTGGCCAGGCAGGATCTCTATTGCACAAAACACCCGTAGGCAGCAAAAGACGGTGTATGTTCACTAACTGGTGCTGCTTTCCATCTGTCTCCTAAGCCAGAGATGTGGGAGCTTTTCAGAACCTCTCTCATCCCTTGTGCCTAGTTAGTATACCATCCAAAGTCTTAAATTGGGCTCCCCAGGATCAGACCCAAGACAGGAATTTCAGTCCATGTGGTTTCTTATCATGATGACCACAGGAAGCATCACCAGGGAAGTAGAAAAATGAGACAGAGAAGAGAGGAACACCCATAAAGGGTGAATCACTGGGAAGGTCACGATTATGGGCAACTGGGGCTCAACGTCACTGGGAGCCTCTGAGAGGTGATAGAGACATGCCTCACGCTTGTCCTCTGGGAGGGCCAAAGATTTAGGGTATTTCTCTTCCAATGCTCATCTGTCACTAACTGAAGGTTGCCAAGTGGGGTCTCATGATTGCAGCACCGCCAGCCTTCCCCATGATGGTGAAAACCATCAGAGAAAGCCCTTGGTTACATGCAAGGAGACAATCATCAGACAGAACGGTGTCTGCTACCCTGCCTTCATTGTATAGTGTCTATTATAGCTGTTCTTGCTTTTTCCTACCCCATGCCTCATCTTTGTCCTTCTTTTATAAGCAAAGTTGAAAATGTGCTCTAGGTTGGGCAGGAAGCATGGTGAGAGTTCAAGTGAATCGCAGGCTGCCCACTTGAGGAAACTCCATGTATCTTTCCAAACAGTGCCGTGTGAAGCCTGGCGCCACTTGCCCAATTGGCTCTGATTTCTCCCTCCTTTGTGTCTGCACTGCCTTCCGCACATCATACTGTTGTTCTAGTCCTCATAAGTATCTATTTATAAGTCCATCTGCCTTAATAGACTATCATTTCCATGAGAGCAGGGATTGGCCTTTATTCATCTTTGTATTGTAGGCATTGATTACAGTCCCTGTGACTCAGTAGGTGCTCATCAAAAGTTTCTTTGTTGAATGAGTAAGTAAATGCACATACACTGCTGCTAATGATCACGTTCAGCTTTGTCTTCAGACTCTGCTTCTGCAAGTCAGATATAAATGACGTTACTTCTGCTATTTCCAATTTTTAAACAGATTTGTTTTTTTTTTCTGGCAGTGACTTAGCACCACTGAAAGTTTTCAGTTACCTTCTATTGTTTTGAAAATGAGATAGCTATTTTTAGTGAAAGGAATACAAAAGAAAAGACAGTTCTCACTCTCAATCTGAGTTTCAAGAGGATTGGATTGCTTCAGCTCAAGGAGTCGAGACTGACGGGACACCCCTCGCAGCTGCAGAATCCCCCAAGAGATGACTCTAAAAGATATTTTTTTACTCTTTATCTGTTACAAAGATAAATAACACATAAATAAATAATAAGTGAGAAAATGCTTTGAAAACTAGCTCTTTTTTTACCTAGGATAACATAGTCACTGTGCATTGAAGCCACTTTATCAAAAGCAAGACGAACGATAAAAACTCCTTTAGTTTCTTCCTCCATTTTTAAATTACAAAAATTATATATATATATGTTCATACACTTGGTTACTTCTTAAAGTGAAATAGTGCATTCAAACTTGCCACTCCCTTCCCACACTTAGGTGAAAATTCAACCATCACCAAATTCCACTCTCTATAAAACTACAAAATGGTTCTTATGACACCGAAGACACATGCTTATGTCAGCGAGCTCTCTTGCTCAAGTATGGACCCCAACAGTTAAAACCAGAAGTAGACAAGACTCCTTAACTCAAGCTCTAACTGAAACCCATCGTTCTCATTTCTTACTGGAAGTTCTTTAGGCACCACCAACGCAGATGTTTTGCAATGACTGGAACATTCCAACCGCCAGGCCAGAAGAGCCCTGATAGCGACGGAATGTCTAGAAGACCACACCCTTCCAGTCCCCTACCCTGCCCATGATCATGCGCTGACCACCTAGCGACCCCTACCCCTGATCATGCATTCTCTGCCTGCTCTCTTGCACACATCCCCAAACCTCTCCCTATAGAATGCTAGGTGTCCATCTTGGAGGTGGAGAGCTCAGTTGTTCAGGCTTGAGCCTGCCACCTCCGCTAGGCGGCCAGGAGAAATTAATAAATTTCTCCCTTTCTCTTCTCCAAATTCTCACCTCTTGAGTTATTGGCTTCTCTTGTGATGAGTTTATCTGAGTTTGTTCGACAACACTGCTGGCAAACCCAGCCAGGAGCTATGCTCTCAATTTATCCAGCCCCTTTGGGATTCCCTGGGACCGAGCTGCTGGCTGTGGCAACGCACCAGGGCTCATCCATTTGTTTCCTGAGTTCATGGTTGTGATAGATCGATCAGTATCTGAGCTTCTTTGCACAAGCACATAACATCTATTTCTATTTATGTATCTATGTATCTAACTCTTGTGTTTTTATGCAAATGGAATATTACATATATATAATAAGCAAGACCATGTGTGCATACATACGTTCTCGATTTTAAGCAGTGAAAACTATGTTAACAACCACATTTCAATATCTGTTTATATAAATTCATCTCATTTTTTAAAAATTGTAATATCAAGTTTCCTTGTAGGGACTTCGACCTAATCGTGCCCATGCAGATTACCTATCTACTACCCATCTATTTTCCTATTACCCAGCTACAGTGAAAAACCTACATACACCTATGCTTTCATCCTTGTATAAAAACTGATGAAGCACACACCCCTGAAGTAGAATCATGAAGAGGCCAAAGGCAGGCCACCCCCAAGATGCGGCCATTTTAGCATAAAGATTATTTTGAGATAAAAGCCATCAAACCCCAGCAGATTTGGGAAAATCTCTTTACCTTTCCTTCAACTGCCTAAATTTTCATTGGAAAGGAGAGCCTATATCAAGAAGAGAGCTATTATCAGAGATTCCTCTTTACTTAAGAAACTTATCTGTGTAGTAGGTCAACTTTGTTTTCCAAACATCTCCTCTCACCTTCCTGCTAATGCACTCTGTCCTTTGTATCCCCAGAGCCCTATACCTCTCCTAGGCTCAGGATGTCAGATAAGCCTCATCACATTGCCTCACTCTCTGGATTTCACATCTGTGTGGATTCCCTAAATGTATGAAGCTAAATTTGATTTTCTCCTGTTAATCTGTCTCATGTTAATGTGATTTTTAGTCCAACTAGAAGGACCTTGAAGGGGACATGAATGATTTCTTCCCGACATCATCTTTGTCAATCTAAGTGAGAAATGTCTTAATTTTAAATTCTCAAATTATGACTTTCTTAGACAATTGTATCTCATTTAGTTTTAATTGCCTATTCATCTCTTTTGCTAATGTTCCTACAGCGTACACTCTTTTCTTTCCAATTTGTAAATTTCAGAGTATTTAAAAATAATTATTCCATTCTTAAATGTCTCATATTATTTCACAAATTTTCTTTAAACAAAATTGGAGTTTTCCAATCGCTTAAGCTATAGACTTAGCATAAAAAATGTTTCTTTCGCTTTATCACAGTACATTACCAGTACTAACATTGCCAATTAATAAAAGATTTTGAACGCCTATAAATAACAATGAAATACACCGAGAAACACATCTATTAATAAAGTGAGATTATTTTTTTCCACAGAGCTAAAATTTACTCTTGAAAAATTCTGGGCTATGTGACACCATTCATTTTTATCAATTTATTTTTTTCATGGGCTCAGATTTTCAGAGGCAGTACATAAAAATTGCTGTTATTTTTAAAGTATACAAGAATATGTGTACTTTGGTATGTGTGTACATATGTATATAACTGCTGAATTCCTTGATGTCACATCAATTTTCTTACTGGAGCCACTACACAATACAAGTTAATGGTATCCAATTTGGTGTGCTATTTTCCTAGATCACTGCCAATCCAGTATATTCAACTCGCACAGCAAAGCAAGCAGTTCCCTTGGGGGTAAAAATGACATTCATCCTTGACTAACTTCAACTAGGTGAGACAGTCATGATTTCAATGTTCATTCTCTTACTGTGTGTGTGTGTTTTTTTTTAAATAATACTGTTTGATACTATAAAAAGAAAATGAACAAATCTGCTTTTAAGAGTATGCTTTGTTGAAAGGACAAATAACATAAAAATTAAACGAGATTGTTACCAAAGCAAATTGTGGTTTATGGCAGATGGAATCCAGTGTTCACTGTGGTGAAAAACTCAATATTTTTATTTAAAACCAAAAGCAGGGCTACTTCAATCAGCAGCACACCTGTATCATCTCACCAATTTGTAGTGGAGTCTATTCCAATATATCAATATGGACTTAGCTGAATCAAATAGCATTTCAGTCGTGTAGTATTTTGGTGCTTACAATATCTACACAAATATAAGTTGATCCTCACTGCAAATCCACAAAGTATATATTATTATCAGCATTTTCTATATAATTTTTACATGAGATACCCATCCCAATTTCTTCAAGTACAAGGTAAACATTCAGAAAAGTAAAGTCTTTACATAATATAATGCTAAAATATAAATAATGGGAAGTTTATGGGCTCATGATGCCACTCAATGGATTGTGGATAAGGCATGGCATGAGGGATTTTCCCCTTCCCTGTTTAGTCTTAAAAACTGGTAAGTCCTAATACATCTCAACCATAGGAAATTAGGCAGAATTTGACATTTTAAAATGTTAATGATATTACTTTGCATTTAATCTATTTATTCTAAACTACTGCTGAAATACTTTGGTCACTTCTAGGCCCTAACAGAGGCAACTGCTTTTGCTTGTCTATGTCCACTTATTTTTCCTAGATTTGACTATATTAAAAATCATGTATTGGGTTTTTATTATGTGCAAGACTGTGCTATGTTCTGTGTTCAGTATAAACACAGATAAGCCCCAGTTCCAGCCCCCAAGGTATTCTTTTTTAAAAAAAGAACGCTTGAAAATAACAAATGGATAAACAAATAAATTGGAATGGTCTCTGGGAAAAAAAAATAAAATAAAATAAAAAAAGAACGCTTAAATACTTGGCCACATAGCCTCAGTAGCATATGGAAAAGAAGCAGTCACACTGGGCTACAAATTTCAGGGAAAAAAACTTATGGAGCAAAAATAGCTTTAAAACTCATTCTGCTGGATGAGTGGAATTTTTATTGATAAAGCTCACCGCTATATACTCAGTCAGTATTAGTTCTAAACCATATTTAATGCCTGTTGCACATGCTACATTCTTCAAGAAGCTATCCATGATTCTTCTCCCCATTGTATTTCTCCATTCGCACTTAGGTTTTTGTACCTTTTTAATATCACGATTTATTCGCATTTGTATTATATTGTTCTATGTCACATGACCTATAGTATTTCCAGGCTCATGAGATCAGAGACTGTGCTGTGTATGTATGTGTATGTATCATATATGATACATTAACTAATGGAATTGGAAAAACAAGTGGGAGTCAAGTGTATTAAATCTATCAAAAATCCATAGAGCCTTAGGTTTGAAAAAAAAAAGTATCTATACAGAAGTTTGACAGCAAGAGGGAATGAGAGCCAGGAGGATAACTTCGGAAGCCTGAATTATTGTTGTTACTATAGACACATTCTCACTTAGAAAAATACATTCATAACCTTGGCTTTTCATCAAGGGTTAGCATAATCAAAAGCTATGAAGAACTTCTATGTCTTGCTTATAAACATTGTTATCGATGTTGCTAAAAATTTCTCAGAGACAGTACAGCATTAGAGTTTGAGCATAGACTTTGAAGCCTGACTGTCTAGGTTCAAATCTTTTTTTTTTTTTTTTTAAGACTTTTATTTATTTATTTGACAGAGACAGAGAGAGCAGGAACACAAGCAGGGGGAGTGGGAGAGGGAGAAGCAGGCTTCCCGCTGAGCAGGGAGCCCGATGTGGGACTTGATCCCAGGACCCTGGGATCATGACCTGAGCCGAAGGCAGCTGCTTAACGACTGAGCCACCCAGGCGCCCTCTAGGTTCAAATCTTGACTCCAGCAATTACTAGTTGTGTGACCATGGGCAAGATTTTTAGCATCCTGTACCTTCGTTTCTCCATATGTAGAATGTGAATAATAGTAGTAGCTACTTCACAGACCTCTTGTGAGAACTGAATGCGTGGCTATGTAAGGAGCTGAGGAGGACACCTGGACATAGATATATCTATAGTTATCAGCCATCTATCCACATAATCAAATCCACCAAGAATTCCATGGAAGGACAGAGTTCGCCTTTGCAAAGATTTGATAGGTTTTTTATCATTAGATAACAAAGGTTATATACCACGTGTTTCCTCTTTGGTTTGGGCTTCCATGAACCCTGAGGCCAAATGTTTTGGCTCAAATTCTGTAACTCTATTTGAGCCAAGTTTCTATCAAAATTCTTCCCACCAGCAACTTTATTTGGCTTCTGGTTATTTTCACCTATTTTACCGAGTCTGATGTATATGTTTCTTCTGCGGTAAGTTGGTAAATGACTTGCAATTGTTTAGCATCCTGATTTTTATTTTTTAATTTTTTAAATTTTTTTTATTTTTAAAGATTTTATTTATTTATTTGACAGAGAGAGACACAGCTAGAGAGGGAACACAAGCAGGGGGAGTGGGAGAGGGAGGGGCAGGCTCCCCACTGAGCAGGGACCCCGATAGCATCCTGATTTTTAAACTTAAATATTTCTAATGATATACTTTGAAGAGGTAAAACTGCACCCATCAGAAAACATGCTCTTTTTGGTATGATGATTTTAAAGCATGGTCCCCAAAGTCTTTTAGCATTAAGAAGTGGGGGTCTATGTCCTCTCCTCTTCAATCTGAGTGGGCTTATAACCGCTTCAACCAGTAGACGATGGGAGAGGTGATGCTCTGTGACTTCCAAGGCTGGGTCATAAAAGACTATGCAGCTACTACCTTGTTTGTCGGAACACTGGTTGCTTGAAACTCCGAGTTATCATACAAGAAGCCTGGCTATTCTGAGGCCCCTACACTATGAGGAAGCCAAGCAAGGTCGGGGATGTGTAGGCCTTCAGAATCCTAGCCCCCAGTCATTGAGTAAAACTTAGCTTTCAAGTCTTCATGGTTGAGATTCTAGGCATCACAGAGAAGACAAGCCATCCTGCTGTGGCCTATCTGAACTCATGATCCATAGCATCCATGAGCAAAATAAAATAAATATTTTAATAGGCTAAATATCATGGTGCTATACGACACCGCAAAAGTAAAGTAGAATACCCTTCCAACACATCCATATAATTCCGAACAAGTGAAAATATACATATACCCCCAAATATTTTCTTAATGAAAGAATACAACTCAGGTTTTGATTTCTGTCCCTTGATGAAAAAGGCATGTAAACTAAAAGAATGACTTTTTATTCTGATCATGGGATTGTAGAGGCCAAGGGTGAACTGCCCCAAGATGGGCCACTTGGGCATGAAGAGTATTTTGAGTTAAAAAGCAATCAAACCTAGCAGTTTCAAGAAAAGCTCTTTACCTCCCCTCTCAACTGCCTGAAAAGAATTTAGACAGAGGACCTGCTTTAGGAAGTAAGCTATCACCATAGATCACTACATTATACTGTGAACGAGGTGTGGTTGACAGGGAGGAACCTAGCAAGGCCCATCTGATCCAAGTCCTCTGTGTACCATTGTTTCTAAACAGCCCAGCAAACATTTCTTTACTGAACATTTACTCTCTTTCATCTCCCTGTGAATTGCATTCTTTTCCCCTTTGAAGTCCCAGATCCCTACCTCCTTCTCCTTAGTTCAGAATGACATATGGACCTCATTTTGCCTGTCTTTGGAATTTCCATGTGTGTATGGATTCCTAGTACCTACGTTGTTAACTTTGATTTTCTCCTGTTAATCTGTATCCTGTCCATTTGATTCTTAGTCTGGCTAGAAGGACCTTGAAAGGCAGAGGAAATTATCTGGGACACAGAGGACTTGGATCAGATGGGCCTTGCTAGGTTCCTCCCTGTCAACCACACCTCGTTCACAGTATAATGTAGTGATCTATGGTGATAGCTTACTTCCTGAAACAGTACCTACGTTGTTCTAAATATGCCACATGAATGGCTATTTGTGACATAAAAAAAGTCTCCCTGGCCCAAAAAGTGGAAAAAAACCCTCAATGTCCCTCAAATGATGAATGATAAACAGAATTAGATATATCCACACAACAGAATTGTATTCAGCTATTAAAAGGAAGGAAGTGGTGACATATTCTATAACATGGATGAAGCTTAAAAACATGCTAAGTGAAAGTAACCAGACATTACTACATAATACCATTTATATTAAAGGTCCATAATAGGCAAATTCATAGAGACAGAAGAGAGATTAGTGGCTGCCAGAGCCATGGGAAGGGAGGAATGAGGAGTGATTATTAACAGGTGTGGAGTTTATTCTAGGATGATGAAAATACACTAAAATCACATAGTAGTGATATTTGTACAGCTCTGTGAATATGCCAAACTCATTGAATTACACGTTTTAAAGGGTAAATTTTATGGTATGTGAATTGTATGTCTATAAAGCTGTTCTAAAAAAGTCCCCAGGACATCCCATTTTTGAAGAAACACACATTTTTTTCTCTTGAAATCTTCTAAAGAAGTTTACGGCTCTTTGTGTTGTGCTGTGGTTTTTGGGAAGCAGCTTGCTCTGGGTTTATTTATTTTGTTTCATTTTAGTGTTAGAATCAACCCTGCTTACATATCCTGAGTACTTTTTTTTTTTTAATTTGAGGCTTAAAAACAAACAAAAAGAGGCAACACTTCCAATTCCCCAATGATTCAACAGGTTTTAATGTGCAGATGGTACATTGCTTGCTACCAGGAAAAAGGGTGGGAAATAGCTCTTCTGGGTCAAAACGTATGGTTCACAAACCACGGCTTTTATCTTAGCCTAGTCTTGTGGTTTTTTGTTTTTTGTTTTTTTTTTTGAGATAACAATTTCTCCTAATTTTATGTCAACTTCTGGTAAAATGTCATACTGTACTAATGACTTTATTTGTTAAATAAGATAACAAATTGACCTGCCTGGGATAGGACAGATGGCAGATAGTAAAGTTGAATACTGCAAATATTAGGTCAACATGTCACCACTCTCAAGGACCATCACTGAAATCCTTGAAATTTACACCACAATTGACTAAAAATCTCATCTAGAATATTCAGGAATCGATGGCAAATCTGCTTGTATAGATCTTGAAGTATTTATTTTTATGGTAATTTCCTTTTTTTAAAAAAGATTTTATTTATATATTTGAGAGAGAGAGAGCATGAGCATGAGCAGGGGGAGGGGGACAGACAGAAAGAGAGGGAGAAGCAGGCTTTCCGGCTGAGCAGGGAGCCCTACGGGGGCTTGATCCCAGGACCCTGGGATCATGACCTGAGCCAAAGGCAGACGCTTAACCGACTGAGCCAACCAGGCACCCTATTTTTATGGTAATTTCTTCCTGATCTCAGGAATGGCAGATACTGCTAGTTGTTTCCCCAATATGCATTCTACATGTCTTTCCTTTTGACAAAATTCTGATTTTGTTTGGAGGTAGCAGCATGTCTGGCTAAAACAGACAACTTATTTCTAGCCTCCCTGGAAGCCAGCACTAGACTTGTGACATGTGAGAGGGAGACTGCTGGAGGTTTCTGGGTAAGTTTGTCTTCTTGATATAGATGCTGCATCTGCCACCTCACCCTGATTTCAAGCTTTATTGATATACACTACCTTTTTCTTATTCTTGCTTCTGAAGGGGAGCAAAATATGTCACCCCAAAACATGTCTCATAGGCATAAGGATTATCTTGAGTTTATTATTATTATTTTTTAAGGGTTTATTTATTTATTTGACAGAGAGCAAGAGAGCACAAGCAGGGGAAGCGGCAGAGGGAGAGGAAGAAGCACGTTCCCCGCTGAGCAGGGAGCCTGATGCGGGGCTCAATCCCAAGACCCTGGGATCATAACCTGAGCAGAAGGCAGATGCTTAACTGACTGAGCCACCCAGGCACCCCTTGAGTTAATTATTTTTAAGAAAGAGCAGACATAGCAGAGTCATAACCTGAGTAAAATTACCCTTCAGTAATAGATATTTACATATATAAGGGAAATCTCCATTTGTAACGGTATCTCGCCCTCTGTATCAGGAAGAGAGGGATCATTCAATCTCTACAAACTCTCACCAATGGAGAAGGGAAATTTACCAGTATTATAAAATATGTTTTACAAAAAAGGGTATTGAATCTTATGGTTTTGAAACCTATATAATACAAAGGGAAAGACAGTTTTGAAAAGGGATGATGTATACATATTCAGAGTAAGATGGCATGCCCAAGCCTAAATCTGCATAATGACCACACCCTTGATTACTTTGTTTTTCCTGGCAACCTCCCATAACAGCATCCCCACCCCCACAACATCTTTTGTCTTTAGCTGGAGATGTTATTTAAGGTGGTGACTTTGGTCATTTCAGGGAGTTACTCAGTTTTCCGGGGTCTCTCCCACATATATAGGAGGTATATATATTATTAAACTTCTGTTTGTTTTTCTCCTGTTAATTTGCCTTTTCTTATAAAAGGGAATCTCAGCCAAGGACCTTGAAGGGTAGAGGGAAAATTATCTTTCCTCTCCTATGCTTCCTTCTTCATCTTCCTTTCCTGGAATGTGGATGTGAGGTTGGAGGTACTGACACAATCATCTTGCACCAGGAATGAAACCACCAACAGAATTAAATCTGCAGAAAGGCATGTAGTGCATAGTTAAGGATTATTCGGAAAAACACCAGGATGCTTTGCTTAAGATAATGAAAATGTAGCCCAAGGGAACAAGAAACGAAATAGCCTGCACAGTTATCATTAGTCACAAGGTGTATGGTCTCTGCTTTTGCTAACAAAGATAGCATCACTGACACACATTGCTGAGATGTTTTGCAGACCCGGAGCAGGGAAGGGAATGACAACTTGAACACAATATTAATGAAACCAGATGGACCTGCACCAGAAAGACATGTCAATCAATCTTAAACGTTACCCAATCCCTGACCAATCAAAAGAACCCACTAACCTGGAGCCCCTTACCCTTCATTTTTGCCCTTAAAAACCCGCACTTGCAAATCATCAGGGAGTTCGGAACTTTTGAGCATTAGCTCTGTTCTCGGGGGTGCCACACCAAGAAATAAATTTGTCTTTCTTCATTGCAACAGCTCAGTGTCAGGTTTTTTTGTTTTTGTTTTTTTTACTAGTTTGCTGCGCATCGGGTGGATGATCTCTCCTTTGATTCATTTACAAGAACTGACAAGCATAAGAGAGGAACACATCATGAGGGAAAGAGCAAAAAGACAGAAGGGGCCTGGCATGCTAGTGACATCATAAGGTCAATTTCTTAGACTGCCTTCTGTCAGACTTCATCATTTGAAGAATTAAAATTCTCTGTTGGGTTAAACAGTTTGTTGTCATTCCTGTTACTTGCATTTAAAAATGCAATCCCCATCCACAATTCCTCTCGACGGGTGAACTACCACCCTCTAGGGTACATTTAGAAAATATGTGCAAACATTTTTGACTTTTGCATGGAGAGGAGACGTGCATCCAGAATGCCAGACATCTGGTAACAAGCAGGACAGTCCAGCAAAACAAATAATTGTTTCATGCCTGCACAGCTTTTGAAAAGTAGGCAACAACCTGCTTATAATTATGTGAACTTAGAGCCTGGCCCTATTTAATATATACATGCAAAGTATTTTTTTTCACATTTTTTCCCACAGTTTAAATATACACTGAATTTTCCAAAAATACAACTATGATACAAATAAATCAAAGGGGAAAACTGCACTTTTTAAGTTTAGAACATTACCAGAAGTTGTTAATCACACAGGAAAATACCCTTACCATTAGCAATACCGTTCATGACATCTTAATCATTAATACCACACTCCTGCATTAGTCAGCATTTATAGTTGTCTATTCTTGGTGATTATAGGCACAGGTACTACATTTATCTACAGCATTATATAGCCTGCATATTTCTATATTAGATAATGAATTGTTGATGATCATTATATATATTATCTTGTAATTAATTATTACCCTTTAATTTCTTCTTTATTTGGCAATTACTCTGAAATTATATATAGATGAGTTACATTACTGGTAAATTTCCTTTGTGGATAGTAATGGCAGTATTATAAAATATGTTTTACAAAAAAGGGTATTGAATCTTATGGTTTTGAAACCTATATAATACAAAGGGAAAGACAGTTTTGAAAAGGGATGATGTATACATATTCAGAGTAAGATGGCATGCCCAAGCGATAGAAAGATGGCTTTTATCCTTAAATGTTCCTATCCTGTCAAGTTTCTATTCTGGGATTTTGGCCAAGTTGGTTTCAAAGAAGACAGATAAGATGCGTGTGGAGCACCAGAACACTGCAGGGCCTTGCTTCACAATTAGAAACCAAATGCAAGACTGACTCCAACCCAGGGAAATTGGAGATAAGATCAATGTAAAGGTACGTACATATCCGTGTTGGGAGAGAATGGGGAAAGAAAATACCAAATTGGACAAGATCCATAACAGCTGATTAGTTATTTGATTAAACACAATAATGGGCAAAGATGTAGCTGCTTTAACTTGTATTTTTGCAAGTTAAAAAAAAAAAAAAAAGCCAAAGGAAAAACGCATTATCAGAAGAATACAGAGAACTTTTTTTTTTTTTTAATCCTCAAAATGTGAAGCCAACTAGAGAGAAAATACTGAGCAAATAAGGAACTTTTTTCCAAGGTATGGAAACATTGACAAAACTATTACCAGTGATAGCTGCCCTTTACTGGGTGAAACCTGGACAAACAGGACAAACTCCTTTAAAAGCAGTCTTCAGAGGGTCAAATCCCACTGTGTTCACAGACCAGGCAGGCTGCTACAGGGCAGGAAGAGTCTATTATATAGAGAGAAGCTGCAGGAACACAATGATCTTTGAAGAACTTTTGGGCCAGTGTAGGCAGGCCCTGCAGTGGCAGTTTTGGTGCTAAGGGGTAGGAAAAGATGCAACCCTTCCCCCCCTTTGCTCTTATAGCTGCCTTGTTTAGCAACCTCCTCCAAGAGAAATGCCTTCTCTTTTCAGATTTTTAGAAAATATTTCCCAAATCTATGTCTCCCTTTATCTAAGGCAATTCCAAGTGAATAAAAAACTCAAGTTGTCTCCCCCAAAGGGCAAACCCTTTGTGCAATTTTTTAATAAGTTAATGGAGACATTTTTATTCCCACTGCTTGAAAATTTCTAATTGTTGCCACCCAAGGGCTTTCCATTGATAGCATTCAAATATATAACCCATGAAGTACTTAACTATGGCAAACGGAGTTAGTATACTGAACACGGTCTCAAAGAGAAGTCTTAAGTTAGGAGTAATGGTAGACTACATTTAGAGATTATTTCTCATAGACAGCAATTTTAGAGTGGACAAATACAGCTGAGCTCAACAAAGCCTTTCTAATTTATACATTCTTAGGGATTGTTCTGAATTTTGTATAAAACTACAATCACCAATATGTGAGTTCCAACTTCTACAGTGGGGGCTTATTTATTATCTCAATATCAACTGGTGATAGAGATCTTCTCATCTCCTTTCCCTTGGTGGAGGTGGCTTTACCAAAATAAACGAACTACCTGCGAACCCGAATCAGAGGTCAGGGGATGCTTGTACCATCCGCTTACTTTCTAGGCTTACAGTTACCCTGGAGAGGAGCTAAAGCTTCATTTATCCATGTTCCTGAAACTGAATTTGTTTACCATGGCCGAGCGGTGTTATCAAAGCATACTAGATAATAAAAATTTGGTCTTATTACCTAGCCAAATGTATTAATTTTGTTGTTGCTGGTCATGGTAACCAACTTGTCACTTACACTTCTTCCCCCTTTATTCAAAATTCCATTGAGATGACATAAAGTACTCAGGGGTTAAAAGATTAAAATGAAAATCCGCCTAGAAAGCAAGAATGAGAGCAAACAGAAGACTAGCATATTTCTGGAAGTACTGAAAGATACAGGTGGGATCCAGATGGTAAAGAAAACAAAAGAGAGTAAACATGCCACAAACACCAAGAGTAACTAGAAGCTTCACAGGAGTCTCACCCCTTTAGCTCACATATAGTGTACTTTAGTTGTGTGAGGCATTGTGAAGGGAATACCCGGTGCTCAGAGGATGTATAATGGGTGAGGTGAGCTCATATAAAAACTGAGGATTGGTTGGGGACCTTTAGAAAACTCCCCCGGGGAGGAAGTATTAAGCTTTGACCTGAAGGATGCCAAGGAGTCTGAAAATAGTCCAGTGCCTTAAAAGAAGATCAGTATCATTGGAATTTAGAGAGGAGTGGAGAATGATAGAAAATCAAAAAAGGAAGGACAGAAAAAGGTAGGACTCTATAGCTCATGGTAAGTATTTAAACATTAGCTTTATAGCAATGGGCAGCTATTGAAGAGTTGTAAGCAACAGTCCAATCAATGTTGTAAAAACACTTATTCTACTTGCCGTATTGAAAATGGACTGTGGGGGGTTAAGGGCAGATGTATAAAGTACAATAGGATAGATCCATGCAGTGTTTATGCACAAATGAGTATCAGTGGGACTCACATAAAATGCCTTTTTCCCTTCGAATGTCTCCACGTTTCCATTCCCCAGTCATCATCTAGCTGAGTCCCTACTGCCAGCACCAGGATTGGAGAAGTAGCCTCCAAACTCATTTCCTTAATCCTCATCTCCAGCCCACTCCATTACCATCCTTTATAGTGTAAGGAAGCCATTTTTCCTAATCATCATTTTTTCCACCTCACTTCCCTGCATAAAAATTGACTGTGTCTTCATATTACTTATAAGATGGGGTTTGAGAGGATTAATAACAAATCTTTTTTCCCCACCCAGGTTTATAATCAAATAAGTCAGACACAGGAGTCAAAGAGATACAGATGAAAATATCTCCTTTATTAATGATAAAGCTGGGGTCAGCGAGCATGGCTTAAGCCCTCTTGCTACGTGTGCTTGGTGATAATTTGCCTAGTGACACAAACTACTAGCATAAAATAACAGGGGAACTTTTCCCATATCAAACAACCCTATACAATTAACGTCATGGAGAGACAGAGCACCAAAGTCAAGGGTGCTGAGCCACATATGCTCAATTCTTCCTCCTAAACTCACAATCAGATCGTTCACTCCTCTGGGGCAAAAGGGTAGTAGTATTACACCAATGTAATTCCTTCTGTAGGTGGGTATTTGAAGCAAGATACAGAGGGTCCGAACATTTGAATCCATATACATTAAAATTTATGATTTTTACTATTCTCTGTAGTTTGCTAATTGCAACTTACTCTTATTTCTCAGCATAGGCCCCTGTTTCTGTCATCTTTCTTGTCCCGTCCATATCATTTGCCTCTTGTCCTTTAATTCTCCTATTAAAATTGAGTGATGATTGTCTAGTCAGTCTCTTCCCAAGCCAAAGTTAGCAGTATTATCTGAAAGTGTTTGGGGAAATCTTAATTTTGTATGGTTCATAGTCATAGCCATATTAACTAGTATGCCCATTTATCTGTAAAGGAAGTTTCAGTATTCTGGAATATCCTCTCTCTGACGCTGAATTTCTAGCTAAGACCAGTGCCTATACTGACAGCAACTATAGCTATAGATATAGTTGACAACTAGCTATATTGACAACAACCTTATTAATTTTAATTCTCCCAGCATTTACAGCAGGGGTAGTACAAAATCTCAGCTATCATTGCATGACATATATGGAAACGTTTTATAAATAAAACATACACAATGGGTTATTTTTATTATTATAATCTAATAACGTTTCAAAATTCCGTATTATTCACTAAAAGGTATAAAATGTTATAATGACTGTGAAGCATATCAACTGAAAATAATACATACATATATACAGAGAGAGAGAAAAGTGCAAATGTGTGGGTGTGTGGTGGGGGGGTGTAGAGAGATAATCTCTTCAATACGTGTCCCCAAAGGCAAAGAACGAAACAAAACAAAAAAATAAATGGAAAAAATGCAGAAAGGGAATCACTTAATAACTCCTGGCATGTTCTCAGTTACCAGTATGACAAATCTTAGTGAATTCAGCCTACCATCAGTGAATGAAAGTTGCTTAAAAGCAGTTACAGAGGATAAATATTTTTTAAATATCATGAAAAGAAAACAGACTGTTGATTACTCTTCATTTAAAAGTATTCATAGTAAGGGAGAAATTTTATTTCCCCTCCCAGGAAAGATCAATTGTCTATATGTTTCTATAACACATATCACCCTGGCACTAAGTCACTAAGCATCAACTACCATTAATAACAATTGATTTTATAATTAAAGTAGCTAACTGATAAGACACTGTCACTTTTTACAAATGCTTGAATATGAAAATAGGTTCCCCCCCACACATACTGACATATCTAGTAGAAATTAGTATAGGCCTTTGCTTACTCATTCCAGTAAGAGCAGAATCACAGACAGATCAACCAATCTAGCACTGTGAATAAGGCATTGTAGGAACTCAATAAGTATTTGTTAAATTAAAGAATAATTTTGATTCAATCTTCATATTAAAATTAAAAATTCATAGAGCAGTAGGAAAATTACCGAGAATATTTACAACATACACAGTTAAAGAAAATACTTTTCTCATGAAAAAGTCAATTTGGGTCCTCCTATTAGGAAAAAAATGGCTTAGACCCATTTCTCCCTGCTACTCCCCACTAACATAATAATAAGCACTGGTAATAATGCAAGATGCGATCAAAAATAGCTCTGAAAGGTAGTAAGAAGATGACAGAGGTCTGGGACACAGGAACTGGAGCAGCATCTGGGTGACTTAATGTCTCCTCACCAAATAGAAGGCAACCCAGATCCAGCATTTCACGGCCCCTAACTAGCATCAGAAGACAGCCCAGATGGGCTCATTGTTCCCCCAGATCCAACAGGAGTCCCTGAGACAACATGAGGCAAACCTGACACCGTCTAGCATGCAATCCTAGACCCAATCCCAACACCTGCCAACAATAAGCAACCACGGGAAGCGTTCTCCATCCCTGCTGGGCCTCTATTCTCCCTCACATCTCAAGATTACCTATGCATTTGGTAAAACTCTATAGAAATAAATATACCCATGCACAGGTGCACACACTCATACACAAAAACACATACAGGTGAGCACTCAGGAAATCTAAACAGATTTAGTGGACTGTGTCAATGTCAATATCCTGGTTGTGACATTGTGCTATAGTTTTGCTAAATGTTACCACTGGGGGAAACTGGGTAAAGTGTGTAAAAGATCTCTGTGTGTGCTTTCTTATAATTCACATGGAGCTACAATTATCTCAATAAAAATGCCAATTTAAAAAAAAAGTCAATCTTGATTTTCACCTCTTTATTTGAATTTCACTAGATGGTTTTATTTATTTTATTCACTGGATATTTGAGAATCATCCCACTTGGTGTTTACTCAGAGCATGTTAAACTTAGAGCAATTTTATTTTAAAAGAATTCTGCACAGTATGCCCTGACCAGCCATTTACTAAGTTATATGGATAGACGTTATGGACTTGAGCTGATCTTCAAAGCATCTTTTCCGTCCAGAGCTTTTTCTTTTTTCCATTTTTAAACTGGAAGTATTCCTTCTCTGCCAGCTAAAGAAAATTTCTAGTTATTTATTTATTTATTTTTTAGATTTTATTTATTTGTCAGAGAGAGAGAGCACAAGCAGGGGGAGAGGCGGAGGGAGAGGGAGAAGCAGACTCCACGCTGAGCAAGGAGCCCGATGCGGGACTCGATCATGACCTGAGCTGAAGGCAGACGGTTAATGACTGAGCCACCCAGGCGTCCCTCCCTGGAAACCTTTTGAGTACTGATTGTGTCACCCTCGTTGCAAGCATTGACACAGCGAATTGCTTGTGTCATTAACTCCATGGAGAAAGAAATCTCCTGCCCCTTCTCTTTACTAGCTTTTTAATAGCGTAGCTTCAGGTCTTCCACTGAAAACATTAGAACTGTCACTTAATTTTCAACCTCCCAATATTTGAGAGATGTGCAATATAATTAAAAAGGTGCCCATAGGGTAACTAATTCTGAAGACTAGTGATAAGTGAATGAAGGAAGTGTGCTTAATTTCATTTTCATGCTCTAACTGTTTCTATCTTACAGTGATAAGGAAACCTTAAGCTCTACATCTATTTGAAAAGGTATCCCTACGATGTACATGTGGCTTTATAAAATGCATGTTGTGTATAGGCTTTTACATGTACTCATGCATGAATGGCTATACAAAAATACAGATACTTTCAGTCAGATTTTTTAAAAAGATTTTTATTTTTATTTATTTATTTGACACAGAGAGATACAGCGAGAGTGGGAACACAAGCAGGGGGAGTGGGAGAGGGAGAAGCAGGCTTCCCGCAGAGCAGGGAGCCTGATGCGGGGCTCGATCCCAGGACCCAAGGACCATGACCCAAGCTGAAGGCAGACGCTTAACATCTGAGCCACCCAGGCGCCCCCATTCAGATAACTTTAGTCACATTTTACATAATGTGACTCACACATACACTCTTTTTTTTTTTCCCCTAAAATAAGACAGCATTTCCTAACTTTTAGGCCATAAGATGTGTTTCATTATTTATAACATACTCTAAACAAATTTTGATTAAAAGTGCAAATAATTAAAAAGTACTAATTACTACAATGAATAGTTCAGGAGAGTTTTCTTTTATTTGATTGCCATAAATGATGGCATTCATTCCTACATACTTACCATAACACGTATATCCATTAGTAAGAGAAAAACATATTTAGAATCCAAAATTGGCTCCTAAAGAACCTTAATAAAGTTCTAACGTCTTTAGAAAAAGGTTGGGAAAATTCATAATTCCTATTACACTCTTCTGATTTAAGCCGAGGAAGATAATAGGTAATAGGCCAGCCCAGGGAGATGAGCTCCAGCCAATTACTGTGGAAAAACCAGAAGCAGTTGTAGTCCCAGGGCTGCCAACACCACAGCTGGGGGACTTGCCAAGTAGACAGATGCCAAAGCAGGAAAAATAGCTCCTTCTGATTGATTGTTCAAACCTACAAAAATCAAATGCTTCGTGTGTGGGCCTGACTACAGAACTATCTTTTCCCAAAAGGCATCATTTATTTGTTTTTCATTACTGAGGTTGTTAGAAACACAGAAATAATGTTATCTATAAGTATAAGAACAGGTCCCAGGAATATCTAGTTTTCCTTTTGCAAACAATAAAAAAGAAACTCTGAAGCACATATTATACTTAGAGCTTTTATAAATTGTGACTTTCCCACTCCATGCCTCAGTTTCCCTATCTATAAAATGGAGATAAAAGTAGCATCGCAGTGCTACTGTAAGGGAAAAAGTAAAATATTAGAAGTCAATGTACTAAGCACAATACCAAGTACTTAGCATTCATTGAACACGAGCAATTATGTTAGTTCTATTTTCACTTCTTTTATTATACCCAGTTAAACTTGTGTTATTATACCCTCGATATTTGTATTATTATACCGTTAGCCAAAGCAAATCTATTTTTTAAAGCTTGTCCAGAAGTAACTTTATTAGACATGTTTGTTTGGCACAGATCAATTGCTTAGAAATTTATTTCATGTAAATAGGTCATATATAAAAACGATGACTGCCCTTTTTTGGGTGACTTGAGAAATCTAGGGGGTAAGAAATAATTTTCAAAGAAAAAAACCACAGCATCTTTTAAAGAGCTCTGTAGGTAAGGATTAATTACACTAATAGCCAGATTAACTTGTATACACTACACATTACACGCAATTCAAATTTTAACAACAACTCAAACTGAGGAGCATTCATCTTAGTTCTTATGGCATCAAAGCATCTTTGAAGATCAGGTGTTTAAAAACAAAGGAAGAAAGTTACCAATCTTCTATGTGCTCTTCTCAGTTTTCAGTTCATTTTTATCATCAGAATTGAAACAAACAACTGAAATCCTCTGATCGATATCAGTAAACCACATTTCCAAAAGAAAAGAGTAGTGGCCATTAGTTCAAACTGCAGAATGACTGGGTTTCTCATTAAAAAAATAATGTCTTTTATGTTGTCTCAGGGAACTCAAAGTTTGTTCACATTTAGTGGCAACTGTCCCTTTCAGTTTCAGTGACCTGGTTGAGAAGGCACAGGAAATGCGAACACATTTTCTTGCAGCCCATCCTTTTATCTGTAAAGATTATTGGGTAGCTGCTTCTGCAATGTCTAGTACTCCTGAGAAAAACTAGTAGCATAATACAGATCGAGGAACAGGATACGCAAAGCTGCTTCTGATGTCTTTCTATTAGTCAGGAATGCACAACAATTTCAGGTCAATAATCCTTCTATGTCCAAAAGGCATGGGACCTAAGGCTCACAATTGTTTTTTATGTTTTGCTCCATTTGAAGCACACAGGCAAAACCAATGATATAAATGAGGCCTTATATGACCTGACATCCACATGCCTAATCTAGCAGAACCTCCACATCAATGGTACAGCCAGATGAATCAAAAGGTCCCTCCAATGCCCGTGTCAATGTCAGATTGAGTAGAAGCTCCCCGCTTGGCATTCCCGCTTGAGTGCTTTGCAGTCCTGGCATGTCACCTAATAGGCCCTGCACCAGTTCTGACTGATGTGTGAGTGTGCAAACATTACCAGCATTCAGGAGCCAGATGGCCCACACACCAAGCATAGCAGCCAGATTCAGCACACTTCGGAGAGGTCCGTTTTTGGTGATTCCTCCCAACATGAAAGGACACATATTTACTTGATTCCATTCCATATGAACCCACAACAATGTCTTCCCCCATCATTTCGGTGCCGCATCCGAAGTAAAGAAGGAAATTCTTTTCTCCTTTCTTTCCATTTAGCATGAAACAAAGGCCCCTACAATCAAACCGACCCTATTCTGCTATTCGTGGAGGCTGTCATCTGTTCTCCTAAGTGACAGTTGAACAAAGTCTCCTCGCTGATTCTTTAAAACTGAAGCCATAACTCGTAGGAAGAAGTGTCCAGGAGAGGGTGTACCCTTCCGGGTGTACCCTTCTAGTTCTGTATGAATAGCTCCTGCAGGTGTCAGCCACACAAGAAACATGATTTACTTATAAAACACTAAAAAATCACATATATTATTCCTCACAGCAAGAATTTCAAGTCAGTTCACATTGGTCTTCTCTCCTTACACAATGTAAAACACCATTCATGGGCATGCTCCTGGGTGTGTGTGTGTGTGTGTGTGTGTGTGTGTGTGTGTGTGTGTAATCATATGGAAATGGAGAGATTTCAAGTGGAACTGCTGCAGTAAGAAAAAGTAAAATCTACAAATTAAAAAAACCTAGTACTTCTCAGTATTAATTACTTATGAGTTCAAAGAAATATGATAGAAACCCGAAATCTTTCTTGAATCATTACTGACTTTAAACTAAGATGAGCAGCCTTCCTGAAATCCCTAAAATAAAACCTTCAAAAGCACCAGTTCAAGATCTGGAGATATGATGAAAGATTGGAGACCTTTTCAAAGAAGTCTGGGGAATTTCTTTACCATATTTAAGTCCCAAATTGGAAAAAAAAATTATTTGACAAAATAGTAAAGTCTTTTCCCTATCAGATCCATTCTGAGCATATCACTCCAGGCTGTCAGATCAGCCACATTACTCAGAGGTTCCCTCTGGGATAAGCTAATTCTGGAATCCCTTTATAGTTCGGACACTTTCAGCATGAGATCTCAATGTCCTCTTAGAGGCTAGTTTGCAAACATGTAAAAGGAAAGCTCATGGTTTACTGAAATGTGTGTACTACACAAAGTGTGTAGTATGACGGTGTATGTGTTGAGAATTTTAATTACTTCCGTAAGGGAAAGCAAACATTCCTCTTTCATATTTCTTCTTAACCAATAGTTTTCGCTTGCTTGGAAATCAAAAACTACTTTTTGCAATAAAATCAGTGTTACAACAGCAATAAATTTCACAGGGAACTATGTTTAAATTGATAATCTAAAATTAAAAACAAAAAGATAGTTGTTAAAGGTCAAAGACAATCTGCATGAACAGAATGCATAGGGTACCATAAAATGTAGCTTACATCAAACGGTTAGATCTTAGGAAACTTTTAATGCAAATTCTGCTATAATTCAAGAAGAAAATAATGAAGAAGAATTTTTTTTAAAAAAGAGTAAAATGGAGCCAAATGTCATTGCAGAAAACAACACATACCAGGGTAGGTACCATAAAGTTTTATTTCTACAGCTTTGAAAGAAGCTAAAAACTCACATGTGACTCTCCAGCTCATGAGTAATGTGGTCCTTTCAAACTTATGGCAATAAAAACTTTATAGCATCCCAGTTTGGAACATATGTCAAACAGAGATAAAAGTAAAAATCAAAATGAAATGTGACAAAACACTGTAAAACACCTCTCATCGGATACCACTAATCTGTTTTGGTCTGAGAATCAGCGGCCACTTCTGTTTTGGAATTTCTATTTCAAAATCATGTTGCAACTTGAAGAACCGCTGTGATTAACATCAAAGTAAATAAGAAAAAATGAGTTGCTTTGCTCATGATGGTGCTAACTTATGGGCTGCAGAAAATGTCACCGTTGTAGCAAAATTAAGAAGAGAAACATAATTCCTGCAGTTAAATATTAATGTTTGACCTTGACACATAAAGAATGAAGACAAATCATTTTCTTTAACAAGTGATTTTTATAGACTATAATAATTATAGAGAAAATGGCATGTGTTTACAATGAGAGCTCAATGTTTTCAAATGATGTAATTACACTTTAAATGAACGTTATTTTTATTATCAGTGAATTGTTGGTATTAGTTCTTGGAGGAAGCCATATTTTTCTACTTTGATTTTTGTCTGAAGATGAAAACTATCTTATGTAAATAGTGTCTGATTAGACTTTAATTTATTAGTATTAATCAGTTGTATTTTGCCACTTGGACCACTTGCATAACTTTGGTGCTATTCTAATTCTCACTCCATTTTCTTAGCTCTAGGGAAAGGATCTAATTAATTGTATCATTACTAGTTGTCTGATTTTTAGCTATTCTATTTCATAGCCTAGAGGTTTCATAACTGTATGAAAATAAGAAAAGCTATCATCAACTAATATATATTTGTTTTTATATTAACTGGGTAACTGCAATGTTACTACGCACAGTGATCTAACACCTTGATTGATGAGCACAATGCTACACATGGAATCATCAAAATGCCAAATGAAAACTACTGATCTTACATTTTATTTTCAAGCACTGACTAAATTGTTTGGGGATTTCTTCTTTGCCTGTGGGACAGACTTAAGAGATTTCGAGGCAGTTCATTTCCATTCAAACAAACATTAGGTGATTTTAAATGTCTTCTTACACTTAGCTATACTACACTAACTCTGAAAAAAACAAAACTTTGTCTACCGAAACAATGATAGAAAAAATAACTAAAAACTTCTAAGAGACACACTTTATCAAGGAAGTGGAGTTTATCTGTCATTGATAAAATCATATTTTGGATTAATCTGAAAATGACTCTATTGTTTCCCCCAAATCGCTTTCCCTTCAAGAGAGTACAGGAGTTAACTGTCACTTGAAAATGTTAATCCAAAATAATGAGAGTAACTTAAGAAAAGTTATTAAATGGTTTGTTTTAACATTTTCAGATATTATAATAATACACCATCAATTATAAACATCATTACTTTTAGAGAACAAACCCCCAAAACATTCACTCCACATGAGATGATTCATAATTACAACTCCCTGCACTGTGATCCAATCACACCACTGAGATCCACACTCATCACTACAGGGTATATGCCTATGACCTACAGAGATCTGTGCTGTGCATACTTAGGGCAAAGCCATTCAGCCAGCACAAGCCCAGGTTGAAACTGTCTAAAAAGTGTTTATACAAGATTTGTATCTAACAAAGACAAACCTTATGTCCCTGTTCGTGACACCCACAACAGTAATGGTAATAGAAGGATAACAAGAATATACACCTTGATCCTTAAGCCAGGCTTCATACTAGAAGAGGTGAGAACAAGGCCTCCTGCATCTTATCTGGCAACTGTAAATCGAAACCATTTTGGAGACAGTGTACCACAATGATACTACCCCTTAATTTGTTAAAATTCATTTTCATCTAACTGTAATCATAATAAGAAAAATGTAAAGGTGTACAAATATTCTTATTTTCTTCTCTCTTTTCAAAAAGTTACAACTTATGTAAATGTGTTTTTCTTTGTCCATTCTATGACACTGCAATTTTTGCCACATATTTAAGTTTAAATTCCACGGTTTTATTTAGAAAAACTCGAGGATCTCCATTCAATTCAAAAGTAGACTAATTTTCTTTAAACACTGAGGTGCAAGTTGAGATTTTTAGAACAAAATCAGTACATGCTAAATAATTCCAAATACAGGTACTTTTTAGGGGCTTAAGTTTGTAATGATAAAAAGAGCTAACCAGCAATGTCCACTAGAGCTTTCTGTGATGATGAAAACGTTCTAGACCTGCACCGTCCAATGAGATGGCCATTGGAAACACATGGCTACTGCACACTTCAAATGTGCATAGTGCAAGGGAGGGACCACAGCTTTTAGTTTCACTATTTTTTTTTCTTTTTTCCTTTTCCCTTTTTTTTCAAATTTATTTGAGAGAGAGAGTGAGAGAGAGTGAGAGAGAGTGAGAGAGCACAAGCAGGGGGAGTGGCAGAGGGAGAGGGAGAAGCAGGGCGCCCAACATGGGGCTCAATCCCAGGACCCTGGGATCATGAACTGAGCCAAAGACAGACACTTAACTGACTGAGCCACCCAGGAGCCCCTCTTTTCACTAATTTAAATTTAAATTGCCATATGTGTCTAGTGGCTACTGAATCAGACAGCAAAAGTTTAGAGATTAATTATGACTAAATGTATACATTTATCCATAACATATATTATATACACATGTACCATTACACAAAAGCCCGTGAATGGATGCAATCTTACCACTATCTAAAAACCAAAACCATAACTTTCTCTTATTAAAATATACCACACATTATTGCTTCATTTCAGTGAATATGAGGAACTCACAAATTTATTAAGAAAATTTTAACCCACAATATCCTCCATACCAAATGCAATTACTTATCCATTTCTGCAAAACCAGAGAATTTTTTCCCTCAAACTTAACTAGAAAAACAACTTAATCCTCTGCTTTAATTTGCCATTTCACAGCTTGCAATTGCTTGGTGTGAATGTTCCTTTTTTTTTTTTTCCTCCTTGGAAATTTTGCAAGACTACTGTGCTAGTACATGGTTCATGTTCTGTCATTCTTTTGAAATTCAAAATGATTTTTTACTGCTCAACATATTTATTTACATTAAAGTAAAATGCATACTTACTAATTTGGGAAAAAAAAAGAACAGGGTTTGGAATGATTCCATCTACCTTTTTTCTTTTCTTTTTTGTAAGGTTTATTTATTTGAGAGAGAGAGAGAAAAAAAGAGAGAAAGAGCAAGCAAGCATAAGTGGGGGAGAGAAATCCTCAAGCAGACTCCCCATTGAGTACAGAGCCCGACGCAGGGCTCAATCCCAAAACCCCGAGATCCTGACCTGAGCCCAAATCAAGAGTCTGATGCTTGACCAACTGAGCCACCCAGGCATCCCACAACTCTCTTTCTTCAATAGTAACATTTATTTAAGATAGATCTGTGATCTGATAGAAACCTAATTTATCTAAGTATTTGTTATCTAAGCAGCAATAATTCCAATGGATTGGCCAAAGTGTACATGGTTTCATTTATGCAAGATGAATAAATCCTAGAGATCCCCTAGACAGCACAGGGCATATAGTTACCAATACTGTATTTTAGCTTAAAAATTTGTTATAAGGGTAGATCTTTTGTTAAATATTCTTATCAAAAAAAAAGAGAGAGAGATTGCAAATGACGTATCAGACAAAGGGTTAATATCCAAAATCTATAAAGAACTTCTCAAACTCAACACCCAAAGAACAATTAATCCAATCAAGAAATGGGCAGAAGACATGAACAGACATTTCTGCAAAGAAGACATCCAAATGGCTAACAGACACATGAAAAAGTGCTCCACATCACTCAGCATCAGGGAAATACAAATCAAAACCTCAATGAGTCAGAATGGCTAAAATTAACATGTCAGGAAACGACAGATGTTGGCGAGGATGCAGAGAAAGGGGAACCCTCCTACACTGTTGGTGGGAATGCAAGCTGGTGCAGCCACTCTGGAAAACAGTATGGAGGTTCCTCAAAAAGTTGAAAATAGAGCTACCGTACTACCCAGCAATTGCACTACTGGGTATTTACCCCAAAGATACAAATGTAGGGATCTGAAGAGGCACCTGCACCTCAATGTTTATAGCAGCAATGTTCACAATAGCCAAACTATGGAAAGAGCCTAGATGTCCATCAACAGATGAATGGATAAAGAAGATGTGGTATATATATATACAATGGAATATTATGCAGCCATAAAAAAAATGAAATCTTGCCATTTGCAACGACATGGATGGAACTAGAGGGTATTATGTTAAGCAAAATAAGTCAATCAGAGAAAGATAAGTATCATATGATCTCACTGATAGGAGGATTTTGAGAAACAAGACAGAGGATCATAGGGAAACGGAGGGAAAAATGAAACAAGATGAAACCAGAGAGGGAGACAAACCATAAGGGACTCTTAATCTTAGGAAACAAACTGAGGGTTGCTAGAGTGGTGGGGGGTGGGAGGGATGGGGTGGCTGGGTAATGGACATTGGGGAGGGTATGTACTATGGTGAGCACTGTGAATTGTATAAGACTGATGAATCACAGACCTGTACCCTTGAAACAAATAATACATTGTATGTTAATAAAAAAATTTAAAAAAAGAGAGGAAGGAAACTTCTAGAAGTGATGTTAAGTTTATGCTATTGTAATTGTGTATGGTGACAGTTTGATGGTTGTATATGTACCTTACACACATCAAAATATATACATTAAATATTACAGCTTTTTTGCATGTCAATTATTCCTCAATCAATAAAAAGACATTTTTTTAAATGCCAAACAATGGGAAGTAAGACAACATGCTACCTTCAAAGCCATGGTAATAAAAGGAGCACTGGTACAACTTCTTTGTACCTGGAAATGATGTATGACTCAGACTTGCTCACATAAATGTTTACATGTCTAATTTAAACTATTTTGAATGTGTAAGCGACTTCCCTCTGATCATTTCTAAAGATAAAGATGTATGTTATCATTTTGAAGAAAACATCCTACGTCTGATAATTCTAAAAATTTTGCCTTTTCTAAGTCTCCTGAGGTGACAATTACAGAATAATAATCTAAGAAAGTAAAATGTGTACAGATTCTAGTATGTCTTTGCTTTTTGATTTTCTTTCTTCCAGTACTGGCTGTATTTTATATTACATTCCAGTAAAGAAAAAAATGCACCAAATTTTACTGAAAATGATTTGTTTCACTGAGTACAGGACCCATGCATTGTAGCTAAAGATTGCCACTTTGGCAACATTCCCATTTCATCCATAAATATTCTGATTTATATCTAATATTGAGAAAAATGAGAAAATAAACAACTCTTGGACTGATATGGTTATAAAACCAGGAGCAGAGAGCAACAGTTTTTCAAGTTAGAAAACCTAAATTTAGGACCTGACCTTGTGAGTAAGTAGTTTGGGCAAATCATCTGGACAGGTGTTTTTCAAAGTACAAGTCAGGATATTAAGGGGTTGTGAAATCCATTTATATGTCATGCTAGCTATTAATTTAAAAAAATCAAACAGAATGGAACAAATATTATTAGAGTGTGGCCACATATGGTAAGGATACCTTACTTTTTATGAATTTTTTTTTCAAGAGAGAGGAGGAGAGAGGGAGGGAGGGGGAGAGAGAGAGAGAGAGAGAGAGAGAGAGAGAAAGAGATGAACTCTGGAGCCATGAAAACTTTAAAAAGAATCCCAACCTTGTCACTGTTGAATCTTGCACAAATTATTTATTCTGTGCTTTGTTTTTTTCCTATTTACAATGGGGATACTAATAGTGTCTATCTCAAAACGTTGTTTTAGAAATTAAATGCAAATCCATTATAATAGTGCCTCCTGACAATAAATGCTCAACCTTAGTATTACAATTCTATCCTATGACTCTTGAGTTACTTCAGTTTTTAGGCTCACTATTGAGCCTAAATGTGAAGGTTTTTTCTTTGCTTTTAACTTAAATTTTATGAAAATCACTGTGTTTTAAATAATGCACATATGAACTTTATCTAAAATCCCTAGTTATGTGACTTTGCTAACAGGCAACAAACAATTTGGGGCTGTAAGCCTTCATTGTCTATTTTTCCTAATACGAATTCCTTTATTGTTGAAATGTCACTGATGATCAGGATTGGTCCTTCCCTGCTTCTAACATGTCTGTCACTTTATTCATTAGAAACAAAATGCCTTGTTTTGGCTACTGGAAGGCAAGGGATTCATGTCCTGTGATTTTTTTAATGTAATATTAACAATCTTTGGTGGGGACTAGCCTTCACACTGCAGCCGATGAAGGCTGTGACTCTATACTCTGAGGCAGGCCAAATGAAATAAGAGCTATTAATAAAGACTTGAACAGTAGGTGCAACAGTAGAAGTTGGCTATGTTTGGTAATTCAATCCTTGAAAAATATTAGGTACCATAAAATAAACTTTGAAAGAGCTTCAGCATTTCTAGAATCATGTTTTAAATTTTAAGGCTAATTACCCCCAAATCAACACAATTTTGAGTATAACTTAACTCTGACCTTTTATTTGGTAAATTGCTAATTATGGTTATCTTTGTTAGGTTTAAATTGAATTAGATTAAACTGTGACACAGTGATTTTCTAGCTTCTTATATGGTCAATGCATATAGTTATATTTAATGGTAGTAAAGCTGAGATTAAAATGTTAAACATAAGACTCAATTGCAAGGTCATTATATTTTTTCAAAGTAATAAAAACATAGTACTTCACCCACTGTAAAATTACAGGCTAATGACTCAGTCCTATAGAGTGGCTCTCAAATCTTGTTCAATGTACCCACACTGATTTAAGCAATGATAAAGTATCATTTCAAAGATTAAATAATGACAAGGCGTGTAAATCACACTTGAAGATATGCCACCAAATAAAAGTTTTTTAAAGCTCTCAGTAGAAATCTTCAGATAAAATGATGAGAAAAATTGTTCAATCAAAGGGGAAGGTAATCATTTATAATTCTAAAAGGATGAAATATTTGTGAATCTTGTTTTTTTTTTTAAAGATTCATATATTTATTTATTAGAGAGAGAGAGAGCACAGGGAGGGGCAGAGGGAGAGAATCTCAAGCAGACTCTGCACTGAGTACAGAGCCCAAGGCCGTGTTCAATCTCATTACCCTGAGATCATGACCTGAGCCAAAATCAAGAGTCAGTCACTCAACCAACTGAGCCTCCCAGGTACCCTGAATCTTGTTATTTTATAAAAGTAATCCAATAAACATTTAAATATTTTGTGAAGGTTTTAATATTTTTAGCTTAACATTTTATTTTAATATTTTAATAGTTTTCCAAGGCATCAACTTACATTTTTGAAAGGACCGTGAATAAAAATATGAAAATAGTTTCTACTCCTCAGCCAACTCATTTGGTGAATGTTTATTAAACAAATAGAGAGGTGAAAAATTATCTGATGAGTCTGATTAGTATGAACCAACAACTTTTGTAAAAGTTTTTCTTAAATTTACCTAATTTGGACCAACCACATTCCGATTTTAATTACTTTAAGATTATCTAAACTACTTAGTTTACAACATCACTGTTGATTTTTCTTAAAAATGGTGAAGTATGTCAACACAGTGCTAAAATCAAGAGAATGCCTGAAAAAATGTTATGTAACCCTTTCAAAATAAGTACTACAAAGATTGTATTCTAAAATGGCTAGTTATCTTGTAAATTATTTTCAAAGAAATATTTTGATATCTAAAAGAAAGCAAAGTTAGGGGCACCTGGGTGGCTCAGTTCATTAAGTGTCTGCCTTTGGACCAGGTCATGATCCCAGGGTCCTGAGATCAAGCCCCATGTTGGTCTCCCTGCTCAGCGGGGAGTCTGCTTCTCCTTTTCCCTCTGCCCTTCCCCAAGCGTGTGTTCTCTCTCTCTCTCAAACAAATAAAATCTTTAAAAATAAATAAAAATAAAAAAATAAAAGAAAGCAAAGTTAAGGGGCGCCTGGGTGGCGCAGTCTTTAAACGTCTGCCTTTGGCTCAGGTCATGGTCCCAGGGTCCTGGGATCGGGCCCCACATCGGGCTCCCTGCTCAGCAGAAAGCCTGCTTCTCCCTCTCCCACTCCCCCTGCTTATATTCCCTCTCTCGCTGTGTCTCTCTCTGTCAAATAAATAAATAAAATCTTTTAAAAAAAAAAAGCAAAGTTAAGGTATCTTCTTTTTCTTTCTTCAGTTTTATTGAGGTTTAACTGACAAAATTATAAGATATTTAAAGTGAACATTGTGATGATTTGACAAATGTACACCTTGTATTGCCTCTTTTTAAGAAAGTAAATCTATTGAGAAAAAAGCATCCATTTCTAAAAAATTCACATTTAATGAGGAAATGAGAATTCTTCATTTAGCTTTGGTAAGTGGAGTCTTATCCTGAAATGACAGTAGTCATTATTAAATTAGTTATATGGGGCAAAAACATGAAATATTTAAAACTAAAATACAGTTTAAATATTTCTACTTAATTTACACTTTCTTCTTTTTTTACTGTATATGGTTTGAGGATAGTTACATGTTCTTCTATATTATAAATATTATATTCTACTTAATTCTTTAGAACTCCCAATACTATAAGATGATCATATCTAGTTATATGCATATTTTTAAAAAAAATTTCCCAGTCTGGATGGAAATCTTGTCTTTCACCTAATATAGTTAAATTGTTATAAATGCTATGTATATACAAATGCTAGGTACATATCCAATTGCAAAGGACTGTATATAACATGTTCTTCAGTAACTAAGTAGTAAAAATAATTTCTTATATGCATTTCTTTATTCTTAATATCAGTATTTTTTGAGTACCTTCTATTAGGGCCACACAGCCAGTGATATAAGATAGTGGGCAGAGTCCCTACCCAAATTACTGTCTATAGGCTAATAATGGAAGCTTTAGACACTTTCCCAATAACTGTTCTATATGTTGTCATATTTTGAAGAGTGACTCTTGGAAATAGAAATAGCTAGAAATTCAGTATTCTTGCACTGTTCTAAGATTTATAGATGCAGTTCTTCAAAAAATCAGTAGTTACTTCTGTTAAAAACCTGGTCATTTCAAAGAAAATATATTGGTGGTGATAATGATAGGGAGAATTTGGGGGACATTTTTTTTAAAGATTTTATTTATTTATTTGACAGAGAGAGAGAGAGAGAGAGAGCGAGAGAAGGAGAGCACAAGCAGGGGGAGTGGCAGGCAGAGGGAGAAGCAGGCTCCCTGCTGAGCAGAAAGCCCAATGTGGAACTCAGTCCCAGGACCCTGGGACCATGACCTGAGCCGAAGGCAGATGCCCAACAGACTGAGCCACCCAGGCGCCCTGGGGGAAATTTTTATTTTTTAAAAGATTTCTGTTGATTAGGTTATCAATGCTTGTACCTATATGATTATGAGTGTCTTCGTGTTTATCGACTGATAACCACTGCAGAAAGATAAAATGTAGAGTCACTTGAAAAAACAATTTTCTCATTAAATCTTGTTTCTGGTCTAGGAAGTTGATATGAGAACAGATCCACTGTTACACCCTCAAAGTCTCAGGTCCCCATGTGTTAAGTGAAAAAATAAAGAAGTGAAATTTTCTTTCATATTCCCCCTTCTAACTTCCTTGAAAGGTACATTTCATTTCTTTTTTCCATCTCATTTCCTGGGCTAGTCCTACATATTGTTTATTTTATTTTATTTTATTTTATTTTATTTTATTTTATTTTATTTTATTTAGATTTTATTTATTTGAGAGAGAGAGACAGAGATAGTGAGAGAGAGCACAAGTGGGAAGGAGAAGGAGAAGCAGGCTCCCCGCAGAGCAAGGAGCCCGATGCGGGACTCAATCCCAGGACCCTGGGATCATGACCTGAGCCAAAGCCAGATGCTTAACCGACTGAGCCACCCAGGAGCCCCTAGTCCTACATATTGTTAAAATAATTGGGAAATATGGATCATGTAATAAATTCAAAAACAGTTTATATGCTGAACTACTAAAATCAGTAATATATTTTGTGTTTTTGTATTTGCTTTTGTCTTTACTTACTGCTTTGGGATATTGAAGGTAGTTTTACCAGAAAAATTTCCTATTTATTCTTCAATCCACAGTTCTTAAAAAATGTGCTTTAGTTAATACTGTTCACTGTATACCATTTGAGTCTGGCTTAAAACACTACATCTTATGCTGTTCAGTGTAATTGTCATCAATTATATACAATTATTTCAAATAAATTAAGATTTTAGACAACATTCTAATATATTACACTTAGGCTATCTAAGAGTTTCTTGAAGTTGCCTCTTTAGCTACATTTTATAGTCTCTTTTGCCATTAGGCTGAGCCATGTAACTGGGTTTGGCCCATGAGGTGTTGGTGGAAATAACCAAAATCCCTTCCTCACCTGGTCAAAATATTTTAATATCCTCCATATCCTCTTAAAGAAAAACTGTCCAATATGGTAGCCACTAGACATGTGTGGCCATTGAGCACTTAAGATATGGTGCTTCTAGGGGCACCTGGGTGGCTCAGTCAGTTAAGTTTCTGACTCTTGATTTTGGCTCAGGTCATGATCTCAGGGTCCTGGGATTGAGCCCCATGTCAGACTCCATGCTCAGTGGGAAGTCTGCTTGAGGATTTCTCTCCCTCTCCCTCTGCCCCTCTCCCACTTGTGCATTCAAGCTCTCTTTCTCTAAAGTAAATATATAAATCTTTAAAAAAGTATGGCTCTTCCAGATTGAGATTGCTCTAAGTATAAAATACACAGTACATTTTAAAGAGTTAGTACAAAAAAAATTGTAAAATCTCTCTCTCTCTCTTTTTTAAAGATTTTATTTATTTGAGAGAGAGAGAGAGCACAAGCAGGGGGAGAGGCAGAGGGAGAGGGACAAGCAGACTCCCTGCTGAGCAGGGAGCCCCATGCTGGACTTGATTCCAGGACCCTGGGATCATGATCTCTGCTGAAGGCAGACACTTAACCAACTGAGCCACCCAGGCTTCCTGTAAAATATCTCTTTTACAATCAATATATTGATCACATGTTAAAAAGATAATATTTTGGATATGTTGGGTTAAATAAAATATATTACTAAAACAATTTCACTTGTTTCTTTTTCACTTTATAAATGTGGCTACAAGAAATTTTTCAATTACATAAGAGGATCACACTGTATTTCTATTGACAGCATTGCCAAACTTCTCAGAGTTTCATCTTTCTATTTTAATACATCCACCATTCACTTCCTCATTCATTGATCATGCAGCAATATTTATTGTGAATCTACTGTGTGCCAGGTACTCTTCTAATAACTCCCTACTGAGAAGATAAAGGATGGGGGTGATGGGGAGCAGATTATGCCACTCCAAAATATGCCTTTTTGGCATAAGAATTGTTTTGAGCTGAAGGCATTCAAGACCTGAAAGATGCAGGAAAAGCTTTCTACCTCCCCACTTAATGGCGGAAAAGAATTTAAATAGGGGGCATGTACCAGGAAGCAAGTTACTACCAGAGATAACTTTTCATCTCAGAAACTTATCTGCATGGTAGGGCAATGATTTGTTTACCAAACATTTCCTCTCCTGACCTTTCTGAGAACTGTCTTCCTCCCTTTTGAATCTCCAGACTCCTACCCCATTTCTTAGCTCAAGATGGCATATAAATCTCAGTTGCCTGACTGCCCTTGAGTCTTGCAGGGGAGGAAAACTTTTCCCTTTTTCCCTTCTAGGTTCTTTGGTTGGCCTAATAATTAAATTGATATAAGATTAACAGCAGAAAAAAAAAATTAAGTTTATATATATGTGAGAACTCCTGAGACTGGAAGAAGTGACCAAAGCAGACAGCTTTTATACCTTTTAGACAAGGAAACAACACATTTCTGAGGAATTAACAAGACAACGGGCTTTGGGCTTGGGGTAGCAAAGTAGTGAAGTAACAAGATCCATCTCAGCTTTGAATTCCCTAACAGTGGTGGTAAGGCTGCCTTCTATTCTCCTATCCAGGGAGGGTACCGTTCACGTGGGAGATTTATTTCCTGCTTCCAGGGAGACAAAGGAGGGTCAGAGTGCCCTTCTTGCACCAGCTGTTTCTTAAATAATTTGAATTCAAAATAATCAATTGCCAAATTGGCATATTTTGGGGTGACATATTCTCCTCCGCTTCATTCTATTATCTTTGTGGGGCTCCAGTGTGTATGAATGAAATTAAATCTTCTTTTCTCATGTTAATTTGTCTTTTTATTTGAGGGTGGGTGTCAGCCAAGAACTTTGAAGGAAATAGGAAGGTTATTTTTCCTCCCCTACATGAGCATATAACTCCATGATAAAAACAGGGTGGTGAGTGATGAGGGAACAGAAGGCAAGCTGAGGACAAAGCACAAGCTGACACCCTGCAACCCACCCCCATCCCAAGATGGGATATATGTGACATTCTTCATGTACTCCTGGCTGCCCTAAAGCTAAGGAAAGGAAAAACAAATGGTTAACTTATAGAGATCACAATCCTGCAAGACATGAGCCTCCCTCAGTTTACAAATGTCTTAGCAATCTACAAGAACAAAGCATTTCTATCAATAACCTAGCTTCCAGAAGGAAATGTAGATACAATTAATGTCCTTATAAATCTGCACCCTATTGACAGATACTTGAAGTGGGCAGAGTGTAACGTTCCTCCAGGAAGCTCCCAACTATCTTAATGTTAATGCCTTGCTAGAGGGAAAAACAACCTTAAACTGACAATGGCAAGGCCTCTGGTATCCTGTGAGTCTTCTTTAACATATGAAAATCCTTTTGAAACTTCCCTTTTCCTTACCTCCCCCAACCCCATAGTATATAAGCAGCCACCCCTCACAACCCTGGTATAGCAGCTCTTTCTGCGCATGGTCCTGTCCCCATGCTTTTTTAAGCCACCATTTTGCACCAAAGACGTCTCAAGAATTCTTTCCTGGTCATCGGCTCCAGACCTCACCCTACCAAACCTCACCTATATTCCAAAACCCCATAGGTGTGTACCTGATACAGGAATTGAATTATACGGCAAGAGTTTTTATGCTCAGACTGTGCTGGGTCCCGTCTATTAGGAAGAAAGAGCACACAGTTATGAAATGTTAAAAGACTCCTGTGTCTCATTCTTTGGACTTCAAGGGCTATGACATTTTGGCAATGCTTGTGAATTGTCCAAGGCTTTTATGACTGTGGTGATACTTCTAAAACAGGGACACTCAGCTTCAGGAACAGTTTAAGGTTGACTACTTGCACTTAATGCTGAAAAAGATTTGCTTTTTCCAGTCTTTTGCAAATACTGAAAATGACTCATAAATAATCTGAGCTACTTCGCATTATGTTTCAGGGGTTTAGACACTCAAAATTCTCAGACTTTTTTTTTTCTTTTTTAGAGAAAATGTAGATGGCTCCTTTGCAAGTTCCTTCCATTGTATATAACTCTATCAGAGATTATCTTTCTTATGTTTGACCAATTCTTTCCTATGTAACATTAATTCTACATGTATGTAAGACCTAATTAGAAAATCTGGGTCATTAAAAATGAACTTAAGCAAAATGAAAGAAAGCCTTCTAATAACAAATACGAAGCCAAAGCAATCTTTAAAGAGAAGAACAAAACTGGAGTTCTCACAATCCCAGATTTTAAGATATACTACAAAGCTGTCATCATCAAGACAGTATGGTACTGGCACAAAAAGAGACACATAGATCAATGAAACAGAATAGAAAGCCCAGAAATAAACCCACAATATTATTATTATTATTGTAAGTAGGCTCCATTCCCAGTGTGGAGCCCAACACAGGGCTTGAACTCATGATCCTGAGCTGAGATCAAGAGTTGGACACTTACCCAACTGCTCCACCCAGGAACCCAAAACCCACCAATATATAGTCAATTATCTTCAACAAAGGAGGCAAGAATATGCAATGAAAAAAAGACAATTTCTTCAACAAATGGTGTTGGGAAAACTGGACAGCTCATGCAAAAGAATGAAACTGGACCACTTTATAACACCATACACAAAAATAAACTCAAAATGGATGAAAGGCCTAAATGTGAGACCTGAAACCATAAAAATCCTAGAGGAAAGCCCAGGCAGTAATTTCTCTGACATCGGCCATGGCAACATCTTTCTAAAAATGTCTCCTGAGGTAAGGGAAACAGAAGCAAAACTAAGCTATTGGGACTACATCAAAATAAAAACTTTCTGTCCAGTAAAGAAAATAATAAAACTAGGGCGCCTGGGTGGCTCAGATGGTTAAGCGTCTGCCTTCGGCTCAGGTCATGATCTCAGGGTCCTGGGATCGAGTCCCGCATCGGGCTTCCTGCTCCTTGGGAGCCTGCTTCTCCCTCTGCCTCTCTCTCTCTCTCTGTCTCTCATGAATAAATAAATAAAATCTTTAAAAAAAAAAAAGAAAATAATAAAACTAAAAGATGACTTACAGAATAGAGAAGATATTTGCAAATGACATATTGATAAAGCGTTAATATCCAAAATATATAAATAACTTACACAACTCAACACCAAAAAAAAAAAAAAAAACCCAAAAAACCAAATAATTCAATTATAAAATGGGCAGAAGACATGAACAGACATTTCTCCAAAGACACCCAGATGGCTAACAGACACATGAAAAGATGCCCAACATCACACATCATGAGCGAAATGAACCACAATAAGATAGCACCTCACACCTGTCAGAATGGCTAAAATCAAAAGTACAAGAAACAACAAGTGTTGGCGAGGATGTGGAGAAAAAGGAACCCTCATGCATGGTTGGTGGGAATGCAAACTGGTACAGCCACTGTGGAAAACAGTATGGAGATTCCTCAAAAAATTAAAAATAGAATTACTATATAATTCAGTAATTCCACTACTGGGTGTTCACCCAAAGAATACAAGAACACTAATGTGAAAAGACATATGCATCTCTTATGTTTATTGCAGCATTATTTACAACAGACAAATTATGGAAGCAGCCTAATGTCTTAGTGGTAAATGAATGGATAAAGAACATGTGGGGAATATATGCAATGGAATAGTACTCAGCTATAAAAAAGAATGAAATCTTGCCATTGTCAACAACATGGATGGATCTAGAGGGTAAAATGCTAAGTAAAATATGTCAGTCAGAGAAAGAAAAATACCATATGGCTTCACTCATAAATGGAATTTAAGAAACAAAACAAATGAACAAAGAAAAAAAAAAGAGACAAACAAAAACCAGACCCTTAAATAAAGAGAAAAAGGGGATAGGTACGGGGGGGGGGGGGGGGGGGATGGGTGGAATACGGGAAAAGGGTTAAGAAAAAATACATGAGAAAGGCACCACTTAATTTAATTTTTTACTTTGGCTGAAAACCTGAATTCTTCTGATTCTTTTCATAGGACTTTTTTCCTGATATTCTAGTCACTCTTCTTCCTACCTTACTTAATTTGAGTTTCCTCAACACTTCTTTATTTCTCTTTTTAATCTTTATTCTTCATATGTTTTTTAAAAACAGAGGTATCAACACTATACTTTATTTTATTTTTTTTATTTTTTATTTTTTTTAATATTTTATTTATTTGACAGAGAGCGAGATAGCGAGAGCAGGAACACAAGCAGGGGGAGTGGGAGAGGGAGAAGCAGGCTTCCCGCCGAGCAGGGAGCCCGATGTGGGACTCGATCCCGGGACTCCGGGATCATGACCTGAGCCGAAGGCAGACGCTTAACAACTGAGCCACCCAGGCGCCCTCAACACTATATTTTAATGCTAATTAAGTTTACCATACGAAACTGTGAAAGAATCAAAATAACATTCTTTTTGTTGCACCCCAAAATTCTAATTCATCTTTTAACAAAAATAATATTGCCAACTCATTCATCTTTTGGTTCTCTTCACACCCAAGAAGTAAAATACTTCGCAAATGGCAGAGTGGATTCTAGCATTTGGGCATGTGTATCTCTAATCCATTGTATTTTTCTACTTTGAAGGTCAAAGTGTAACATGCAAATTACCAGTGCAACATAGTTAGACCATAATACCTACATGTGATTTTATTTCCTCAAAAACATATGGAAAAAAATATTCTCACAGACCTCTGCCACCAGAAATCCTAAAACCGAACAAGAAAGGAAATATATATAATATTTTATATATTTTGGAGAGTGGCAGAAAGCTAGGACTACATGTTTTATAACTTGAGACTGCTAATTAGCCAACCTAAAACTAAGATGAAATAGTGAAGGGGAAGAAAATATGCCACTTTGACATGTGGATTATTTTGAGCTGAAGTCAATCAAGACCCAGCCAACTCAAGAAAATCATATACCTCTCCCTTAACTACCTAAAAGAATTTAGGTAGGGGGCCTGGCCCAGAAAGAGAGCTATTACCAGAAATAACTTTGTATCTGAAGGACCTATCTATCTATATGGCAAGGCAAACATCTAATTACCAAACATCTGCTCTTCTTATTGTCCTGTGAATTAGCCTCCTCCCCTTTTTAGCCCCAGGCCCCTGTGCCATTCTTTAGCTCAGGATGGCATATAAGCCTCAACCACCCTGCTTTGCCCTTGAGTCTCTTATCTTTGGGGCTCCCATATGTATGAAATTAAATTGTTTTTCTCCTTTTAATCTGTTCTATATGAGTTTAATTATTAGACTAGCCAAAGAACCTAGAGGGGAAGAAGGGAACATTTTTCCATCCCTGCAAGAGAAAAGACACTAAATTTAATATATAATGTAAGCTGTTTAGGATCTTAGATTATCAGGCAATATACTTAATGATCTCGAAGTTGTTGTTTTTAATCCAAACTACTGGTTTATATGACTTAGATGACAGATTCGTTCTTCAGGTGATAGATTAAAATGCCTTAAATATGGGCTCTGAATAAATTTCCAGTGTCTACTACCATAATACTCTACTTATATAGCTCATTTAGAATATTATCAGAGGCAATCTTCATTTGAACTGCTTCTTTCAAAATATACGTGCATACTATATAATGAGGCATACCCAAACATCAAGGGAATATTTTTGACACTCCAAAATTGTACTCAATTCTTCAAAAGTCAGTTATGATAATAAAATCAGTAATATAAAACATTCTGTTTCATCTTTATTCTTAAAAGGTAGAGGCCAAAGCAATTTTTCTTGAAAATTGGCATAGTGAAATCAAACATTTCCATCTTTTGTGGTGATAAACAATGTTCCAGATTCCTGAAAAGACCATTAGAGAAAATGTAAGCCAACATGCACTGTTACTAAACGTATATATTTCTCCTTCAAGATCAAAAATATACATTAGTATGAATGTATAAATATATTTTTAAAAAAGTTTATCCGAAGCCTGTCTGTAAAGCGAGAGGGAAAGAAAAACTTTTAAAAAGGCATAAATCTACAAGCATAAAGAGAACAGGAGAAAAGAATGGAACAAACCCAAGACGCTAACAAATCTGGGGAAGCACTTCCTTGCTTTACGACAAAATCAAAGTTCTCAGGCTCACTCATATTACCTGTCGAGGATCAGGAATCAGATGTTCCTCTAATGAGTTGTGGTTCCTTTTAATGTGGAATGACACTATGATTTATAATAAGGAATATATACTTGTTCTTTATCCTAGGAATTTCCTAAGGGATAAAGGTGTCTTTTGTTATGTTACTGAGGTGACTTTTGGACAGTCCTTGGGCAATCTAAGGATAGGGGCTGTTTGGGGGGGGGGGGGGGACCAACCTTGTGAGCTGAGGGTTGGATTTTGCAGTCCCACCCCACCCCCACTCCTGGGGAGGGGAGAGGGGCTAGAGGTTGAATGAGTTATCAATGACCAGTGATTTAATCAATCATACCAACGTAACAAGGCTTCCATTAAAACACATGCCTTGCCCTATGCAGCTCTTCCATCTGGCTGATCCTGAGTTCTATCCTTTTATAATAGACTGGTAATGTAGTAAAGTAAAATGTTCCTTTGAGTTCTATGAGCAGCTCTCCCAAATTAATCAAACCTAAGGAGGGAGTCTTTGGAATCTCCCATCTACAGCCAGTGGGTCAGAAACACAGGTGACAACCTGGACTCGGTGACTAATTCTGAAGCTGTGTGTGTGTGGGAGGGCAGTCTTGTAGAAATAAATCTTCAACCTGTGAGATCTGACACTATTTCTGGGTAGACAGTATCAGAGGTGAGTTGGAATATAGGAAACTCAGGTGATGTTCCAAAAGTGCTGTTGGTGTGGGGAAATCACCCCTCTCCCCACATACACACACAACCAGGTCAGAACAGAGTGTTAGAATCATTATAGCTAGGTGTACCCATTGTTACTAGGTCTTCCCAGATGACAGGAAATATACTTTTTGAAAATATATTTAAATAAATTGTCAGTTTTTAATTAAATTTTCAATTCATATTTAACACTACAGATTTTTTAAAGAAGACTTTATTTGTTTATTTATTTATTTATTTCAGAGAGAAAGAAACAGACAGCACGAGATCACGACTTGAGGAAAAATCAAGAGTCCAATGCTCAACTGACTGAGCCACCCAGGCACCCCTGCATTACAGATTTTTTACCCCCAAATTTTACATTATAATTTTGTATGTTTTCTTTGTATCTCCTATCCCTTCATTAGTATTTTCAGGGTTTTTTTTTCTGGTTATTTTTGCTTGCTTATTTTCCTATTTTATCTTATGTTTTGTTCCCTTCATTTTATAGAAGAGGAAACTTTCTTGCTTATTTTTCTATATTAACTTTAAAATCAGCTTGTCTAACTCCAAAAGAAAATGTTACTTATATTGGAATGTCATTTAATTTACACATTAACTTAAAAACAACAGATATTTTTATGTTAAATCATTTTTTAAAGATTTCTTTATTTTAGGGATGCCTGGGTGGCTCAGTCAGCGAAGCGTCCGCCTTCGGCTCAGGTCATGATCCCAGGGTCCTGGGATCGAGTCCTGCATTGGGCTCCCTGCTCAGCAGGAAGCTTGCTTCTCCCTCTCTCACTCCCCCTGCTTGTGTTCCCTCTCTTGCTGTCTCTCTCTGTCAAATAAATAAATAAAATCTTAAAAAAAAATTATTTTAGAGAGAGAGTATGAACAAGCGAGTGTGTGGGGATGGGCAGAGGGAGAGGGAGCTAGAAACCCAAGCCGACTCCAAGCTGAATGAGGAGCCCCACCCAAGGCTTAATACCACAACCCCAAGATCTCGACCTGAGCCGCAACCAAGAATCTGAGGCCCAACCAGCTGTGACACCCAGGTGCCCCTATGATGTTAAATCATGCTCTTCAGGAACAAGGTAGGTCTTCCCCTTGATTTTCTTTTGAGTCTTTAAGGAGAGTTTTAAATACAGATTTTGAAAATTTCTTGTTAAATGTGTTTCTTGTTTTTGCTGTTGTAAATGAGTATGTCCAATCCATAATATCTTCTAGATCATTAGCATGTATATACGTCATGTCTATTGATTTTGAATGTTAATTTCATATTCTGCTAACTTACTAAATTATTTTGCTGTTTGCATTGGTTTCTGTGTCTGTTATTGTTATTATTTCTTTGTGACTTTTTAGATAAACAGTCATATCTGCAAATTGTCATAATGTTACCTCTTCTTCCAACTGTTTTGCCTTAAATTGGTTTTTCTTGTCTGGTCTTGATGGCTAATACTTCCAACACAATGTTAAGTAATAGTGAAGACAGCTGGAGCATTCTTACATTTTTCCTGTCTTTGGCCAGAATTCATTAAATGTGTCTTCATTAAGTAATTTGTTGACTTGTGGACTAAACATATATACATAGTATAACATGTTAGCAGAAGCAGGTAATGATTCTTTTTTTAATTAACTATTTTTATCAGGAAAGGGTAGTTAACTTTATCAAATGTTAGTATCTCACACTTAAACAGAAAATTAGGATCATTGGATAATTTGAGAAATGACTTTGAAAATGAGAATTCGGGCGCCTGGGTGGCTCAGTTGGTTAAGCGACTGCCTTCGGCTCAGGTCATGATCCTGGAGTCCCGGGATCGAGTCCCGCATCGGGCTCCCTGCTCGGCAGGGAGTCTGCTTCTCCCTCTGACCCTCCCCACTCTCATGTGCTCTCTCTCATTCTCTCTCTCTCAAATAAATAAATAAAATCTTTAAAAAAAAAAAGAAAATGAGAATTCCCCAAAATAAAACAAATAACAAACAAGAAAGAAGGACCTTAGAAAACATGAACAATGCAAGAAGCAGAGGAGGATTGTGGGAGAATTAGAATGAAAATCCACAGGAAGTAAGAGAAGTGCCTGCATTTTCTGAAACAAGATCATGGGGATATAAAAAAATGATCAAAAAAGAAGAGTAGAATTAAAAATATTTTATGACATACCTCAAAAATTTATCTCTCCTGAGTCCTTTCTTAGGAAGCTACGGGAGGTTATACTCTACTAAAAGCAAGAGAGCAAACCAAGGAAGACGATGATATAGGATCTACGATGCTAGGGGTCAAACACCAAAGAGAAGCAGAGAGAGATCTCTAGGGAGTAGCTGTGTTATCAGGGTTACGGACAAGCATTCTAGAGGGTAGTAAGTGTAACAGGCTTGAGTTCTCATCTTAACTTTAACTCCTAGGACATCTGACAATGATAGTCACGTCATCTTCTTGATGCTTCCTGCCCTTCTTTGTCTCTTTTTCTTTGACTTACACTGTAAATATTGCTGCTATCCATGGCCCCCATGCTCTACCTGAAGTGCCTCATCTATTTCTCTAGTCACCAGCCCTAACAAAGTTAATAGTAAAGCTGTGTTTTCAAGCCAGATATATATATATATATATATATATTTACACATTGCGAGTTAAATCCATTCAATTCCTAAACCCCATTAAGTAAAATATTATATAACCAAAATCCATCAGCTCCCATACCCCACTCAGCAAAATAAAAACCAGTCAGACAAACACCAGCCTCAAGCTTCTCACAGGGATTCGATACCTCTTGTCCTCAAAAGAATATTAATGATAATAGCCAACACTAATTGAGTGTTTACCACATACCAGGTATAATTCTATGTGTTTTGCATGCAGAACATCTTTTAATCTTTTAAATAAATATTTAACAGGGAAGTTGAGGCTTATGAATGTTCAGTAATTCACTTAGGTTTACACATACCACGTGGTGAATTGGGAATTAAAATTCAGGCTACTGAATCCAGTATTTCCCTGATACTGATTTCCTGAATGCCTCACAACCAAATTAAACAAAACATTTGAATATCTAACAGCAAAGTGGTCAACAGCCACCAAACATACCTCTCTCTTCTTTCTTTTTCAGTTCCTATCCCAATTTAAGGTATCTATATGTGTCTAGTGTCCTGAGATAGTATCTTGACCCCATAAGATTCCTTCCTGGTTCCCCTTTTCCAATCATTAACAAACCCTTATTGTTTCCATCTATCTAACTGGGTCTTCTTTGTTTATATCATCTTGGCCTCCTATCAGGATTCTGCCATGGCTTAGTGGATAGGTTCAGGAAGCACTTGGAAATGCAGATCTTGAATTCAGTGTTACAGATGCATATTTGGAAGTTGTATACTCAAAAATCAATTCCTGAATGCTTCCGAAGCATCAAGCCCAGTGTTAAGCCCTGGACAGAAATGATACTTGAAGACATGAAAGAACATGAAGGAGAAAGTGTTCACAGAAGAAGGGACTGAGATAGTGGCCAGTATGACCAACTTTGGTTTCAATTCCTCTCTCCCTTTCTTCCTTCCTTACTTCCATTCCTTCCATTCATTCAGTAAATATTTACTGAATATCATTGTACATCAGGGTGTATACTCTGCTCTGAGTATACAGTGATGGCTGAGTCAAAGTTAATAGATGTAAAATAAATGTAAACAATAATTATAATGCAGTTGACATAGGTTCTACATAGTAAATGCTATGAAGAAGGAAATTAGTGGCAAATCAAGCTTGTCCCCATTGATTTCTGGCCATCCAACCTAGATCATGAGAGATACAGAGATCAGGTTAATTCCAACACAAATGAACTCGATTTACACACACATTCTTCTCTCTCTCACAAGCAGGTGCAGATGCACATGCATGCAGAAACACACACGCATACACACAGTGATAAAGGGACTTTGTATCTTCTCTTAAAATTTTTTCTTAAAACTTAAGATAACTTTTTAATTTTTGACCTTGAAGTTAATTTCAGGAACTGAAAATAAATACTTTTTTTTTAAGATTTATTTATTCATTTTAGATAGAGAGAGAGTGGGAGTTGGGGGACAGGAGAGGAAAGACAGAGGGAGAGGGAGAGATTGGACCTCAAGCAGAATCCCCTCTGAGTGAAGAGCCTGACATGGGGCTCAATCCCAGGACCCGGAGATCATGACCTAAGCCGAAACCAAGAATCTGCTGCTTAACTGACTTAGCCACCCAGGCACCCCTATATACTCTTTCCATGATAATACACTAAAACAAAATTCTTTTCCATGAATTCTTATGGGAAATTTACCTGTACTTTCCTACCAAACCCTGTATTTCAATAGTCTTTCTTACTCCTATGAATAGCCATCCCATCCTGCTTGATGTTCAGGTTAAACTGTTTAAATTTTTTTTAAACTATTTTTCTCCACTCTCTCAATCTCCATATCTAGTCCATCTGTAAATTTTGTTACCTGTACTTTCCAGACTATAGCCATTTCCCTTCAGGTCCATGGCTACCAACCTGGTTCTACCTCCCCCACACACCCAACCCGGATTATGACATCATCCTCTAGCTCACCTCTCAAATTCTACGTTTACATCCTACATTATAAGTTACATTGCTTCCAGTCACTCCTTAAAACACTCAGTCTCCTAACCTACCAGGAAGCCAAAGTCTTTACAGTGGTCAATAGGTTCTACCTAATTTGTCCCGCCGCAGTACCATCTCACCTGTAATTGATAGTACTCATCCCCAGTCACTCTAAACCAGGCACCCTGGTGTCCCTGGAACACATGATCCCTCAGCAGGACTTCTGTACATGTTCTTTCTGCCTGGAATTTTGTTTCTCTTCCCTCAGGTTTCTTATATGTCCCTTTAGAGAGGTTTTCTCAGACTCCATTATACAAAATAGCACCCACCTTATTCCTCTTAGCATCCATCCATCACTATTTGAAATTCTATATTCTAAGTTTCAGAGAGAGAAAACAAGTTGACAAATAAGTACAGAGAATGTCGAAGAGTTTGCTAAATGTTTCCTTGTTCAGTTTCACTCATCTGGATCATAGGGCTGTATGATTACAGGGACATTTTTCTCTCTACTGCCATGCTTAAAATCTAGAGCACCTGACCTGTAATACATGCTCAATAAAAAATAAGTTAATGAATGTAGGCTTTCTGTGTATTTCTGTCAAAACATGTTTCCTTAAATATAAATGACTTTTTAAATGAAGGATAAGAACTTAATGCATAGACATAATATTCAAAATATTTATTCACTGCCTGACATAATAGCTGTAGAAAATTTTAATAATAAGAACAAGTTCTAACTGGGAACCTCCAAGTTCTTGGGCTCCCCTGCTAGGCCTATGGAATCATAAACTCTAGCTATGAGTCCCAGCAATCTGTTTTAGCAAGCCCTCTAGGTGATTCTGATGCAGTGTGCTAATGAGTATGCATGATATCAAACAACTACCAAAAAATGTAACCCACTTGCATCTTCATTTTAGATCCACATGTCTATTCCCAAAGTGTAAAGTATAGGCTTCATATTCAATTTTGCAGGAAGGATTAGTGGTTGTAGGGCAATCTAATTGCTCTATCATTGGCTATTGTTTTAGAAGTAAAAATTTTTCAACCAGAGGTCGAATATAAACATGATTAAACCAATATCTCATTGTTGGTCCAACCCACCCCAGCAACAATGCAATTATTCAGGAATGGCTTCATGTTCTCTCACCTCCTCCATTCTCCACTCACACAGATCTCCTTGGCCACTCACCACCTGATAGGTCAAGCTTCCTCAATTGATCCATATTTTTACATACAATTCTTAATGCCTTTATCTCCCTTTAATTTGTCATTGTGTGGACAACTTCAGATTAAATGTCACCTCTTCAAAAAGCTGTCATTCTCTCTAAGCAATTAGTCATTCTTTCTTCTGTTTCCATGACATGTGTATTATATTAAAGGCCATATTTATTTGTTTATATAATTGTTTCTTCCCTCAGATGATAATCTTTTAGAGAAGAAAAACCATGTTGTATTGTGCCTCTTACAGTATATACGACTATGCCTGCTACATAGTTGGCACTCAATAGATATTTGTTGACTCTTGGAAGGTTAGTTTAGCAACCATATATCTCTGGTGGGATGGTACCAGAGTGCCAACTATTCTTCCTGAAATTAAAATAAATCATGAAATTCAATATATGTTGTCTTGCTAGAAAGTTATGCTGAGCCCTAAGACAGAATAAATCAGATAACTAATGCATTTGCTTATCAGCTACAGAATATTTTTTCCCTAGGAACAATCATGCTAATTGGTAAATATTTACATTTTCCAGCTAAATATGCTTGCCACTGAGACCATTCTATACTATATAGGTAGAGCAATCAACAATTCCAATTTTCTCATAAGATATTTCAGAACACAATAACTTAAAGAGCAAAACATGTATACCTTCTAAAACTACCTAGTTATTAAGAGCTCAGTAACAGTGGGTTAACCAAGTACATATTTCTAAGAAAGATCTGCAAAATAAACAATAAATTATTTGTCTTTCATTAAAAATAGTGAGACCTATCACAATTCAATTTTCCTTTCACTAACTGAATGATATTCTTTGTTACTTGGGTACTTTGCAAAGATTAGATTCAAGAAAACATTCAACAGAATGGTTCTCAGTGGATTAGACCATTAGCATAATTATCTAAATTACAAACACAGACACATCACTCTAGAAGTCATCTTAACATCTAGCATAGATGTTAGGGAGTCCACAATGCCAGTAGGGCAGTAGTTCATATTTCTTACAAAATTATTTAAATAAATATTTAAATTCTCTCTTACACACAATAATTTGTGATTTGTAGAAATAAAAATTAATAATAATAAATAAAAATACTCACAATTTAGATAATTATATTGATAACTAGATTATGTCACTCACCAAAACTCAGCAAGTGCATGTATTAACGTTTAATTTATTGGAAATCATTTGGAAACAATCAATTAAAAACCTTTCTCAACAATGGTTGAATTTTGGGGTTACCAAACATCTAAGGTAGATTATAAAGCATCTGTTGGTATTGCAAGCATTAAACACTTGCACCATTCTCAAGTTTTCAATGTCCTCAAACCCCCTCAACATTTCTCACAAAACTTATCAATTTTGGGATGAATCCTGAGAAAAATGCAGCACTTTGTAGATGGAGTAGTTGTCACAATAGTAACGGATATGGAAATCTCATGGGTTTCAGAGTCTAATTTCTTGGGTTTCACCTTCATCTCTTCCATTTACCATGAGCAAGCTACCTACACTCACATTTAGCTCATCTTGAATACTATCTCATGAAGTCACTAGAGCAACTAAACATAAAATATAATCCAAGGGTAAGGGGTGCCTGGGTGGCTCAGTTGGTTAAGAGACTGCCTTCAGCTCAGGTCATGATCCCAGGGTCCTGGGACCAAGCCCCACATCAGGCTCCCTGCTCGGCGGGAAGCCTGCTTCTCCCTCTCCCACTCCCCCTGCTTGTGTTCCCTCTCTCACTGTCTCTCTCTCTCTGTCAATTAAATAAATAAAATCTTTTAAAAATAAAAATTAAAAAAAAACCCAAGGGTAATTAATATGAGAATATATAGGAAGAAAAAAGTTCCTAATCTTCACAATTTCTGAAATGAGGATGTCTGTAGTTTTCTGTACCAATATTCATCTCACCAAAACAACTGTACCCAATAATTCAACTGTTACCAAAGCCTTGTATGGGCTGTGTTGGGGCTCAGGGAAGGTTTCCCTAAGATATACCATGGTGGCATATAGTTATTTTGAATTAAAGCTGCTTAAGAAAGAATGAGAGCAAGAACACTCTGACCTTCCTTTGTCCCCTAAAAGCAGGAAATAAATCTCTCATGTAAAAGTTATCTTCCCTGTACCAAGAGGTAAAGAGATGTTCTTAACATCAGAGACAGGGAATTCAGGGCTAAAGATAGCCAAACTTTGGAAAGAGCCAAGATTTCCATCAACAGATGAATGGATAAAGAAGATGTGGTATATATATACAATGGAATATTATGCAGCCATCAAAAAAACATGAAATCTTGCCATTTGCAACGACGTGGATGGAACTAGAGGGTATTATGCCAAGTGAAATAAGTCAATCAGAGCAAGACAAGTATCATATGATCTCACTGATATGAGGAATTCTTAATCTCAGGAAACAAACTGAGGGTTGCTGGAGTGGTGGAGGGTGGGAAGCATGGGGTGGCTGGGTGATAGACATTGGGGAAGGTATGTGCTATGGTGAGCACTGTGAATTGTTAAGACTGATGAATCACGGACCTGTACCTCTGAAACAAATAATACATTCTATGTCTAAAAAAAAAAAAGAAGATAGTAGGAAGGGAAAAATGGGGGGGGAATCAGAGGGGGAGACGAACCATGAGAGACTGTGGACTCTGAGAAACAAAACGAGGGCTCTAGAGGGGAGGGGGGGTGGGGGGATGGGTTAGCCTGGTGATGGGTATTAAGGAGGGCACATATTAAATGGAGCACTGGGTGTTATTTGCAAACAATGAATCATGGAACACTTCATCTAAAACTAATGATGTAATGTATGGGGATTAACATAAGAATAAAAAAACTAATGATGTAATGTACGGTGATTAACATAACAATAAAAAATTTTTAAAAACCTAAAAAAAAAAACTAATGATGTAATGTATGGTGACTAACGTAACATAATAAAATTAAATTAAAAAAAGCTATATAAACAAGAGGCTATATAAACAAACCTTGTTACTTTTACTAATTTACCACCTCAACCCCAATTCTGTAGAATTCCTTACCAATTGAAGCTCCCAAACATAGGTTTTCATTATCCTGTCAGTTCCTTTGTCTAAAATGTATAAAAGCTGCAGGCCTTGGTCATTTCTTTGGATCTCAGTTTTATCATTGGTCTTCCCTGTGCATGTAATTTACCTTTTTTTTCCTCCTGTTAATCTGTCTCATATCAATTTAATTCTTAGACCAGCCAGAAGAACACAGAAGGTCAAAGAAAAATTTTCTCCCCAATAGCTGCTTATCATGATCCAGAGATATAGTGCACTCCCCTTCATCTTCTATAGTAATCTAATTCTTTCTGGTATCAAATAGTAGGGAGAAACAGGAAGCCAGGGGCATAATGGTGATTTTATATATACGATGACCCTCCCATGACACAATAGTTCTAATCTATCACCTCTGTTAAATCAAGCCCTTTGAGTAGAAGTCCTATATAAATTTGTTAGTTATGTGTAAGTTTCAAACTGATACAGAGGAAATGTATACATACTATTACCTCTATCACTGAAACAATGTTTTCCTTCTAAGTCTCATTATCTTCCTTTTGCATAATGAAACTGTTTGATTCATTTTAAACTGAGTGTGTGTCCATGTCTGTTTGTGTGTATGTGTGTGTGGGAGCATGGATTGGCATAGAGAGTGTAGCAGGATAATAAAACATAAATAAATGTTCTATCCTCCCTGTTCCATCCAAAGAAAGTAGCCAAAACCATGTTCAAGAAAGAAGTGAGCTGGCATCCAAGAAAATTTCATAAATATACAATTCCTTCAATTCAGCAAATATACTACCCAGTAACAAAAATGGCAATATTTTATGTTTATGTTTTAATATTTATAAAGCTCTTTTAATATGTTTTCTTATAAAGTAGACATGGACATACAAGGAAAACAAAAAGAATTTTTTATTTTATGTTTACCTTTCTTTCCAAAATGAATTCAAGTGTGGATATAATGATTTCCTCTAAGGCTTCATGATAGAGAACTGTGTAAAGAAGCCTGGTTTACTGACTCACGGTTTTGGTGTTAATTTGCATGACATCATGCTTATCATGCTGGCTAGGATATAAATAATGATAAATTCTTGGGAAAAGTATGTTACACCAGTTAATTCTATCTTGTGTTATCATTATCCCAAGAGGGTAAAATCTGGCTTTTTAGGTATAGGTACGTATGTTGTGGCAATGAAGACATAAATGTGTTATCATATCATAGGCCATTGTGAAGTTCATAGACAAAATTAATTACACATTTCTACTTCATTTAAATAAAATACCCAAGCTGTCTACTACTTTTGGAAGAATCATACAGAAAAGTGTAGCTAGAGTATAAAGATAAAGATAATCACTAAATCCAATGTAGGATCAAAACAATCATATAACTCATTGGGAGATGCTTTAAATCTTTCAGTTGATCTAGTAGTAAATATTTTCCCCCACAGATTGCTTTTTCTCTAACACAAACATCAAGCAAGTTTTATGACAAAATTATTTTTGGTCATAATTTCAAGTGTACTTTCCTTAAATAAGTTTGTGTTCTTCTTATGTAAATTATATTTGTCATAAACAGTAAACATTTTTTACTACAAAAATTTTTCACCAAATATCTACAAATTACATGAAAAGAATACTTACCTTGAATTAATCTTACATAGCAATGGCTTTGTGTTTATGTGGAGATAAAAAATGTTTGTTTATCTTTATAGAATAGATGTGATAAATCATATTCTAGTAAGAATTTTTGGAATTGAAGGTTAGTAGAAGACTTATTTTGAAGAAGAGATAGGGTCTATTTTAAAATGGTACTAGGAAAGTGGAAAAATCAGTTGGATTTACTACAAAGATACATTTGGCTTCATAAGCCAAATAAAGCCACAATAAGGCTTTATTTAATCATATTTCCCCCCCTAAATATCCCTTATGTAACTTTACATCAAAACAGGGAACTAGGGGCGCCTGGGTGGCTCAGCTGGTTAAACCACTGCCTTCGGCTCAGGTCACGATCCTGGAGTCCCAGGATCGAGCCCCGCATCGGGCTCCCTGCTCAGCAGGGAGTCTGCTTCTCCCTCTGACCCTCCCCCCTCGCATGTGCTCTGTCTCTCATTCTCTCTCTCTCAAATAAATAAATAAAAATTAAAAAAAAAAAAACAACCAGGGAACTACTTTGCAGTCTCTTTTTATTTTACAAATATTATATAAATGAATGTGTGTGAGCCTCACTGTTAAACATTTTAAGTCATCCTATTCATTTTTATTATCGTTTGTGTGTGTTTCTCTTTGACTAATTTACCACACAGATGATAGTTTTTCATTGCTTTTTCTTTTTTTAAAGTCTTCTTCAACACATTCTTTTTCATTCAAAATTATTCCTCTTTCCTTAAACTTAGCATATACTTAATTTCTGTACTATTGTCCAAAATGCATTTAGTATATTTAGTTAGTGCACTGGTACTGATCACTGGGGTTACAAAGAGAACATATATTCCTGCCTTCAGTGGTTTCCAATTATCTCAGTGAAGAGTGTTTTGCTCTTTGATGATCTTTCCTTTAGAGTCTCTTGGGCAGTACAGCTTTCTTCACCCAAGTTTTCAGATTCACTCTAGCCCGGAGTACTGCCCCCTCTGCTACTCCATTTAGCAATTATCCAGTATCTCCCAAACGTGTAGGTTCCATGAGATCTGAAGATTCAACTTAAACTAATCTTGTGTCTCCTACAGGCCTGGAATTCTGCTGAATGCCATGTTATAACACAATAAACATGTTCAAAGTGACATATCTCAGCTATGTTTATCTTTTGGTATCATCAATGGGCTTAAACTGAATCAATTAGCTTTTTCTTAATTCTCAAAAGTATATACAAAAATTTAGTCATCACTTGAAGTCTTGACAAGAAAAAAATCAGATAACATGGAAAATATATTTTCAGGTTTTCTAAATGAAAAATCAACACACACATATATAAATTTTATCTCTAAATACTTTTTCCTCTGTCTTTATAAACATTTATTTCTATTCCTGACACCTACTATATGCCCAAATATGAAGCTTTGGTGGCTCTCCTGATCCAATTTTAATAGGCTGAGGAAGAACATTTATAAAATAAATGAAATAAGTAGAAGTTGGATTTGAAGGTGGGGATACTTACGAAAAAACAGTCAATGCACTCATGCATGTAATTATTTCTCAGCCTTTAAAATATGGGCACTCATAAGGGTAGGGAAAAATTGCTCTAAGGCAGTGCCAACAATGTATTCAAAGAAGACAGCATATCAAACTATGGTTTATATATTAGCATGTGAGTTGTGGTAAATGATACTTGAAATGTCAATGTATAGAGAGTAATGACCTATTTAGATCTGTGGGAATAAGAATTTGCAGTATTTGTCTCAGTTATATCTACACACCTTATTAAAACAACTCATTGGTTTAATTCAAAGATTCAGAGTATTATGTCACATTTATTATTTCAAAAAATTCTCTTTATGATTCTGATTTGTCTGTATATTTGTTTGAAAGCTTGTATCTATTGCCTGTTTCGAACTTCCAAAATTAAGAAGATTTTAATGAGACCAATAGATACAGCAGTTAAAACATATACATCCATCTAGTAAATATTCTGGGAATTAGGAATTCCTATTGTACATATTTATGAGTTTAGTTTTCATTTCTTCTCCTTCATTAGTGTTACAATTTTTTAAATTATTTCTACTCACTTCATTCAAAAAAAGTTGAGATTTTTAAAATACGTGTTCCTTTTTTATGGTTATTGTTTAAAGTTCTGTAATGGCTAACTGAACATGATAAAAAAATAAAGTTCTGTAATAGCAATTTATTAATTGTTAATTCAGTAAGTAAATATAAATGAAATTTGCTTAGTTAAAATTCAGTAACATAACTTCTTGCTAATATGTTAAAGACTACCTGGCAAAATTCTGCTATCAAATACCACAAACAATGGATGATACTTGAAAACCTTTTGTAATAGTAATGGGAGCACTTTTTATACTGCATCTCCCAGTGGATTGTTTTGGATTCATTACCAAAACTTTTATAAAATAAGACAGACCCATGGAGAGAGTGATCCACATCTATTAAGACTGTCAGGCACTGTGGTAGGAATTTTCACATATCTTGACCCTGTTAATCCTCACAATCACATGAAATAACCATTATCAGCCATTTTTGCCTCTCTTAAAGCTTGAATATAGGGACCATATTTTATCAGCTTTATATCTCCATTATCGGGAGTTGATTCTTTAGGCAGACACTCAATATATATGTGTACACATATACATGATTGTATAAAAATGATTCACAAAGCATTTGATTTGCCCAAATTCAGAGTTAATTAAATGCAAATCCAAGTCTTTCTAACCTCAAAATGTATATAAACCTCCTTACATGGTACTCTTAATGCTAGTTTTCAAGGTAAGAATATTTTACTCTGTGTTCACATATAATTATCCAGAGTTGTGCTGTCTATGGATAATAAATTAAGTTGCATGTGTAAAATAAATAAATATTATTAATAGTATGGGTTGATGCCTGCAGAAAAAGAGGATAACCTTCTTATCTTAAATTATTTGACACATGCCCTAAGTGATAGGGGCCAAATAGACCCAAGGCAGCTATATCAGTTTTTTCTGAACTAGGAAAGACTGAGAAGGACAAAAATATTGTCACTTTCAGACAGTAAAAGACTGAGAAGGACAAAAATATTATCACTTTCAGACAGTAAAAATTCCTCATATCTTCTGCTAATGTGTGACATATACTAGCTACTTGGTGGAAGATTGTGGCTATAATCCTTGGATGACTGATGTAATTGAAGAAACTCATATTATCATTAAGATTCAAAGATGCATTTTGTCTAATTAAATAATTTCTCTTTACATATATTCTACAGCTTCTTCCTTAATTAAAAGTCAACATAATGTTCCCAAATTTGCACAGCTAAAACAATGACACTACGATAAAAAACAATATGGACATTTAAATTTACACAGGTACATAGTTCATTTTGAAAATCAGTCACTTACCTTATATCTTAAAGAGAAGTATCAAAATATTCTTACCTTAGAAAACTGTGCATTTATCCATTTTGTGAATGTTTTCTTTTGAACATCTTCTCTTTCATCTATAACGTAAAATTTAAAAAAGATTCAAGAGTTAAGAAAGAATTCTGAATATCATATTTTACAACCAAAATAACTCTCAATTATTACATATCAATGTTATTTTATATTTGGTATTAAATTAATTGATAATGAAATTAAACATAAGTGATATTGGTATTGGGCATCTAAACTAAAAATGAGATGTCTAAAATAATTGATACAGTCAAATCTATGCTCATTCAAATATTCTATAAAGCCATTACAGAAGAGTAGTTTCATCTGAATAAAGGAAATATTACTTATCCTCCTATGGTGAACAGATACTCTAGCATAATCAGAAGAGCCTATTATCTGTTTTTTCTTCTGAAAAAGTATTCCTGAGCTTTTCCTCTTACACCCTTCCCAGTCCATGTAAAAATGATTTTCCCCTCTTTTGCAATACCTCCATACTCTAACATGGGCCCCCAGCATAACCTCCTCCCATTATAGGAGAGGTTTCCTGATGATCAGGAGTATGGTTTTGCATCCCAAAACCTAGCATTGTCTGCACAAACTAAGAGTTCAGCAAATATTTGATAAACATGCAAATGCTTTAGAGGAGGGGGGATCTTACAACTCCAAAATTTTTAGTAATTCTTTTCATCCAAAAGTCAGGAAATTTCAAATCAAAATGCAAATGACACCCTTCATGGATTACTCATGGATTACATATAAACACTCAAAAGAAAAATCTCCAAGGACTTCTTACACCAAGAGATTATGGTGGAAAATTATTAAGAAACAGCTTCACAGAATTCATGCTTCTAAAAATTATCTCTTTTTTTTTCAAGTTGGAAATGAGCATGGAGTTAAATGGGCAGAAAAATAATCAATCTTGATTAATGGAAATCCTTCTTTAAAGCCAAAGCCTACCTTTAAATTACTGTAAATGCAATCATATTAATTAATGTTCAATAAATGAGTGCATCTGAGAGAGACTTAAAATGGAGAGGTTTTATATTTTATTTACACTGAGTCAAAAGAACCCTTATTGAAATGTCCTGACAAAATAACCTCATTTGCTCTCGGATTCTTTTTCAGCAGTAAATCTCAACTGCTTTTCCTGAAAACAGATGATCCATAGTAAAGAATCATTTTCCCATGACAAATGTATCCACGTACTAAGAAAATCTGTTTATCGTTAAAGGACATTATTAATCTATAAGTAGATACTCTTAAGTGATATGAAATAACAGCAGATAAATAATAAACCTAAAACTGTTCTAGAAGAGAAAATTTTACTTAGCATCACAATATACTTTCTTCTTATTTAATTGTGTGAGTCCCACAAACTATACTGCATGTGGCCAAATATCAGCATTACCCATACAGTACAGGATAAATCATAGCTACCATATGGAAGTTTTTTCTTTGTTGACAGTGTGAATCAATAAAAATAGATAGTAATAGCTTCTGAAACACGTCTAGCCTTTTGTTAATATACTTCCCTAAATTCAATACTACCCTTTTGATAATAATAAAATAAATAAACAGAACATTTCAAATGGTCAACTTTTTAAAAAAAATTTTTTAAAAGATTTTATTTATTTATTTATTTGACAGAGAGAGAGAGAGAGCACAAGCAGGGCGAATGGCAGGCAGAAGAAGAGGAGCCCAATGTGGGACTCGATCCCAGGAGCCTGGGATCACTACCTGAGCCGAAGGCAGAGGCTTAACCAAGTGAGCCACCCAGGCACCCCTCAAAAGGTCAACTTTTAACCATTTTCATGGACTTGCTGCAGGGAGACTTGCCAGTACATTAATTTCTCAATGATAGATACACATTTTCCTATGTTAATGATATTATTTGCAACTCAACTTATTTTTTTCCTACATGTGCATGCAAATCCTATCAGACATGGGAGTGTAAATGAGTCATTTGAAAGCACACATTTAAAGGTTGTAAAACATGCCCAACCATCTTCACTAAAAGTCGAATAGGAAGACATTTGAAGAGATGTGTTTCACGTAAAAGTAGGTAGTAAAGCAATATTTTTATTGGTTTCAATTATATATACAAAGACCTTGAAGGCAGGAGGGAAACCTTGACATTATGTGCAAAATAGTATGTATCTATTGTGTCAATAATACTGAAGGCGAATTTTGTCATATAAATATCTCACTAGGTCTTTTTTATTTCTTTCGCTTTTTTTTTTTATTTAAGATTTTTATTTATTTGACAGAGAGACACAGCGAGAGAGGGAACACAAGCAGAGGGAGTGGGAGAGGGAGAAGCAGGCTTCCCGCCGAGCAGGGAGCCCGATGCGGAGCTCGATCCCAGGACCCTGGGATCATGACCTGAGCCGAAGGCAGCCGCTTAACGACTGAGCCACCCAGGCGCCCCTCTTTTGCTTTTAATACAATAAAAATACACCTTTAATGAATTACCTACTTATGTATTATTTTGCTATATAACATTTGTTTTCTTGAACATGATAAATATTAATATAACTGGCTTTATTATCATTATAAAATGTATATCATTTATTAGTGTCTTATTGTTTAGAGCTGTTTCACATGTCATCTCAATCCATAGGTAGTTTGCCATTTTATCCATTAAAAAAATACAAGCTCAGAAGGAATAAGGCTAGTAAGTGACACAGATGAACCTGATATAGATTATTTGAATCAAAATCCATGGCTTTTCATGTTAACCAGTTCACATTATATTTGCATAGATAATATGGAATGGCATAAAATAATTAAAGTCATAAAAGTTGAATGTATTAACACAAATACAAAATAACCATGATTTTAGAGCCTCTATTTTAAACCCAAGGAATTCCATGTATGCTGTAATCAATGTGAATGACATCCTGGAATTTTATAGTCTACAGCCTGAATGTCTACATGGATTTATCCAGATTTATCCAGATTGGAAAACTGAACCATCCTTAAGATGTTAGATAATTCATTTGTTAATATTTTAAATAATAATATTCTTATATTTACTAGTTGATATTTAGTGCTCAATTTTGCCATAGATTAACCTTATGGAAATTTTTTTAAATAATTAAATTCATTAAGAGAAATATTAATTTTAAAATTAATTAATATTTTAAAAATCACCCCAAAGTTGTGTGTCTACTCATTACAATCCCCATAAACATGTATTTTACATAGCCACAATAATATTCTGCCTTTTAAAGCTTATTTTATCATAAATATCATATGGGCTACCATTTCTTTTCGTTTGCTATGAGAGATTCCACTGTAATGAACATCTTCATGCACTCTCTTTCAGTTTCTGGTGTATAATTGTCCCAGAATAAATTACTGGGTCAGCATTAAAAAAAAAAAAACAACAACTTTTATGGCTTTTACTAAATGTTGTCATATTGCTTTCCCAATGGCCATACCAATTTTTAGTGGTACTAGAAAGAATAAGGTTATGCTGCTGATAGGAGTTTTGTTGCTTTCATTTTTAAAGTGATTGCTGCTTTATTAGATATAAGGAGATAGTTGATGCTCATCTTAATTTGAATCTGTTTGATTACTAATGAAGTAGGACATGTTTTCAAAATTTATTCTGCATGTTTCTACTTTTGTCAAAATACTTGTTTATATCCTCTGCTCATGTATCTATTGAGCGCTTGATATTTTACAATTAATTGGAATGAGATTATAAATCAGTTCTTAAATATTTCAAGTTGTGGACTCCATTTGATTATCTGATAAAAATAATGATCTCTCTATATATAAAAAATGCCTATGTGGACATATTTACACACAGTTTCATGGGGTTCACTGACTTCTCTGCAGAAGGTTCTATTACTATGAAATCCCAAGTTAAAAATCAGAATTATAAATTAAGCTACTTGTTCTTAGTCAGTGAATGAATATATATTCCCAAGTGGTCATATTTCTTTTAATTTTCATTTCATTTTTATTATGCTAAATTTTTACGTATTTATTTTTTTAAAAGATTTTATTTATTTGACAGAGAGAGAGAGAGCACAAGCAGGGGGAGTGGGAGAGGGAGAAGCAGGCTCCCCACTGAGCAGGGAGCCCAAAGTGGGGCTCGATCCCATGACCCTGAGATCATGACCCGAGCCGAAGGCAGACGCCTAACAGAATGAGCCACCCTGGCACCCCATATACTTTTATATATTTAGATCTATCTATTTCCATTATTTCTCATATAACTTAAAAGTTGACGCCTTTATTTATTTATTTTTAAAGATTTATCTATTTATTTGAGAGAGAGAAAGAGAGAGCATGAAGGCGGACAGGGCAGAAAGAGAGAGAGAGAAAAGCAGACTCCCTGCTGAGCGAGGAGCTTGACAGGGGGCTTGATCCCAGGACCCAGAGATCATGACCTGAGTTGAAACCAAGAGTCAGACACTCAAATGACTGAGTCACCTAGGTGCCCCTAAAAGTTGATCCTTTTAAACACAATCACATACATATCCATAGTTAATCTAAAGTTGATACACATAAACATACATATATGATAAATTGTCATAGAGCTTATAGGATTATTTCAATACTTTAATAAAATATATGTAATTATAGACACAGTCTATAGTGAGAGATATGAATGTGAAACCAACAACAAAGAGAATGAGAAAAGAATAAAGTGAAATCTGTTTTACTAGGAAATGATTATCTATATATTCCTGTCTAGTCATTTCAAAAAGCACATATTCTATTTTGTTTTCTCTAGGGTTTGTTTATAACTGATTTTCTTTTACTAATAAAAATATGCCTGAGTATATTAATGTGAGAGGTAAAGAACAAAATCTCTGTTAGAAAAATTTACTTGAAAACTGTTCCCTGGAGATGTCAAGGAGTGAAGAGCTACTACTTCATAAATTGCAAAAAGTGACCAACATTTTATTTTATTCTCTCTATGGGGAAAACTCATAAAATTAGCTTTCTACCATGACATAAAAACTGTATTTCATCTCAGAACTAATTAACCCTTTCTAATAAAGTCATTTTTTATCCAATAAATCTGGACCTTCATATTTTCTACGATTAGTGCAATGACCTTTTGCCCTGTTATTAACTTTTATATTCCTGGGTCCCTGATAAATGTAGGATAATTAAATTGCAATATTCATGATTCACAAGAGTGAGTTACTGCACAAAAATGATGTTGGCAAACTGAGAGAACATTAAATCAGGGGAACCGGCTTCCAGTCCCAGTGCAGGACTTAGAATGGTGGCCTTAGAACTACCAGAACTCAGCCTCTTTATCTGTGAAATAAAGATATTAACTGCCTTTTAACTCATGGAGCCGGTTTTAAGATGCAATGAAATCATTTGTTTACGTAGTAATTTATAGACTAATTATTTACAAAAAAATAATTATTTACAGAATGCTCAGTATCTGTTGGTCATTATAAAGGTTACTGAGAAGGTAAACAGAACTCAGTTTTTACCACAGTTTACACCCTTGTAGAATACAGACATATGATAGATAAATATTAAACATTTTATATAAGCAAGGATACATATATTCAAAGGATATTACAGGAGCACAGAGAAAGGGATATGTAGCCATATGGATGTCAGGGAAGACATTTTCTAGAAGGGGATGGCTAAGTTGAGTCTAGTAGGTGAAGCCAAAAAAAATGGAAAGAAAAAAGATGCAAAGGGAAAGATGAATCTTTAGGAGGAGATCGCAAGGCATAAGGAATACAGTAACATTGTATGATTCCACTCATAAATGTCATCTAAAAAAATGAATAAACAAACAAAAAGCAGAATCAAAACTATAAATACAGAGAACAAACTGATGGTTCCCAGAGGGGAGGAGGCTGGGCAAAATGGTAAAGGGGAGCAAGAGATACAGGCCTCCAGTTACGGAATGAGTAAGTCACAGGAATAAAAAGCAGAGCATAAAGAATACAGTCAATGATATTGTCATAGCAATATGATGGGGCAGATGGTAGCTGCACTTGTGGTCAACACAGCATAATGTATCAACTTGTCAAACCACTAGGCTGTACACCTGAAACTAATGTAACAGTGTATGCCAATTATACCAAAGGAAAAAAGGCATGCTCTTCATCGTATTTAATTCAGTTTTGCTGCACTCTAAAGTATGAAGGAGGGAGTAGCATGGGACGAAATTATAAGGAAGTTGGGAGTGAGATCATGGAGAGTCTCCAAGATATGACCCTCTATATGACAATGTGAGTGGAAGCATTGAAAAACCAAAACAAACAAACAAACAACCCAGTTATGTAAACATCACGAATTATCCTCATTACACAGGGCAGTTAATCATAATCTGTGCCAGAAAGACATTTTAAAAAATGACATTTCTTTGGGTGCTAGTTAGTATGTTAACTGAAAATCCTCATCACTTAAGTGACGCAGAAAATACAAGTTTAGAACTAGAAGGGAATATTAGAGTTGGTAACGGTTTAGAAATACATATAGTGAAGAAATACAAAGGGATATGAGTTTATTTCACTTTAAAGAGAGGACTATTCAGTAATATAGAAGAGATAACAGGGTCTCTATTCTCTGCTTCCACCAAAAATGAGAAAAAGGGAAATGAGAAATGTGGAAGATTCATGGTAAACATTAGGTAAGGTTATGTGATACTGTGGAACATTATGAAGGAAGGCCCCAAACTCAGGACATAGTTAGAAAATGGATTTATCATGTTATTAGCGTTTCAAAATGACGATGCAAAGTGGAGGACAGTAGAATGGAGAATGGCATGAAAAATGCTTTCCATTAAAACCGAGTAATAGCTTTTGATCATAGGATTACAGAATGTGAAGGCCGAAGGTGACATTCGTGGTCATTTCATAATGAGGAGGTCTAAAATAATTAAATTACTGCACAAAGAAGAGAAAAACAGTTAGTGTCAAAGAGGTTTCCTTATTTCCGGCTCACTCTACAATCAATGTAATGCAATTTTCCCTGCTCATCGCCCTACAAAAGTTGTTAATATTATCACCTATATCCTTTCTAATTTCCCAGTGACTGTCTAGATTCTAACTGTATCCCCAGCACTTAGCATAAAATATGTTACACAGTAGTGCTCAGTAAAAGTGTTTTAAGTTAATGAAGACCAGATTTACTTTTCAGACTTCTTTTTACTTTTGTTCTTTGCAGATATTAATTCCATTAACCTGTGGTAGAGAGAAAAATGGTCCTCCAAAAAGGTTCATGTTCCAATCTCCAGAATTTCTGAATAAGTTTTGTTAAAACTCATTTGTTTTACAATAAGTATTTTAAAACTCTTTGTTATGGCAAAGAGAATTAAGGTTGCAGATGGAATTAGATTTAGTAATGAGGTAATTTATGATAGGGTGACTATCTCAGGTAATCCGGCTTGGACCAATGTAATCACAGTGTGCCCTTCAAATGGGGAGAGGGCAGAATAAGAGGGACAACCTGAGAGAGAGCAGCATGACAAGGACTTGGCCCAGTGTTCCTGGTTTTGAAGATGGAAGAAGAGGGCCATGAGCCCAAGAAAGTGGGCAGCCTCCAAAATGGAAAAGATAGGAAATAGATTCTTCCCTGCAGTCTCCAGAAGACACACAGCTCTGATGGCCCTTAACTTTAGCCCAGTGAAGTCAATTTCAGACTTGATACCTGAAGAACTGTTAGATAATAGGAGTTGTTTTAAGTTGCTAAATTTGTGGTAATTTTTATAGCATCAATGGGAAACTAATACATAACATTTCCTTTTGAAGGCTATTAATTCCAGTGACAAATATATACTGATACCAACAAGGGGGTAGGAATACATCTGTGTAAAAGATAAAGTTCCTACCCTTTTGCCTTTACAGCATAGTGAGAGAAACAGACACACACAAAACAAACATACAGTGGATACATTGGTAAGTTCTTTGATAAAGAAAATACAGGGTTTTGTCAAAAGCATATAGAAAGGAACCTAACTTGAAAAAGCCAGTGCTTCCTTGATAAAGTGATAGATCTCAGCTGAGTTCTGAATGTTAATTAAGAATATAGAAGTAGACAAGGTGAAAAGGAACCTTAGGCAATAAAAAAAGCAGGTTCAACTACCAGGATATGAGAGGAGTATGTCTGTTCAAGGAACAAGAGAAGAGGAGGGGAAAGACCAAAGTGGCTGAGATGACTTTAGAAAAAAGAGAAATAATCATTAGCCAAATTAGGAAGAGACTTAAACTTTAGCCAGAAGGCAGTTAGAAACCAAAGCAGAATTTTAAGTAGGGAAACGGCAATACTGGTTTGTGTGGTTTTTTTTATTTACTTTATTTTTAAAATGATTTTATTTTTAAGGAATCTCTATACCCAATGTGGGGCTTGAACTCACAACCCTGAGATCAAGAGTTGCACTGACTGAGCTAGCCAAGGCGCCCCCAAAGAATTTTATATAATTATGTATTACATAAATATAATTGTAATCCATGGCCTGTATTGGTGAATTGCAGTGGGACTGGAGAAAGGTAAATGCAGGCAATTACCTTTAATAGGTATTACTGATAAGAACTGGTTATTAATTATATGCGGAGGTAGGGGATTTGGGAGAGGTACAGCTAATGATACTACTCAAATTGGAGTTTTGAGGTCCCAGGAAGAAGAGTATCTGTATATATAATGAGGGTATGGGAAGAATTGGGAAATATTGACTTTTGGGTGTTTTGAGACAAAAAGAAAGATACATAGTGTAGGCAATGGGATATAAGAGCCTGAAGTGCAAGAGATAAATCTGAACTGAAAATAAAGATTTGGGAGACACAAGCCAACTGGCATGTAGTAAGTGAAGCCCCTGTAGTGAATGATGCTACTAGAAAGACTGCACAAGCTTTCCAATCTTCTGAAATAGGAAATAGTTCTCCTTTCAAACAAAGGGCTGTCTCCTGATCTGTCTCATCATCTTCTTTGCCATTCACCCTGGAAATACTGGCATTGCCCCAGGGTCTTTGTCTTGGTTTACTACATTTATTCTTCCTAAACAAAGTGACTTCTAACCCCACCCCAACCACCACTGTATATGGGTACTGATGATACTGATACCTAAATCTTCATTTTTCATCTTGATTAATGTCCTAGAGTTTCACACTGACAGAGCTGACTCAAGTTAATACCTCTACTTAGATGTCCTGTAGGTACCCTAACAATATCATTCATCTTCCCAAATAAAGTCACATAATCCTTTTCTTCCTGAAAATTAATGGCTTCATCATTCATCTAGTAACCAAATAAGTAACTCTTGAGTCATTATTCAAGTTTGAGAAATGCTTGTCCTGAGGTTAAAAGCCAACTTATTTAGAATGGCAAATAAGGGCTTTTATAATTCGACCCCAAATACTTTTCTCAACTTAATATCCATCATGCCTACTGGCACTCAAACATATTCCTTACCCCTCTACCCACATACCTACCAGGTCTCCTGCAGCCACACAAGCCAAATGTCTCCATGAATAAGCCACACACTTTCTTACTTTAGTCCTTTGTTCATGCAGTCCCAAGAATGTGTCTAGAAAACTCTCACTCTTAGGATCAAGTTCAAATGTGAGGATTTTCACAATCACCTGTTGTCTGTGGCAGAACTCATCAATTCTTCTGATATACACATACACTTTAGCATTTTTTAAACTGCATCATTATTATGCGGGTGTGTGTGTGTACATATACATACAAATATTTTACTCTCTCCTATAATGGAACCCACCCATTACCCCTGTATGTGACCACACTTAGATGGGAGGACTATTATGTCTTTGTAACTCCTGGCACCCAAAATGGTGTATTCAAGCAGAAACAGATCCTTAATAAGAGTTGGTTGAATAAATCAAATGATTAATCAATACCATAATTAAATCCCAGATCTACTAAGTCCCAGGCCAATGTTTTTTCCCTCCACTTCACCATACTGCTTAAAGTGCTCTGTTAATTATAAACCTTCGGTCTTAATCATCAATTCATTTCCAAAAATATCCATGGAGCACCCACTCTGTATAAAATCACTTTTCAGTATCTTCTCCCAAAATTTGTCCTTGGGACTCCAGTATTTATTTTCATCACTATATGGAATTAAAAAAATAGGATTAGAGAATATTTCTTGCAAAAAAATCTGCCTTGACTTTTCTGGGTAAATTACATTCTGGAATATGATGAAATTGCTCTTCACTTCACCTTTCATGAATGTTGTGGCTCTCAACACCATGTAAAATGCTATGGATGACCTGTTCGATCCTTTATCCCCCTGCAAATGTTGCTTCTTTCTCATATAGGTCAACTGCTTTTTATTGTAGGGACGTGATGGACCCAGAAAATAATTTGAACAACTGTGTCAGCTCATACTGGATAAAAGTTCTCTCCCATCCCCTGCCACTTAATCATAGAATTTATGCTATATTAGCATAAATGTCCAGAACCTTACATAATCACACAATTGCATACTCATAAAAACAATAACACCATATGTATGAAAAACACAATGCAAGAATTGTAGAAATATTTTTATGTATGGTTATAGAAGTTACCATGAAACAGAACATAATAACAATGAGGAACGAGGAAGAAGTATCATATGAAAATGGAAGATAAATCAGAACTCCCAAGAGTGTACGAAAAGGTACTCGGTAGCATGACCTGGAAACTGAGCACCATTTGGTATATGGCATGAACGGTTCATTCTTGTTCCCTTCAAATTCCATTCTGACGCTAAGAAAATGTATCAGACACAATGTAGGTCAGTGATTAAATACATCCCTTCCAGCATCAAGTAGCCTGGGTTCACACCCCAGCTCCACTTCTCACTAGCTCCATGACCTTAGGCAAGTTACTTAATCCCTCTGCGTCTCATTGTGTCCATCTGCATCATGGGAATAAGAACACTGGTACAGAAATGTTAAGGCTAAATGTGAGAGACTTATGATACATATTAATACTGAAAAACTTAAAAAAATAGAGAAAACCTATAAACCTTTATTCCTAGATGTACTACCACTTTCTGGGCCAGCTGTATAAATTGCATTATCTTGTCAAAGAGACACAATTTCTAGGTGGCAGTCATATTAACAATTAGTAAGATTTTTAAAATATGATTTATAAATGTGCAGCAAATAGAGTCCTCTTGATTTGAAAGCTAAAGAAAAAATATGAAATGGTATTAGTATAAATTATATCTCCTCATATCCAGAAAAATGAAATCTGTGCTTTGCAAGAATGAATGAATGAGAACAATGAGTATTTCTGTGGGGCATTATAATTTATAAAGTGATTTCAAATATCTCATCTTGTTTGAACGTGACTATGTGGGTGTAAACTTGTTATGGGTAAAAATAAGTTACTATTAATTAGTATGCAGGCTTGAAATATGCTTTAGTAGTGTGTCACTACTTATTTTTGAAGGAAAAGATAATTTATTTTTGTAAAAACATAATAACCCTGGACTAATTATGGCAGAATAAATAAAAATAAGATCCTAAGGTCTCTGATGTAATTTGGAGGTGAAATTAATCACTTGGATACTGTTATAAGTGCTAACCAGATACCTGTTTCCATACCTCAACACAGTCCATTTTGCTTTTAAAATATTAACTTTCTCTACTAAAAAACTAAAAATAGCATTATTCCATGGTATATATTAACTATGTTATTGGACTGTAAAATAGTTCTTTGAAATAAAAAGGAAAGCAATCAGGCAAAGTGCACAACAGCCACTTCCAAATGTGTATGTCAATGAGATGCTTTATAAACAGACAAAGGCTCAAACACAGAGTCCTTTTTTGGGTGTGTTATAAAGAGATATGTAAATCACGAGATACATTTGCTACACTTGCGCTATGGAGTAAAGATTAAGAAAATGGTATAGTAGATATAGTTAATGGCTCATGCTTTACTTCCTTGGTCCAACCCCGAGTTTACCTGTAACTGCGAACAGATTCTATGATGCTGAAGATTTCCCACCTAAAGCATCCACATTTCTGCTTCTTTGCAATAAGACTTTTTCCAGATCTAGAGGAATGTAGAAGGCCCATCTGTGGTGCAGCCAAGAAGTGACAGAGATTTAATTTCCCGAGGTACAATCCTCAGTAAATGGGGGACAGAAATCAATGGATTAAAAAGCCCAGTGGAACAATTGTTGGGCATGTTCTCGAAGGCTCCTCAGGGATTACCGGGGATATTGAACTCAGAATGGCCCAGAGTAGTTCCACTATTGTCTTTTCTCCCTTCCCTGGCTTGCTTCCCACATCCTTCCTTTATGCTACCAGGGATCATTTTCCAAATGAACTACCTGTACCAGTACTTTCTCGAGTTAGCTTCCTGAGTAATTCAAACTAATCCATATGGGTACCAGTCCTAAGTTACCTGACTTGATCATGTACCATCCAGCATTAAATATCCTGTAGGCAATACCAAGCCTAAGTTTTTCAGACTGTAAAATTGACATAGTCATCAGAAAAAACTCTTGAGTTTTGTTTTGATGAGGTATCCTGTAATGCATCAAGTGTAGTCTTCTTTTTTTTAAAGATTTTATTTATTTATTCATGAGAGACAGAGAGAGAGGCAGAGGCAGAGGGAGAAGCAGGCTTCCCGCGGAGCAGGGAGCCCGATGCGGGACTCGATCCCAGGACACTGGGATCATGACCTGAGCCGAAGGCAGACGCTTAACCGACTGAGCCACCCAGGTGTCCGGTATCAAGTGTAGTCTTAAGCAAGAACTTATTACAAAATAAGAGTCAATATAGACAAGTACTATTTTTTACTAACTATATATTTAATTGCATCAAAAGTTTGAGGGCAAATTGGTGTATTGTATTATTTGCTCATGATTCACTCTTCCCTCTCCCTGCTTGCCATGGATCACCCTACGTGGATTATACTTCTCACCTCACCGATGTGGACTTCATCATGTGACTTGCCTTGCCCAATAAAACACGAGCAGACATAATAGTGTGTCAGTTCTGAGCAAGGAATTTAAGAATCATGATGTGCTTTTTCATTTCTCTGGCTCTTCCTTTCTTTTACAGTAGAAGACCATGCTTCAAGTAGACTATGTTCCCAAAAGGAGAGATACATATGTGGAGCTGACCTGAAGCCAATACAGAGAGTGAAAGAAACTCTGGAATAAGAGATAAAGGTTTGTTCTTATAAGTCACAGAAATTTGGATTTTTTTTTTTACAGAGCATTATCCTAGAATGAAGCTGACTACTGTAGCAGGAAAATAGTAAATGCACCCTATAGAATAAAATACAATAATAGACTGTATATAGCATCTTTACTTAAAATAGATTTGCATTCAATTGTTTAAATTTAAATTTAATATAAGCTGATGTATGGGTTTTAAATCAAGTATTAAAACCTCTCTAAAATTCCATTTGGAATACATTATCTTTTCTATATTGGTATTTCCCCTTATCACAATTTAAACATTAAAGCAAGTATTTTTTTCTTATACACAGCCCAATATTAGCATAGACTGAAATCAACATGGAAGATGATTTAAGGGAAGGCTATGTTCTAAGGAAATTCAGTGGATTATTGTAACAGCAATAGTCAGTGCTGAGAATGCTCATTTATACCTTGTTCCAAATACAGAAAGCACTTAAAACAGAAATAAAGTTTAAGAGTAATCACTTATTCCCTCTTCACCAAATATAGAAGTCTTAAGCCAGTGTTTGTGAAAGATCAAGCCAAAAAGTATAAATAGAGTAAAGGCCAAACATTTTTCCAGCATAAACAGGGGAAATTTTGCAGTCAGTGAAAGAGCATTAGGGTCTGTCTTTTAGGACAGATTTCAGGAAATCATTACTGATAATACAAAAGAAGTCTTGGGACTTAATCAAAGGAGGAGACAGTTTTGAGAGTTAATCAGGTGCCAATGCTAATACATGATCCAAGTGGCAGAGAGCAGAGGGTACAGAGTCCCATGATCAATTTTTATTCAGCTTGAGGTTGCTAATGCTGATGACAAGTGGTTACTAATGGCTTCTTTCAAGATTCCTAATGAAAGATTTTTCCCTTCTTTCAAGTTCATTTTGCCACTAAGAACATTTCCCTCGGTGCACAATGGCAACAGATGAGTTCTAGCTACATCTCGACTAATCATTTAAGTTGATGTGAATTTAGGATAGCATGTAAATTAAGTAATTGTAAAAGTTCCTAAACTAACATCGTTTTTTGCACTTAGGTACAATTGTGTTGAACTTGTGGAGGAAAATATAACTTAGAGTTGAAAAACATGTAGAAAGCACAGTGAAAAGTTGGATCCTTATAAACAAGATGAACATTTAACAAACAGTGCATGAGTTTGAGCTTTTAAAGGAATCAGCTGAATCCAAAAAGAGCTTTTCTTAACTACAGTTTTCTTTGTCTATGTTTACAAATACTAAGTTGTAGTTATTACAAAAGACTTAAGTCAGTTTGGTAAATGGCTTTCCCCACACAACCAGTGTATGAGCAGTTTCATGTGTGTGTGTGTGTGTGTGTGTGTGTGTGATTTAGACTCGTATGAATTGTGGCACACTGCAAACATTACTTTCTGATTAGAGAATATTAAATGATCTTAAAGCAGAACTCCAAAATTTCCCAACTTTGTAAATCAAAGATATTACAATTTCCCAGTTTTCAGATTACTTTAACTACGCTATGTTTGTACTAAACAGAATATATAGGAATAGCTTTCCAGAGTTACAATAATAACAGTGATTTTAGTTGTGAACCAGACTCTCTGGGTTCAAATAGCAACTCTGCTACTTATGAGGAGTGTGCCTCAGTTTCCTTGTCTATAAATAATGATAAAAATAATGCTAAATGCGGCATTTTTGTGAGCCTTGGGTGACTGTTTCTGCTTGGACCCGGGCTCTAACAATAACTAGCTCTGTGGATTTCAGTTAAGTATGTAGAACTCAATTTCCTCAACCTAAAAAAAGAAAAGGAGTTTGGCAAAGATAATCTCTGTTTTTCTCCAGATCTAAATTTTTTTTTTAAAGTTGTGGTTTTTTGTTTTTTTTTTTTTTAAGATTTTATTTATTTATTTGACAGAGAGAGAGAGAAAGCACTGGTAGGCAGAGAGGCAGGCAGAGGGAGAGGGAGAAGCAGGCTCTCCACTGAGCAGGGAGCCCGATGTGGGGCTCGATCCCAGGACTCTGGGATCACGACCCGAGCCGAAGGCAGCCGCTCAACCGACTGAGCCACCCAGGCGCCCCCAGATCTAAATTTTTTTTAAAGATTCTATTTATTGATTTGAGAGAGGGCAAGAGAGAGCACAGAGAGAGTGGGAGAGGGAGAAGCAGACTCCCCGCTGAGCAGAGAGCCTGCTGTGGGGCTCGATCCCAGGACCCTGAGATCATGACCTGAGCTGAAGGCAGGTGCTTAACTGACTGAGCCATCCAGGCACCCCTCCAGATCTAAATTTTTATCATCTGACTCTTTAAGCTAGTGTTTTTTTTTATCAGCAGGCAACATAGCATCCTTATTCAGCCCAATGCTTTGGAGCCATATAGCCTGGATTCAAAGTCCAACCCTGCTACTTTCTAGCTGAGTTTCCTTGAGTTATTTACATAACTTCTCTCTTTAGTTTCCTGATCTGTAAAATAGCTATAAAAATAATAGGTCTCTTAGAGTGTTGTGAGAATTAAATGAGCCATTACCTTTAAAGAACTTAGAAAATCTCTCGCCCCAAATAAGCAATCAACACTGTTATTCTTACTTTGAGATCCAAGGGCTTTTAATACAACTATAGGATGAATTCTTAAATTTGTGAACACATTTTAGGAGTGTATACAAATGAGAGTCTTCAGTTTTCAGTAGATTCCCAAAGGGATCCATGGCTTGAAAAATGTTGGCTAAAACATAAAGACAGTCTTCTGGCTCTTACCCCTATTAATGACCCATGTTTTCCTTTTTTTCAGAACACAGGCATTAACAGCAATGAGTCACCTTGTATTATTTTTCCTCAACTATGGTTTGTCCAAAGCTTATTTAAGAAATGTCTTGCTCTCTGTCCCTAATATATCACTCCTCTTATAGATCGACACATATTAACTAGGATGAAAAGAAGGTAGTTATACAGGCTTTTACTATACTCCTTAACCAGCTAAGAAATAGTGGGCTTTCTTCATATTCCCTTCGATAATACTCTTCAATCATCTAGATTTAGGCACTTATTATTATTATTTTTTAGTTTGTTATGCCTAAGTATACATAGATGCGGTTTTCCTACAACCCATTTTACTTTCCGAGAAGAGCACAGCTTCTTTTGTGATATTTCATGATGCTAAGTATTGACATAAATCAGTACAGTACCTGAGACTCAGCAAGATTTGTCTGTTATCTGACTGTTTCAAACATTTATGTCTTAATTTGCTGTATATCTTCAATGCACACTTTTCTTCAGTGAAAGCAGTCCATGTCAATGAAAGAATCATTTAAATGATCATTTTCACAACATTTAAAAAGGCAGCATGGCATACAAGAAACAAATCACTCCTTGCTGCATAGATACAGTGAATTCACAGCATGAAAACCAGTACTTTCAAAGTACAGTATGAAAGTGAAAATAACAAACTCTCAGAAAAGATCAATGGAAAGAACTGATAATGGCTAAAAGAACAGTATTGATGAGTAAAGTAATGTGAAAAGAGAAAAGGTGTATGTTAACTTAAATCCTAAATTTGGACAAGCATTCCTAGACTGGGAAATAAAATTTCAAGATCAAGAAACATCTTCACGGATGAAAAGGGGTCTAAACGAAGTGCTTTTATTGTCTGAATAACTTAACTGGGGAGTCAAAGTGAAAAAAAATAGAATTAATATGATATTTTTAGGATAAAGTTGAATAGAGAGAGAGGGAGGGGCAGGCATTATTGACCCTGATGTGTAATACAATATCAAGTTCAATTAATTTATAAACTAAATTTATGTTCATTATCCATATTTTAGAAACTAGAGAAAAAAAGGGTATTGAAAGCTCTATGACTGAAGTTTTGATATGTTTCCTTTTCATTTTTTCCTTGAGTAATTGTAATTGCAACGCACAAATAATTTATAACCTGCTTTCTTTTTCTTATTCATTAGAAAAATTTATTTTCACTTTAGATTCACAAATAAGCTATTATGCCATTTGAAGAAAGTTTCAGATTACAGAACATGACACTAAATATCATTCAACATTCATTAAACAGTGTATTGCACTTATAAAAAGTTCTAACTTAATTGAAGACATGTAGTTAAATACTCTCTACGATTTCAATGTTTATCAAAACGTTCTTTTCCCTTTCTTTTCTTTTCATCTCTTATGATTATAACTATTTTATTTATTTTTTAATGATTTTATTTATTTGAGAGAGAGAGCATGCGCCTATGCACAAGCAGGGAGGGGCAGAGGGGGATGTAGAGGGACAATCTGAAGCAGACTCCTCACCTGATGTGGGGCTCCATAGCATGACAATGAGATCATGACCTGAGTCAAAACCAAGGGTCAGACGCGTAACTGACTGAGCTACCAGGTGCCCTCACATTTATTTTTTTAAACCACTTTACTGAGGTGTGAAGGTATGAGTGACATACAAAAAGCTGTACCTATTTAAAATATAAAACTTTATGAGTTTGGAGATAAGTATATACCTGTGAAACCATCACCACAATCTATGCCATAAACAGGATATCTTGCTTTCCTCATTTAAAATTATAATAGGGGTTTTACATTGTTGTTAAAACCCAATTGAAATTGTTAAATGTATTACATGGCCCCAAGAGAATTACCACTCTGCCTTTTTTGGAAACTCTGAAAAATGGTTTCACAAATCTTGCTACGGAAATTATGCTGTAATTAATATCTACATGGACAAATCCTCTATCCAAGTTTGAGGTTATTGCCTTAGCAAAGATTCTCAAAAATTAGGTTAATAGATCTAGGTGGACAATCATTTATATAATTCTTTGTATGTATTTTCAAATTACTTCTCAAAAATACTGTATAAAATCACCTTCCTGCCAGTATTGGATGAGAACATTGGTAATGCTACGTTGTAGCCTACATTGAATATTTTAAAAATGAGTTTAACTCATAGACATATGTATGTCTATATCTACCTATCTATATGTGAACATGTGTGTATGTATACATATATCATATAATTTAGACTTGGGACTTGGATTTGAGTCAGGTTCTCCCTCAGTGCTTTGTGAGATATAAGTGATGTTGACAATCATGTTCTGCCATGTGAGGAACAGGGGAAGCCAGTCTGCAATAAAAGAGATAGTGCAGGGAGAAGGAGATGTGACAGATTCCTGAAAGCTTTTGATTGCCTGCTTCCAGCATTTTCTTGAGGCACAAATGCACACTCCCTTCGCCTTCCTCAAGAAACCTTTTAATCCTTAGAATAAATTTATCCTTTAGAATCCATTCCACACTTGATAAAACTAGTTCAAATGTGATATATCTTACTTGTAATCAAGTGTCCTAATTAATAGAACACTCACCTAATAGAGTTTGCTCTTGTACAGCAAAGTAAGTTTTATTTCATATAATTGTTTTTCATCTCACATTCAGATGGAAAGATGCTCTCCTTCCTCTTGTAATGATATGATGTTCTATCTGTAAACTCAAAGAAGAAAAATCTCAACCTGAAACTATACGGGAAAAATAAAAACCTGGGGACGCCTGGGTGGCTCAGTTGGTTGGGCGACTGCCTTCGGCTCAGGTCATGATCCTGGAGTCCCTGGATCGAGTCCCGCATCGAGCTCCCTGCTTGGCAGGGAGTCTGCTTCTTCCTCTGACCCTCCCCCCTCTCATGTACTCGCTCTCTCTCATTCTCTCTCTCTCAAATAAATAAAATCTTTAAAAAAAATAAAAATAAAAATAAAAACCTGATGTCATTTCTAGCACCTAATTGGTATTTATCTGCCATAAACACATGAGGCTGTTTTGGTTTGCTCAGATATCCTTGTCTGCACAGGGCCATTTAAACCCAAATTGGAATTGTCTCTGGGTTACTCGCAGTGCTAATAAGAACTTTCAATTCATGCCAATTATAAGAATTCACAAACACAGATAGGGGTGACCAAGGAATCCAACCAGAACTTTCTGTTTAGTTTCATTACACCCAGACTTAATGAGAAAAAAAATCATTAGCAATGAAAAACTTGTAAGCCTTGTTGAGTTTCTTGCTTAAATTTAAATAATGCTGATTGTATCAGTAATGGGAACTGTGGTAGAGAATAAAATGAATATTAAATTTGGTAAGAGGGAGCATAGGTAGGACCAAAGTAGAAAAGGGAGTTGGTGTACCACAACCAGATATATGATTTCCTTTTAATGTGCTTGTTTTATAGAAGTCACTAATTGCAGAAACCATTTTGATTTAGTATCACCAATAAAATAAACACATTAATAATGTTACTAAATTTGCAAGATGACATGCCTGGCGAAATGGCACTAATAAAGATACATGTGGTTAAAGAAGGTCTCCCTTTCACTTTGCTAGGCAACAAAATTTAAAGTGTAAAATGCCAAGGATGGTCAAATTTCAAAATATGAATATATTTTATTATTTTGTTTAATGTCTTTATTGTTTAAAAACTATAAATCTCCATTTGATTTTATATTCTAAAATAGTAAGGAAGGTATTTGAAATTTCATATTTCTGCAGTCCAACAGTTTTCCCAGACGACAGGAAATTTTAACTTTCTTTATTTTCTTTGTTAAGTTGAGGTTACATCTCATCACTTTGCATTAGTGCAAACCTCCAACAACCTCATATATAGCATTATGAGGAGAGGAAAAGGATTAAAAAATAAGTTTGTGTCATTGCAGAGAATGCTAAAAGTTCCCCTGCAACAAATATGAATGGAAATAAGTACCCTTACTATTAGCTCAAAAAGAAAGAAGACAAATGGATGCCTACTTTTATTTTCTCCTATTTAACATTTTTGGACTTTTGTGCTTTGTTTGGTCTGGACCTTGGCATGGGTAGACATTTCACTGCCCATGGGGCATCGTTGTTACCTTGACTCCTTAACTCAGATTTGAGATGAATGTTGCCAACCACCTGCCTTGAAGTGGTCAAACTTTGGTGTGAGCATCCTTGAAAGAATATGATGGAATATGAATTATGTGACTGTGGATATGCGTATTTGAATAGGAAAATTTTTGAAAAGGAATGTTTCCCCCCAACTCTCTGATAAATTACTAAACTATGAAAACGTTTCAGCCTTCCTAAAGCTATTGTGAGCTATATCCCCAGCTCTCGGGGAATCCATATTCTCTCTTCTATGTTGTTAGAGATATTTTGGTTAAAAGTAGGAAACTCTGCTATCCTTGGCTCTAGGCAGAGATCTGGCCAAGGCACATAGAGGGGAAAAAAAATACCCCTGGGGAAAGGAGAAAATATCCTCTTGGGCCTAGGATCCTGCTCTGAAACTAAGCAAAGGTCTAGTTACCACTGGGAGAGGTAGTTTACAGGTATACAAGGTCTGCCGAAAGTTGAAGAAAAAACAGGAACACCGAGAAATCCCTTTAGCACTCCAGGCACCATGCTAAGCACAGGCTACCAGCGGCCCATCACTGGAGGAATTTGAGGTCTATGGTACTCCACAGGTTGGAAGAGCAGCAATAAAACCTAAAACCAGCTTAATATTAATTCCACAGACTCAAACCCCCATATTAACAGTGTGGCACAAAAAGACCTGTGCCCATTTTCAGGATGAAGTATATTTACTTCAGGGGCACCTAGGTGGCTCAGTCAGTGAAGTGTCTGCCATCGGCTCAGGTCATGATCTCAGGGTCCTGGGATCAAGTCCCACATCAGGCTCCCTGCTCAGCAGGGAGCCTACTTCTCCTTCTGCCTGGCGTGCCCCCTGCTTGTGTTTTTTTCTCTCTCTCTCTGACAAATAAATCTTTTTTAAAAAGATTTTATTTATCTAAGAGAGAGAGCATGAGAAAGAGCATGAGAGGTGGGGAGGGGCAGAGGGAGAGGGAAAAGCAGACTCCCTGCCAAGCAGGGAGCCCAACACAGGGCTTGATCCCAGGACCCTGAGATCATGACCTGAGCTGAAGGCAGATGCTTAACCAACTGAGCCACCCAGCCGCCCCAATAAAATCTTTTTAAGAAAAGAAATATATTTACTTCATCCTCTATTGTTCTTCCATACACAAAGTCTAACATTAACACACACACACAAAAGAAAGACATGCAAAAAAGCAAGCAAAATATACCCACTGTCAAGAGATAAAGCCATTAATATATACTAGACTCAGAGATAACCTAGACATTGTAACTATCAAAAAAGGACTTAATAATAACTCTGAGTGATAAAGCAGAGAAAAATGGATTGATAGATTAATCTAGATTTTAAAGATAAAGGTAGACAACTTGCATGAACCGATGGGAAACTTCTGCACAGTGAGGGAAGCTATAAAAGAATCAATTAGAAATATTACAAATAAGTCACAATCAATTAAAACCGTTAATGTAGCATTTGCAAAATTGTTACTATGGTAAATTAAAATAACATTAAATTACAAAGCTAATAGCACTACCTTAAAAGTGGCACATATTTGGGGCGCCTGGGTAGTTCAGTCGGTTAAGCATCTGACTCTTGATTTCAACTCAGGTCATGATCTCAGGGTCGTGAGATCGAGCCCCATGTCGGGCTCCACACTGAGCATGGAGCCTGCTTAAGATTCTCTCTCTCCATCTCCCTCTGCCCTCCCCTGCTCCTGCTCGCACATGCACACACTCTCTCTCTAAAAAATAAAGGCACATAATTTAAATTACGATATATGTTAATCTTGGGAAATTGTTTAACAATGTTCATACATGAGTACTCAATCTTTGATGGAAGGCATGATATCAAACTCCACATGTGATAAATGCTTTATATTTGTAGCTACTTGCCTGATAGGTATTATCCCCTCCTACCCCCTCCCATCATATGGATAGGAAAGTGAGACTGAAAAATGCTAGTTATTACTTGAAGGTTACATGACAGTACCTTAAGGTAGGTATAAGTGACTGTAAGTATTCATTTCCCTGATTACAAAGTCTTTGTTCTTTTCATTATATCTCTATGCCTCTCATAGTATAAAACTAAAATAATTTTTTTCACCACTCCAAATGGTCCATTTTCATGGAGAAAGAGAACCATTCCAGTTGTAACCATCTGTGCTATATGACTAGAAAATGAAACCTGAGGTGGGCTTCCATGTAAAATGAAAGACTTTGTCTAAAAAAATGCAAAATTATGGGGCATACTCCTTTCTCAGCAGCCAAAGATGACTGGGTCTACCTCTTTTGTCACATTTTCAATATATAATTCCTGCTCAAACTGGCTTTTCATTTTTCTAAATCATTTCAAATTTCATTGATATTCCTAAAATGCAACAAAAGAGAAGTAGATAATTTCAGCCATTCCAATTTGGAACCTTTTGTAAAATGGCATGAATAGATTTCACTATAATGTACAAAGCCCCACTTGTTCTTTTCTCTTTTTATCTTTCCTGGATTTGTGGATGGGTTAGAATTATCAGAAAGGGAAAACTGACTCACAACACAAAAATGCAAATCATCAAAAGCTAAAGAAGTAAACAAAGTTAATGATCATGTCTGTTAAGTATTACTGATTTATCATTTCAGAAACTCAGAGAAGAAATTTACTGGGTTTTTTTTTTTAAAGTAAATGATGGCTCGATGTTTGCTAAATGGATTAAACTTGTTGTTCTATGAGTCTGTGATATGTTGTTTTTGCTCGTTTGTGCTTTTGGTTCTTTCTCCATTCTTCTCCTACTGCACAGGTATTTACTCAGACTACGAGTGATCTGAAGTTTATGGTAACGACCACATTTCTTGCATTATCCCAACTCTGAATCATACAATTTGGGTGGAGGTCAGGACTCACTCACGCTTCAGGCAAACATCCTTATTACCCAGCACCACTACACAGCACACATGCATGCATGACTCTATAGTTGTCTTATTAAATATCCATGAATTTACTATGCACAAGAACCTGGAAAGTCAATATACAGTGGTCAACAAAATTGTCCAAATGTATTAATAATGAGAAACCATAAACATGCTTATAGATTCTTCTTTAATTTGAAGCTTGTTATTCGTGAGCACGATCCACAGTTCCCATTAGAATCATTAAAGCTTTTGCAGAGGTAATTACAAATGAACAGAGAAAATGTGATCATGACAAAAGGCTGTCAGAATAACAGGGGTGACAAATATAGGGACATTTTTAGAATTCCCAAATTCCCACTTCAATAAAATAAGATAAACAAAAAGCCTTATTTAGCTTCAGCTGTAAGCACCATTTTATCTATTTCTTATAATCCTCAAGAAAGCTTCGCCAAGTCATTGTAGGTATGTACAATCAAACAAATCAAACGTGAACTATGACCAATCCTTTTAGGGCTCAGTATGTCCAGTGTTCTAGTTACCTTGGAGAAAGAAATAGCAGGCACTTGTCAGGGTTGTCAGGGAATCATCTGCATTCTGCCTTTTCTTCCTACTCTTTCCTACACACATACATACACACATGCTCAAGTGTGCTCTACCAGAAAACAAACATAGAAGCTGTGGGGAAAAGTAAAAGAAGCAAAGAAGTTTTGACATGCACCAGAATGTCTTTACTTTTAACCTACAAAACCCCCCACAAAAACCCAAAACCCAAAACCAAATCAATTAGCTCTTTAAATGTGTAGATGGGATTAGGGGGATTAGAAATTTGTAATTCAGTGGGGTAGAGTAGCAAAAGGAATAGATTAGGCTCGGTATTCCTACAACTGGTGATGTGGACAGTGGCGTCTCCATCTTTGTACCCATCAGCTCTCTTCAGGGAATCTAATTCGTCTACAGAAGAGTTTCTTGCATACCCTGGGGGTAGGGGGAGGAGGGAGAACAATGGGAATGGAACACCTTTGTAGGTCTTCCTACAGAGCACTCTGCTTCTAGACATTCCATTGAATTTTATATTTACAATTGTTAAAAAAAAATGTAGGGGAGCAAAAGCAATTTACAAAAGCAAGCCCCAGTAGCATCAGTTAACTGTGAACTGAATAGATAAGATGCTCATTGACTTTGTTTCGGTAATAATTTGTATGTTGATTTATGAAATGACGGCTACATATTGTCTTCTCATCTGACAATGGAGTGCAGAAGATGGGGATAAAAATAAGAGCAGATGCAAGGAAATGCTTTATGCCGAAATGCTAATTCAGAAGAGTACTGAAACTGGAGATGGAAGAGAATACTAAGCATGGATTCTAGGCCATCCTTAAACAATCCAGAGCTGAAGAGCTGTTTTCAGGGATGAATTTATTCTGTGTTCAATGTTTCTTGACCTACTTCTCATAAGGAAAATTCAGCCTGAAAACTAGAAGGAATCCATTTTTCACTTTCATTTCAAATTTACTTTTAGATAAAACACATTAATTTGTACCCAAATATCCCTCATTAGGTATATATAAAACAGTTTCAAGAAGATTTGAGGTGAAATATTTCATAAGTTGTACATGCATGAATATAAAAAATGAACACTAAAGGATACTTAGTAAAAGGCAGTTCAACTCCAGTGAGGGAGTAAATAGTGATATACTGAAGAACACAGAGGGCTGGGGGGAGCAGCGATCCTTCTTACTAGGAGCCAGTCAAGAAGGGAGCTCGTATTTGTTGAGAATATGGTATCTGCATGATGGTGCATTCTGAATTGAATCTTCATGACTAGACTGTGAATGAGATATTTTGTTTCCCTTTTACAGATGGGAAACCTGAACCCAAATGGTTTAATTAGCTTCCTATGATCACAATGCACAGGTAAAGGAATCATAGCATTAATTAAAGATCGCTACTTCCCTAATGGTCCCATCATCAGAATTACACACACACACACACACACACACACACAGGTTCCTGAGATTGTACTGAGGGTTTTAAATTCCATCCTTGGCAGGTACCGGATCCCCACTGCTTTAAGATTGTTCAGAAATACAGAGCTTTTTGGTAAAACTAACTCTTGATGCCAATGAAAGGTAAATATTCTTTGAGCATAAATAGACCATGACAATGGCCTAAACAACAAGGTGTGGAAGAGTATTGGTTAAAAGAAGTTTCACCACCTCTCATTGCCTACAAGATGAAAAGGGGAAAGTCGAGAGAGTTGCAGATAAGAGCTAGAAGCTGTGTGGAGGGTTTTCAACTCCTCTGACAACAGCCCCCCCCCCCCACCGCCATACCCTTTCAAATTCATTTGAAGAGAAGAGGAAGATGATAACGTGCCCACAAAGAGTGAGTCTGAGCCTAAAGAACAGCACCCAGAGCTGTTTTGGAAGAGTGCCCGAACAAGGAGGCAGAGCATATAGGTAGCCTCACAGAGGCCTGAAAATCTCATTGGGTGTATGGTGAACAGCTAACATGTATCAGCCATGGGAGAGCCATGGGAGTTAGGAGGAGTAAGAGGATAGTCTTGCAAGGGTGTGACAACCAGGACTGAAGTATCCCAAGGCTGGGAATGCAGAATAAGCATTCAACAGGGCGGGGGGGAATGCAGATGCTGATCCACCTCAGCAGATGTCCCCAGGAAAAGATCATCCACCTAAAGGATTAAACAGATGTCACATCTCTACATGTCCCTGACCAAGGACGAGAAACCAGTCCTGATATGAAGCTATAGTAATAGCCCTGGAGTACTGCGATCCTGGACAGGTGGGAGAGTCCTGACAAATCCTGAATATGACTGGTAAACCTAAAAAGTTACTGAACATTATGAACATTTTCTGAGAATGGCATATTAAGAAACCTGCTAAATTAAGGTTAAAAAAAAAGAGTCCTAGGTTAAAATTTAATTCAGTTACAGAAAAAATAATAAAATAACATTTTTGGCCCACTTAAATGTGTGTGATGACGAAGTTTTTACCCACTACAGTTAACAGTACAAAGGAACGGGCCCAAGAGCTTCACTGTGAGGAATGCAAATGTGCCTCCCAAAATAATTCATGATTTTGACCAATGTCCACACAAAATATGGTAGTTCAGAAGAGGTTTTGAATCACATAACGATTATTAGAACTATCAACATTTAGAAAAATAAAAGCAAGGCTTAGAATGGTTAGATCCTACCCATTTATTGCCCCGGGTAATGTTAACTGACTGGGGACTCAAAATGTTTCTCCTGATTGTCACTCTCTATGTTCTTTCCTCTAATGGTCCCTTCACTTTCTGACACCTAGTTGGTGCTTGAGAAATTTTAGACTGAATAAAATAATGAATGAGTAAAAAGCTGTATTTCTTCAGTGACCAGCAGAGGGCTGGGCAAATAGTAAGTATCCTTTTGTGTCTCACACAGCATGCAGCCCAATGGTGGGAAGCAAAAAAGAGGAGGAGATGTTTAATTATGTTGTGCATCTACAAATCGCTAGATGCTGAGCTAAAATTTTCATCTACTTTTAAAGTTCAGTTCTCTGGTTAATCCATATTACATATGAGGACATGGAGAGAGAAGATGAACAGTTCGTCAAGGTGATGGTAATAGTGTCTATAATTTGAGTGCTTACCATGTGCCCCTTACTAACAATTTTAAATAGGTTCACACATTTAATTCCCACAACCACCCTACGGGTAGGTACTTCCATTGACTCCATTGTATAGATGGGCAACCAAAGCTTAAGTAACTGTTCAAGGTCATACAGCTACTTGGCAAAGGATGGGCACAAATTTAAACCCATGTTTTTCCAATTCCAGTATTAAACCAAGAACTTGTGTTGACTAGTCACTGACCCTGGATCTGATGAAGGGAGAGTAAACAGTGGTCACATAATAATACCCATCATCTGAATGGAATACTATCTATGTACTTGGGATTTTTAAAAATCTTTTAAACTTTCCTTCATTCTCAGCTGTATTCAATTCCACTTTCATTCTTCTGTCTGTGCCACTTTACACATTGGTGCCTAGCTTCTCTTTGACCCAAATACTTAAAACAGGTCACACATTTAAATATGGCAACCCCCCCAGCCCTGCTGTAAAAACTGGGCTGTAAAATTTGTTTGTACTACTGGTGATTTTGCAAAACGTTTACCCACACGTACTTCTTCATTTTTAGGTTTGACAGTACATTACATGTGAAAAAAACCCCACATTTTATTTGTATAGATCTTTATCTTTAAAAAAAACTATTTTTGGAAAAGGAAATTAGTGAACTTTTTGCTTATCATTCCATTATATTTTTAAAAATCAATTACCTGGAATAATTATGATTCCAATCTTTAAAACAAGGTATGCAAATATGCAAATAATAAGAAAAAAGCTAGAGCAAAACTGCTTTCCTGCACAATGATCTCAGAATTACCTGTTTCCCCTACACCCCTAGCATCCCCAAGTTACTGGCAGTATATAAAAGTGCAAAGGAAAGAAAATCCACAATTCTCTATGGATTCCATTACAAAAGGAATTTTGGATATTTTTATGAAGCAATATGGGGATTGTTTTGAATGGGGATTCCTACTCTGTTTATTATTTTCATAAATAATTTAGAATTGCTCTCTTCCAAACATGATCTGAGCTAACTATTCTGTATCACGCGGGATCTGAGGTAGTCTAAGAATTAGAAATGTTCATATATACTTATTAATCTAACTTTACATATGCCTATAGTATTTTTGAAGTGAAATACATAACATTTTAGAATAATTCAACTTTATATACGTCTGAATACACATACACATATATACATGTAGATGAATTTTTTAAATGTTTATTATATTTTTATTCTTTGACAGTTCAGGGAAAGAAAGGCTGTATTTAGTGTCGTCTGTTACATTCTTTTATATTTACATCAGCTGGCTAGCAGGGCTGGCAAAACTGAAGGAAACTTTCTGTTCCTAGAGCCTTTACATAGTCGTAACCGTGACACAATCACGTTTTACAAATTTGTAGAAATACGACGCAGCAGAACTTCCCCATGGCCTGTTATTTAGAGAAAGGAAAACTTGAGAAATAAATGGGAGTTGGCAAACAACTGTTGGAAGAAGAGTTATCACACTCTTACGATGGCAAACAAGATGGAGGGGAGGGGCTGGGCAAAAAGCATTGGCAGAGTGTGAAAGGCAGAACACAAAACCTCGTGATTTATGGCTGTGGTGCTTCCAATCACCGGAGATTTAAACTGGATCTCAACTTGCATTCTATTCTTCTGCTGCTTGAGGCATGGCTTATTCACCCAATCTTCTGTGTTATCTATATGGACTCCCTGAACTCTGGGTCTAAATTTCAGTCAAGTACACCTAACCTTCTCTGTTAAACCAAGGAAGACCTGAATTGTATTTCCTTGAGCGTATTGTGTCAAGCCTGCCAAATGAGACTTCAAAAATGTAGGCATTGTCAGCTCAGCCTGAACATTAAAAAGATTTCTGCCACAATTTTTCCGAGATCTGTTTTTGTTGCAATGCTTGTAAAATTGGTACCCCTAACTTATCATTATTATCATCCTGGAATTTACTTAGAACTTTGTCCACCCCATCACCAACACTCAATTACCTTCACACATTTCTCACCTAAAATCTATTTCAGTTTCTTGGAAGACTCTATTATTTCCCAGATATGGAGTCTACTGTCCTTTAAATGAGGTGGCTGCGACTTCTGCAGATGGCAGTATCAATGGTGGGAAATGTTTACATCTATATAAGTTAAAAATGGAGAAAAGAGAGGGAATCATAGATTCAAGACTCTGGGAATGAAAAAGGAAAAGATATTGAAGGGGAAATGTGAAAATGAAAGATAGGTGGGGCAGGTTGAAGGTGCCTGTCAGTCTCTTCATTACACTGCCTCCTTTTGCTCTAAATACTAAACATGCCTAAATTAGGCCACTTCCCTCTAGAGAACAGGCAAGAACTGGACACTATAATATATCATCAAAGCGAATTTTTAGAAGGCAATTTTTACCTGCTCACCATCTACAATAAAAATTATTTTCATAATTGTCAATATCAAGACAAAGCAGCAGGGCTACCATGAACTTGCAAGCTTTTAAGAAGTTTACTTAAACTATTAAACTGAACCAATCCTTTCTCGCTCTCATTTTTAATTTCACCAGATATTCCAATTCAATTCAAAAGGCTCAGTTCTCAGATTGGTCCAATTACATGATCCCAGAATATTTGCAAGTATATTTGCTTTTATTTTTTAAAATTTTTTTAAAGATTACATTACATTTATTTATTTGACAGAGAGAGACACAGCGAGAGAGGGAACACGAGCAGGGGGAGTGAGAGAGGGAGAAGCAGGCTTCCCGTGGAGCAGGGAGTCTGACGCAGGGCTCGATCCCAGGACCCTGGGATCATGATCTGAGCCGAAGGCAGACGCTTAATGACTGAGCCACCCAGGTACCCCATGTATATTTGCTTTTAAAATATGCCTCCTTCACCTTTTAAAGCAGAAATTAAAACAGAAATAGTAAATGTGTGTTGAAAAGTTGCTTTCAAGAATAAAGTAGGAGGCATCACACTTCCTGATTCCAAGCTATATTGTATAACTATAGTAATCAAAACAGTACGGTACAGGAATAAAAACAGACAAATAGACCAATAGAACAGAACTGGGAGTCCAGAAATAAACCCAAGCATATACAATCAACTAATATTTAACAAGAGAGCCAAGAATATTCAATGAAGAGAAGAGAGTCTCATTAACAAATGGTGCTAGGATAACTGGATATTGACAGGTAAGAGAATGCAACTGGATGCCTATCTTACCCCACTCACAAAAATTAATCAAAATGGATTAAAGATTTAAATGTAAGATCTGAAACCATGAAACTCCTAGAAGAAAACGTAGAAATAAAGCTCTTTGAATGGGTCTTGGTAATGATTGTTTGGATATGACACCTAAAGCACAAGCAACAGAATGAAAAATAAAGAAGTGGGACTATTTCAAACTAAAAAGCTTCTGCATAGTAAAAAAAAAAACAAAACAAAAAAACCGTCAGCAAAGTGAAAAGAGAATCCACAGGATGAAAAAAATTTGCAAATCATATACCCAATAAGGGGCTAATATCAAAAATATATAAAGCACTCATACAACTCAACATCAAAAAACCAAATAACCCAATTTTAAAAAATAGGCAAAGAATCTGAATAGATGTTTCTTGAAAGAAGATACACAAAAGGCCAAGAGGTACCTGAAATGTTGTTCAGTATCACTAGTTGCTAGGGAAATGCACATCAAAACCACAATGAGGTATCATCACGTACATATTAGAATGCCCATCATTGAAAAGACAAGAGATAACAAATGCTGGTATGGATGTAGAGTAAAGAGAACCCTTGTACACTCTTGTGTGGGATTGTAAATTGGTACAACCACTATGGGAACAATCACTATAGGGGATCTTCAACAAATAAAAAATAGCATTACCATATGATCCAGCAATTCCATTTCTGGAAGTGTATCCAAAGGAAATGAAAATACTACCTTGAAAAGATATCTGCGCCCCCATGTTCATCGCAGCATTACTTACAACAGCCAAGACATGGAAACAACCTGTTTCCATCAATAGATGACCGGATAAAGAAGTTGTGGTACATATATACAATGGAATATTATTTGGCCATAAGAAAAAAACCCAGAGAAATCCTATCATTTGCCACAATATGGATGAATCCTGAAGTATTGTGCTAAATAAGTCAGACAGAAAAAGACAAATACTGTATGAACTCACTTATATGTGGAATCTAAAACAAACAAAAAACAACAAAAACCGAACTCTTAGAAAAAGAGACTATATTTGTGATTACCAGAAGCTGAGGGTGGCGCAAGGGGGAAATTGAGGAAGGTAGTGAAAAGATACAAACTTCCAGTTGTAAAATAACTAAGTACTAGGGATGTAAAGTACAACATGGTGAGTACAGCTAACATTGCTGTATGATATGCAGGAAAGCTGTTAAAAGGATAAATCCTAAGGGAAGGGTTCTCATCACCAGGAGATTTTTTTCCTTTTTTTCTTCTTCCCTTTCTTTTTATTGCATGTATATGAAAAGATGGATGTTCACTGAATCTACTGTGGTAATCATTTTGCAATATATGTAAATCAAAGCATCATGCCGTATGCTTTAAACTTATACAGTGATGAAAGTCAATTATTTTTCAGTAAAACTGGAAAAAAATTAAGTTGTTTTATCAGATATTAAGCTCAAGAAATCAGAATTGCATTGTGCCAGGATTTGACTGGTAAAAGGTATCAATGGAACAGAATACTAATCCCCAAAAGAAGGTCAGGTGTCTTTAATAAGTTTAGTAAGTTGAAGGCAACATTTCAAAAAAAAAAAGTGGTTTCCTTTTTTAACGGAGACTTTCACTTTCTTACATGAATTGGTTTAGATATTTTTCAGCACTGATACCATTCCTAAGCTTAAAGCTATAGAAGAGAGAAACGCTCATTCTACAAAATGCTGTGTTTGCACAGTGTCTCTTCAGTGATTGGAGGCCAACTTTCAACCAAATTTTTGAATAGATATTCGTTAATAATAACTAACCTTTTCAAGTCACACATATGTAATAATAAGTACTCTGTGCTACCTGGCTTTTCCATAATGTTTAGACAACATTTACAAGTTACTAATTCAGGAAACTGAAAGTTCTTCAGTGCCCTAGAAGGTAGGAACATGGTAAGTATGGCATAGGGAGAAGGGTGGGGCTGGGTCCTCATCTCTGATAAATATCTAACCAAAAACAGGAAAGAGGAAATAAGGCTGACAGAAAAACACACACAGAATAAATGACATTATCAAATTTTTGGAGATGTATGCACTTGATTTTGCTTCATCACTACTTCATTTTGAGTCATCTAGGTCAACGACTGTCAACTAATCAATCTCAATCCTCTGTGAGCAGACATCAAGGGCAACAGCAGTGCCTTAATGATTTCAGTCTCTAGCCTTCAAGGGGACAGATTATAGGGATTGGAAGCAAATCAGCCTTTCAGAGGGCAATTCAGCCCACAGCCCCTGGCAAAGCTTGATTAGAATGGAAAACTGTTAAACAAGCAAAAACAAGACATAATTATGAGGGAGGAGGAAATACAAGACTAATGAATTTTAGTGTTCATAACAAGATAAAATTAATATGTTTTTATTAGTGCTGGTGTAGCCATCCATGTAGTCATTTAGAAGTCTAAACGGGGCAAGAAGAAACTCATAATAGAACATTCTTCAGCAATTTCTTGCTTTTTTTTCTCATTAGAAAAGTAGAGATAGAGATGATGATCAGTCTACCCATTGTTTCTAGGCTCCTGTCACGATCATTTTCAAAGACAAACAAATCCCAAAGCAAAAAACTTCTTTGAATACCGAAGTCCTCACAATCCTAAATCTTCTAGAAATCCATTTATGCCTTTAATGTAAGTAATGCACCCTTTAAGTATTTAATTGCTCCCTAATGTTTTCATTTGCATATGATTCTTTTCTAAGACTAGATAGCATGCCCCCTTTTGCAGGTATCCTTAGAACCTTCACCATCTCCACTGACTTATTAAAAACACAACTGAATGTTAATTTCACTTAATGATTGTAATTATTTTGATATACTGTACACGGAAAATAAAGTGTTTTCTAATTTAAATTCCCTTTAAAGCTATTATACCTACGTCACTATACTACTGAGAAGTCAGAACCTCTTTCTTGCAGTTATAGGAAGGATTTTCTGAAATATAGATTTGGAGATCCAGAATTTCATCTTATTTTAATGGAGAAAATTTAGGGGAAATAAATATTAATTCAAAATATAAATACCTCAAATATGAAAGTTGTGGTTTAAAATGTTGTCCTCCAAAGTTACAAGTAAACCAGTGTTTCCGAACTGTTTTCCCTAAAACACTACTAATAAAAATGATCCTGAAATGCTAGATTAAACAAAATAGATTACCTTATCTTCAAATTTCTCAGAACCTTCAGCATATGAATGGCTATTGCTAATATCTCAAGGGAGGATATAACTTGCAGGTTTTTTTCCCAAACATATTTGACCACGAAACTTTTTTTTCTCCCTAGGAATAGCTACTAATGCTAGGCTCAGTGTTTCTTGCATAGCTTAAAACACACTGAAGTAAATTTATTCTTCTCTTATAAACATATCCTAAGAATTTGAAAATATTTATTTACTGATGAATCAGGCAGAGAAAGAAAGCTGGTTCAGAGGAGAATTCAAGTGAGTGAATTCAAGTGAGTGAATCACAGAAAGAAAGTATATTGGAAGACGATTGCTGAATTAGATACAAAACTGGTTAATATCTTAAAGGGCAATAAAATCATATCCTTCAAGGGTATTTTTTCTACTAGAAAAACAATAATTTGTCTCTCTACTGGACAAAAATCTATAAGTTCACATAAAACTTCAGAGAGTCAGAGCCCTAATCAATAGTAAATACTAAGTTAAACAAAGATGCATTCTCTTAGAAAATAAAATGATCTTTGAGGAGGTCTTTTTCAGACAACGCTTCAGTATGACATTGAAAGGACATCTAGTTATCCTTTGGCCTTATTTTTGAGTTTTAGAGTTTAACAAGCTTGAATGTATCATAGTTACTCATTTAATAAATAAGTAATAAATATATATTGAGCACTTATTAATTGTCAGGCATTGTGTTAGGGGTTGGGAAAATGTTGGTGAACAAGATGGATACCCATCCTTCTATAAGCTTACTGACTAATGAGTGATAGGGACATGTAAACAGGAAATAGAAAAGTAGTTTGATGTGTGTTAAAATATAGTGACTGGTATACTAAGATGATATGTAAGAGATATTCCTCTTACAACACCAATCTTAGGGATTTTCTAAAGAAGTGACATTACCCAAAGAATAAATTGGAGTTAGTTGGGCAAAAAGTAGGGGTGGGAGTGGAGTGTAGGGATCGAAAGGTCATTTCAGGAAGCGAGAATAATAGGAGCTATAAGTAGCAATTGGTATAGCAAGACTGGGACGTACAATGGGATGGCTGATGGATGGATGGGTGTGGTGGGTGTTTTGGAAAGGGTTGCTGTAAAGAGGTGGTGCAGAGGTCAAACTATGGAGGACTTGGTGGTGCATCTTACAGAATTCAGATCTTATCCTTGGGGCCCTGAGAATTTAAGCATTTTTAACAGGGTAGGTAGCATTATCTGACTTGCATTTTAGAAAAATCCTTTTTGACAGCAGTTTGGAGAGTAGATTTAGGGAGTTTAAGGAGGAGAGCAAGGCAAATAGAGATGAAAAATGAGGAAGCTATTGCAAAAATTTAGGTGAAAGGTGGTATAGTAGCCACGGGGAAATGGAGAATTACAAAACTGGTTAATTGTTTGGGTTACATATGAACCACAAATCCAATTAGTGGATATTTCAACCTTGGAAAAGTTGTTTGACAGTAGTTCATTTTGAATGTTTCTGTAAATTGATTGTATATATACACACATATATGTATATATATCAACTTATATATTGATTATACATATAACTTATGTATTGATTTTATATATATACAACTTATGCACTGATTATATACACATTACATATGATATTATATATTACATTATATATGAAACATTATATACAATATTGAACATGCGTGTATATAAAAAACATAAATATTTATAGTCTGACAAAAAGTACTCATGTAATAACAACAAAAAAAACCACTTTGAAATCAGCCTTAGAAATATTTTTCTTGATATGTCTCCCAAGGCAAGGGAAACAAAAGCAAAAATAAACTGTTGGGACTGCACCAAAATGAAAAGCTTTTGTACGGTGAAGGAAAGCATTAACAAAATGAAAAGCCAGGGGCGCCTAGGTGGCTCAGTCTGTTAAGTGTCTACCTTTGCCTTGGGTCATGATGTTGGGGTCCTGGGATTAAGCCCCGTGTCAGGCTCCCTGCTCACTGGGGAGTCTGCTTCTCCCTCTTCTTCTGCCTCTCCCCACCACTCATGCTCTCTCTCTCAAATAAATAAACAAAATCTTAAGAGAAAAAAACAAAACAAAACAAAAACCATGAAAAGACAATTTAATCGATAAGAGAAGGTATTTGCAAATGATATATCCAATAAGGTGTTAATAACCAAAATATATAAAGAACTCACATAACTCAACACCAAAAGAACAAAAAATCTGATTAAAAATTGGGCAGAGGACCTGAATAGACATTTTTTCAAAGATGACATACAGATGGCCAACAGACATATGAGAAGATGCTTAACCTCATTAATCATCAGGGAAATGCAAATCAAAACCACAATCAGATATCACTTCACACCCTTCAGAATGGCCAGAATTAAAAAGACAAGAAATAACAAGTGTTGGCGAGGACACAGAGAAAAGGGAACTGTTGTGCCCTGTTGGTGGGAATGTAAATTGGTGCAGCCACTGTGGAAAGCAGTATGGATGTTCTTCCAAAAATTAAAAATAGAAATACAATACAATCCAGTAACTACTACTGGATATGAAAACACTAATTTGAAGAGATATCTGCACCCCATGTTTATTGCACCATTATTTTACAATAGCCAAGGTATGAAAGTAAGCTAAGTGTCCATCAACATATGAATGGATAAAGATGTCACACACACACACACACACACACACACACTAAAATACTACTCAGCTATAAGAATGAGATCTTGCTATGAAGAACAACATGGATGGACCTAAAGGCTATTATGCTAAGTGAAATAAGTCAGAGAAAGACTAATACTATATGATTTTACTTATACATGGAATTTAAGAAACAAAACAAATGAACAAACAAAAAATAGAAACAGACTCATAAATACAGAGAACAAACTAATGATTGCCAGAGGGTAGGAGAATGAGGGGTTGGGCAACATGGGTAAAGGGGAGTGGGAGGTCCAGGTTTTCAGTTATAGAATAAGTCAGGGGGGTGAAAGGTACAGCAGAAGGAAAAAAGTATTTTTGTAATAGTGTTGTACGGTGACTGAGGGTAGCTACACTTATGGGGAGCACAGCATAATATATAGAGTTGTCAAATCACTATGTTGTACACCTAAAACTAATGTAACATTGTGTGGCAACTACAATTAAAATCAATTAATTAACAAAAAACCCCCACTCTCTATCATGCCCACTGATCACAACAGTCCCTGCTCCTCTGGTTAATTCGTGAGCCACTTAAAATAATGATTATCAGCTAAAGGAAGTTCCTAAGTTAAAATAAACATATGGCCAATGTATTCTTGAACTTTCAGCTCTCAATATCAAGGAACAGGAAAATACTGATAGGTCAGCTTGATGAAAAATAATGGATGAAGTCAACTAGTTACTCCACTAAATTTACCTTGAGGAAATCACAGAAGTTTTCTAGTTGGTGAATGACATAATGAGATAATGCATTTTAGAAAGCACCCTAGCTGTGGCATGGAAAACTGGATCATATGGGCAGGGGAATTGATCATCAGCTTTAGGGCAATTGCCATAATCCAGGTAGGAACTGAGGGTAGCTTAAACAAAGGTAGTGTCAGAGCAGTGATGTGGAGGGAAGGAACACTCAAGGATGACCCTGAAAAACCCTGACAAATTGGATGCATGATCCTGCCTTTCATTGAGCAAGAGATGGTGAGAGAAGCATCCTTATAGTGTGGCTGTTGAGTTTGAGCAAACTGATTTTGAAGTAACTATGTGATGTAAGTAGGTATAGTTGATAGGCAGGGGGATATAGGTCTATAGTTCAAGAGAAAGATTTTAGTTGGAGATAAAGGTTTGGGAGTCATCGTTAAGAGCTGTTATTGGTACAGGTTTGGATGAGTTCGAGAACAGGATGCTGACTGAAAGTTAAGGTTGAAACTCCACATGAAAACCGATTCACAAAGTGAGAGGAGCACTCCCAGGAAATGATGAAGGCAATGGAAAGACATAGGAGGAAAACTGTAATAGTACAATATCCCAGAAGCCAAGGGAGAAGAGCTTCTCGGTAAGGAGGGACTGGTTAACAATCATTGCCACAGAGTGGTGAGATGAGGCAGGGTGTGATATGGACCTTGGCGCAATCCATTTCAGTTGAACGATGTGGCAGAAGCCAGATTATCCGAGGTTGAGACAGCTACATGAGGTGAGGAAGTAGATAACAGGGAATATAGAAACTCCGAGAAGTTTAGCCCAAGGGGTGGAAAATGCCTTTTCTAAGACTTAAGAACCAACAGTAGAGCGTCCTGTTTATTACCACAGGAAACACTGTACTTCAGTGAAGAAATTAACCCAACTCAAATGCCTGAATTCACCTACCTACCTACATAAAGGGTTTCCTCCACCAGGCATTTGTATTTTAAGCCTTCTATTTTGCCAATCATTGGAGGTGAAGGGTACTTACTTATTTCCTTCGAAGATGATCGCTTTAGCAATTGGAATTATATTTTAGGAATTGCAGGTTGGGTATGACAAATATTCATTCTAGTGAATGAATTTTCATTTACCAGGCTCTAAAGGATTGACTAAAAACACAAGGTTTATAATTGGACAAATGTGGGTTTTTTCCCCAGCTGCATGACCTTGAACAGAATACTGAGCCTCTTAAAGTCCCAATTTCTTCATTGTTAAGGCAGGGCATTAACAACTGTTCTTTTATAGAATCATCGAGGAGAACAAGAAGTAATGAATGTCTTGCTTAATATAATGTCTCTCAACCTTAAGACTACATCAAAATCACCTGGAGATCTTACAGAACCACCTCCAGGGTTGAAATGAAGAATGAGCAAGACATAATGAGCAGGGCTGGGAAGGAAATACCCAGAGATGTTCCCAGAGGCCATCAGATATAATGGAAACACATTTGAGACATATGCTCAGATATTACCGTCATCATTATATCAGATGTTATTGGAGTATATCTGATTTTCTGTCTCTTGGATAGAGAATGAGTGATTAATGGCACAGAACCAGTTCGGTTAACAACCCTAAACTCCCTTAATTTTTAGTAAAGATTGGTTACCCATTTGAAGAAACTGAGTGTACAGTTTAGTAGGCAGAGGCATAGGGGAAGAGGTATTTATCAGAGGAACACCAGCAGGGAAAAACTTGATAATCAAAGATGGAGTCCCCAAAGGGGAAAGCCCCCCACAGCTCTCTACGGTCCTGCTCCAGGGGATGATGCCTTGGAAACTGAGCTGGGAATACATTTTCTTGGCAAAAGCCTTGAGAAAGCCTAATTCCTTCCAGGAAAGAATGGTATTTGTACATTCTGAGACAGGGATGATCCCAGGGAGAATGAAGTGGAGGGGTCTGTTTTACAATTTCCCACATCCACCCTCCTCTATATTTTGTGGCCATATCCTCAGGGCCTGCCATCTTCTCTGAAGGGCCCTTCCAGAGCCTGCAAAGAGGACCAGAGGAAAGGGGCATTTTGGATTCCTGAATGAGGCTGTAAATGTTACTATTTACAATAATCTGATTGGAAGATGTTAATATTAACAAAATCTTTGTCATTCCTTTGAAATTGGTGGGGGGGAAAAAAAAACCCAAAGCAAAATAACAACAAAAAGACCACCCTCAGGAACTGTGATTTAGTTGGCTTGCAGTGAAGCCTGAGAATTTACTTTTTTTTTTAAAGATTTTATTTATTTATTTGACCAACAGAGACATAGCGAGAGAGGGAACACAAGCAGGGGGAGTGGGAGAGGGAGAAGCAGGCTTCCCGCCGAGCAGGAGATGTGGGATTTGATCCCAGGACCCCGGGATCATGACCTGAGCCGAAGGCAGATGCTTAATGACTGAGCCACCCAGGCAGCCCGAGAATTTACATTTCTAACAAGTTTACAAGTGATGTTGCTGGTTTGACTCATACTTTGAGAGCTATGACTTTAGCACATGGATATAATGAAACACTCAATAAATGTAAATATTAGGGTTTCTTTGATGGGAACAACCCCAGGCTGTTGTCCCCTAGGTTCCTGAGGATAGAAAACCCTATATTCTTCTCATCAAAGTAAGGATTTCTCCCTCAATACGCCTTCCTTTCATCTATCAGCACAATATCCCCACTCCTCCAAACCCCATTCCATTACCTGTACTCTGCTTGCCCCTTCTTTCCCTCCTTCCTTCCCTCATTCCTCCCTCCCTCCCTTCCTTCCTTCTTTCCTTCCTTCCCTCCTTCCTTTCTTCATTCAACAAACTCTGCTAAGGTATTCACTTACACCTTAAAACTTTTTTCCTTACATATTGGCTTTGATTTTAAATAGTACTTAAGGTGATTTTACACCAAAATTTCTCTTTTACAGCATCCTGGATTGGACCTCTTTATCATTTCTAGATCCTATTACGGAGTTTCTGACAATGAGTTCTTCTGAACCATGCCCTCTATTGTTGTGGGCATTATTGTACTGATGAGATCTCTTCTTATTCTCAGTTACAATAAAGCAAGCTTATGGCTCATATGGCTCATAAAAATATCCACTGAAGGCTGAGACAAATGGCAGTTAATGGCATATGCGTAAGTACATACTGATCAAATTAGAGATAATTTTTTTGACAGCTCCATGACATTTCTAACAACAGCATTCTGAGAAATTCCATACATCTACAAGGCATAAGAGACTTTATTCAGATTGACCGATGCCAGATATTGTTAGAAATTTCTTTAAATTGCAAAACTGGAAATCACATTATCATTTTAAAATACATAAAATAACTCATTTTTTTTTTCTTCAGTGCCAGCCAGCCTTGTTTAGAAAAGACTTGGTCAAAGCCACATCCACAGGTAGATGGTGGAAATTAGATACTGTATATCGGGTACTCGTTAAAAGCCTGGCTGTTTTAAAGCTTGAATTAAAGAACAGATATTAATGTTTTTTTCAGGGGCTTGAGTTAGGCAAAGGGAGGGATAGAAAAAGGAGTATTTTCTATCTCTAAAGGTATTTTAGCAGAAGCTGAATGTGTACTGAGTCGAAATACTGTATGGAGATTCAATGCATAGCTAGAAAACTAGGTGCAATAAAACTTCTGCACATTTCCATAAACAAATAAAAAGGGGAAAGAGCCCTGACCACTTCCAGTACCCCATAAGGCTTCCTCACACTCTTTCCCAGTTAATTCTATGTTCCCACTAGCCCCACTGGAAGAAGCCTCTCTTCTAACCTCTATCATTATAGGTACCTGTGGCTAGTTCTTCAACTTCATATAAATGAAATCATATGGCAAATACTCTTTATCTTTTATTCAACATTATGTCTATGACATTTGTTTTCTTGGAAGCAGTAATTCTTTTTTATTTATGTTGTGTATAATTCCACTATATAAATATACTGCATTTTATTGATCTATTTTAATTCTCAGAGACTTTTATGTTGTTCCAAGTTTTGCTATCGACAAGACATTGCTGCTAACAGTCTTGTACATGTTATTTTGTTGGACATATGCACTAATTTTTTCTTGGGTCTATACATATGAGAGGAACAGCTAGATCATAGGGAAAATGTAAATTAAGCTTTGGTAGGTATTTCCAAACATACTAATTCACACTTGAACCAATGTTATTTGGGAGCTCCAGACGATCTACACATTTGGCCCAACATGTAGTATTGTTGCCATATTATATTTTATCCATTTTGATAGGCTTGCAGAGGTATTTCATTGCTTTTTATAGCATTTTTTAATTACTAATTAAGTTAAGCCCCTCATATGCTTTTTGGCCATTTGAATGCCCTCTTTAATGAAGTGTCTGTTTCTCTAGTCTGCCCATTAAAAAAAAAAACAGGTTGTTCTTTACTGATATGTAGGATTTTAATATTTTAAGGATACAAGTTCTTTTTTAGATATAAGTATTGTGAATATTTTTTTTTACTCCCAGTCTGTGGCTTTGTTTTTCACTGTTACTGGTGCATTTAAAAGAATAGAGTTGGGTCTTATTTATGAAATCTTTGCTTTGCTTGCATCTTGCCCATGGATGATTTTACTTATGCCTGGAGAGTGCCCACCAGATGAAACAGACACCCATGGTCACGGCCATATCCTAGTTGACTCTGTTCACTTAATCACCATGGGCAGAGACTACTGATTGCACACTTTTCCTCTATCCCTTATTCAGAGACTCTCATATTATTCAGACTGTAAACTTTCTCAGCTAAAATAATAAAAACATAGAGAAATCCCCAACTCCCACTAAAATGTAAGCAGGATTTGTTGGGTGTGGCTACCAGGAAAACATGTTAAAGTGGGCTTTCTCACCTGGTGAATACTCTTTTGCTAGGTCTGTAGAGTCCGTGTGAGGACCATAATATGATTTGTAAGGATGGAAGCTAACCACTGAAGATATCAGGGGCTCCTGGGTTGGCGATGGTACCGAAACTGCCTAACTTGTGTTGCTTTTGAAAGACATGTTAAATCACCATTCTAAGAACAAACAAACAAACAAATCACCATTCCATTCAACCCCACTGTTACTCAGGTTTCTTGGGCCAACACCCAGAGTGGATTTCAACTGTGTAACTTGGTAGGGGAAGAAACACCAAGTCCTAGCTTACTTGTCTCTCTTTATTAATGCACAGATGAAGGTAAAGAATTTCATACAGCGAAGCACAGGGGTAATGTTAGGCATCTTTTTCTGGCTTTTAAAGGTATGTTATAAAATAGGAAATGTCTTATAAAGGTATATTTTTACATGATAGCAGTGATGGGTGAAGGAATTTCTACAAAAGATGTGCATTCTTCATTCTGTATTTCCATAACAAAATGATAATCCTATCAATGCCTACATTTTCAGAAGAAAGTAGAAACATCTATTCTACATAAATTGAAGACCATGAATTTCTGCTAATAATATCAAGTCAAGATTAGTATTCAGTTAGTCTTTTCATACTATTTTTCAAAACAAATGGTCAAGTATTGGGCAACCCCAGTACTAATATAGTTAATAAAGGCACAGAATATTCTGGTCATATGTTTATGAAAGTGGGTTTCATAAAATTCCTGTCCCTTAGAAAGCTACTATGTATTACTTGATAAAACCAGTACACTTTGGTGATTTAAGGTTAAGAAAAATAATTGGGATTAAACCCAGTAAAAGATTTTTTTTTCTATAGAATTTTTTTTAACTTTTTAATTTATTGAGGTATAAATGACATACACTATATTAGTTTCAGGTGTATGACATAGTGATTTGATGTTTGCATACATTGCAAAATGTTTACCACCATAAGTCTAGTTACCATCTGTTACCTTACAAAGTTAATACAACATTATTGACTATATTCCCATGCTGTATATTACATCTCCATGACTCATTTATTTTATAAGTAGAAGCTTATACTTTTTAATCTCCTTCACCCATTTTGTCCCCTCAACGCCTCTTGTCCCTGGTAACCACCAATCTGTTCTCACTACAGGAATTTTTAAGGCTTTCATTGTGACCTTCCAAAGAAGGAAACAAAATTGTCATATTCCAACAATGCGTTTTTCATTCAGCATCTTGTGGGATCATTGTTCTTAAAAATACACTTTTGGAAAGTCTGGCCCAGCCTCATCCATTATATAAGTTTCACATTTAAGATGATGTCAGTTCTAAATACTCAAATCTGTTATCAAGGCAAAAATTTAAAAACAAATTTGCTCTTGTCATGTTTCTTTTAAATTTGAGAGAAAATTAGGTGGGGGAAAACCCTGTTAAGTTGAAACTTATTTTGCTTGGGATACTTATAAAGATATATAAGCACTCAGTAGAAACTTGCATGGCATTCCATTTGAAAGTGGATGTATATTTTTGCTTTTTATACACAGCTTATAGTATGCAGATTTTAACTTGGTGTAAAACCAATCCTTTAACATTCAAAGCGATGAGCTTTGGGGAAGGCTGCCTCAATCTGTTGTATTGCATAAGTAACCTTCTAGATTAATACAGGCTGGGAGGGATACTGTAGGTATGTCTGGTTGAGCAACATATGTTGAGTACTTTATATTCTAATATTCTCCCAAGGTGCATTAATCGAGGTGTTGTTTTTGCGGTGGTTAGGAGAGAGAGAGGAGGTTTAGCAAGACTCAGTGACTGCAGTAGAGGACTATATAAGCAGAAACTGTCCCATTAATCATGCAGTTTTGTACCTGCTTACTACAAATCAAAGGTGGCTGGAGCCACTTTGTCCCAGGCATCTTTCCACGATTACATGGTAGCTGTAAATCCATTTCTGTATTACTTCTGGAGGCTTTCATGGAAACTCTTAAAACAGGGTACATATTTGCCCATGGCTGAGGGTCAACCAAATCTCCGGCAGAATTTTAGTTACAGCTTTAGAGTTGCAGACTCTTTAGAGTCCCCAGGTTCTCTTATTTAAAACTTTTTTTTTTCTCCTGACATCTTTAATACAAATGTTCCTATTCATTTGGTAAAGCTTAGTTAATATTGATAAATAACAAAACTTATTCACTAAACTTGAGTGTGTTTTTTTTTCCACATAAGAACCCAGCTTTGGATAGTAACAACACACATCAATCTCTAAACACTAAGGAAGACAATATGTGTTATTAAGGGTTTGATTATTGGCCATATAAATTAATGGTAACAAAGTATGCACTTTCAGTATTGACTAAAGACTTTTTTCTTAGCAGATGTTGGTTATATTCCAGGAATGAAAAAAATCCTTCCCTTAATAAGTGCAAATTAAAATGCAGGGACTCTAGTATTGGGAGTCTGTTTTTCCTGATAAATAATCATCTTTGGCAATAGGATTCAAATGGCACGCTAGATGGAATTGACTTGATATTGAGTAATTTTTCAACTCTTCATCCATCCTCTTTTTGGGAATGTGTATATTTATTTCAGATCACTCTCTGCATTTAACTCTCATCTATGCCTGTGTCTACAGTAATTGCGTAAATGGACAATTTTGTTTCTTACTAGAACCCCAGGCATCTGTCTATTCTGCAGTTTTCACAAAAGTAGCAACTTCTTTACCCAATTTACATTAGATTTTATAGTACTAAATATGAAGTTTTAATGTGCCAATATACTTGCAATCATCAATAAACATATGACATATCTTCACTAAAGAGCAGATTGGAAATCATGGCGTCATTCTGCCATCTGTGCAGACTCCAGTTTTGGAACACTTATTTGAAACAGAAATTTTACATATGAACATAAGGGGACATTGCAAATCAAGTTCTTCTAACCTTATTATCTAAGTTTCTACTTAATAGTATAACTATAGTTAAGCTGTTTCACTTATTGTTAAGTATATGTCTATATGTGCATTAGTGAAGATTTAAGTAATACTGGCCTTCAAAGAATTTCTTTAAACAGTATTAGTACTTCATTTTTGGAAAAAGAATGAAATTATAATAAAGTTAACAATACTGCAATAAACAAAGTCTACTTTGCTTACCAGAGATTCTGCCAAATCTCTTTGTCTGATACTCTCCAATAATCATTGATATTTGAAAAAAAAATTACAAGAGAAAGTAGAAAATGACAAAGTACTCAATATCACTATTGGAAATAAAACTTGTATGGATTTTAGGATGATTTTCAACAGCACCTGAAACAAACCTAAAGAGGTTAAGTAGAAAATGTTACTAAATCCCTGAAAATGTTAACTATTATGGGCAGAAAACAAAAGAACTGATATTTATAACTCTTCCTAAAATGGGAACCAGGATCAGTTTATGAAGAATCTAACACTAGGTGAGTGGTTTTTAGGGGAGGATCACATCTGGGATTCATTGGTTTTCTCCCCAGCTGACATGAGGAACATATTTCCATAGGAGAATAATCAAAGGCATTACCAAGATGGCTCTTATAAACCGCTGTTACAATAGATTCCCAGACCCCTGGGAGCCAGTTTTTTGTCCCTAATACACATCACACTCACCCAAGGATAGTTTTAAAATGTTACCCATGGCCATATCTCACTTCGGACTCAGAATCTGTACGCTAGTCAATCAGAGAAAGACATGTATCATATGACCTCACTGATATGAGGAATTCTTAATCTCAGGAAACAAACTGAGGGTTGCTGGAGTGGTGGGGGGGGGGAGGGAGGGGGTGGCTGGGTGATAGACACTGGGGAGGGTATGTGCTGTGGTGAGCGCTGTGAATTGTGCAAGACTGTTGAATCACAGATCTGTACCTCTGAAACAAATAATGCAATATATGTTAAGAAAAAAAAAAAGAAGAAGAAGATAGCAGGAGGGGAAGAATGAAGGGGGGGAAGTCAGAGGGGGAGATGAACCATGAGAGACGATGGACTCTGAAAAACAAACTGAGGGTTCTAGAGGGGAGGGGGGTGGGAGGATGGGTTAGCTTGGTGATGGGTATTAAAGAGGGCACGTTCTGCATGGAGCACTGGGTGTTATACGCAAACAATGAATCATGGAACACTACATCAAAAACTAATGATGTAGTGTATGGTGATTAACATAACAATAAAAAATTTAAAAAAAGAAAATTAAAATCCTAGATGACCTGCTACAGTAAACACACAGACACATACTTCCCACTTCATGCACTACCATTGTTCCCTTTACCTTTCTAAACCCATATGGAAAAGCAGATTCTACATTTTTTCTATTTTTTCCTATGTGTGCATTTTAATTGAAGAACATCACTAAAAAAAAGCATGAGAGTGGGTAAGCAATTCTTTTCTTCATAGGGAGTATTGAGAATATGCAGAATTAATTTATATATATAAAATAAGTATAAATATAAATATAAAATAAAATATACTTGGCAGTATACATTTATATATATATAAAATCAAGCCTGTCTTGATGGGACCCATTTCATGAGTGAGTTTATTGGGAAAAAAATCCCTGCCAATTTTGGGAAAACATAGTGATTGCGTGATGTAATAATAATCCATTGATTATTCATGTAACATTATCTGTGTAATGATTTTAATACATTTTTTTGCAGAGAATGGAATTTTTTTTTTTTCAGAATGGAATATTTGCATGAAAGTCACAAACTAAGGGCACTTACCCTGTAGCAAAAATGCCACCCCTCTAGTGGTAAAAAAGAAACACATTTTCATTCATGAATGCAGTTCTCTAAAGAGGAAAATAACCCATGACACTGAGTCACACAATGAAACCCTTTCCTTGTCACTACTCTCTCCCTTTTGTTTGGTCTAAGAAACTCTTTAAATATACATAGTGATATAATTAGACTCTTTCAATTAAAGGTTCTTAAACTATAGATTATCAACTGCTCTGTTCAGTTATATCACCATCCAAAAAATATGACTGAAATACATATAGATGTAAATAGATGTAAACAGAATTGTACTAAACAGTGTTCATTGCTTAGTGCATTTATTTGAGGTATATTGAATTGCCAACCACTATGCTAAGCAGTAGGAATTGAAAGTCTAATAAGCAAAGGCCTCTACTTCCCAGGAGCTCACAGCTTGTTGGAATATACAGGTTTTGTTGTGGACTAAATATCTGTGTCCCTCCTAAAATTCCTATGTTGAAGCCTTAACCCTCAATGTGATGAGGTGGGGCCTTTGGGAGGTAATTAGGTTTAGAGGAAGTCACCAGGGTTGGTTCCCAATGATGGGATTAGTGTCCTTAGAAGAAGAAGAGACACCAAAGCTTTCTCCCTCCCCGCCATCTCTCTCTCTCTCTCTCAGCCATGTGAAGACACACAGAGGAGGCAGCCATCTGCAAACCAGGAAGAGAGGTCTCTCAAGGAGTCAAATCTGCCAGCACCGTGATCTTGGACATCCCAGCCACCCGGACTGTGAGAAATAAATGCTGTTTAAGCCACCTCGTCTGTGGTATTTGGTTATAGTGGCCCAAGGCGACTAAGATAGGCTTGTAGACGAATAATTCTATTATGATGGCAAAGGTGCTAAGACACAGCAGAGGAGGCAGTGACTATTTTTCTTGCCAGATTAGGCTTGGTGGTCAGAGAAGGTTTGGCAAAAGAGGTGCAGGGCAATTTAGAGTTTGCCTACACGTGACAGCCTCCACCCATAGTTTGAATCAAAATAGATTTATTATGTATATACCACTTGAAAATATTACAGTCAATCCCAATAAGGCATAACCCTATAAAAAGTTTAGATCTGCTTAGAAGTGATGCCTTCTGGTCAAACATGATCATAAATATTTGCTCTCGTGGTACCCAGAACTTGCAAATGTCGATATAGAATGAAAACAACCTAATTACCTCATCAAGTAAGAATTAAATTTTTTTGCTTGCATAGCTTTTCCACTTTCAAATATAGATTTATTTTAACAAAACAGGAAAACTATCAGTTTGATTCATTAAGGGAATTTATGTGTAATTTACAGCAATTCATACATATTCATTAACACATAAAATGCTTGAAGAGAAATTACCTATTTTTTTAAAAGATTTTATTTATCTATTTGAGAGAGAGAGTGAGAGAGGGCATGAGCTGGGGGAGAGGCAGAGGGAGAGGGAGAAACAGAGCTGGGGCTCGATCCCAGAACCCTGGGATCATGACCTGAGCCCAAGGCAGACGCTTCACCGACTGAGCCACCCAGGTGGAGAAAGTACCTTTTTGTGTCTTTTAGGACATTAGGATAGAAATATGAGATGTATGTGCTACCTACTGGCAAAAGAAATTATGAGCTGTACTCACTGCATAAAGGACGCCAGGCATATACTCGAGTATGCTGAAAGCCCACTGTTGATAACCTTATTTCTTGGCAAGCATTTTAATTATGTTTTCTTTGGTTATATAAAGGGCCAAGGATGTTTTAAGTGGACGAGGTAACCATCCTTATCTTGCAGTCTGATGGATATCATATACCAATGCCTGCATCCTAGTGTGCAATGATAATATGTTAAGGAACCTCTTCTACCTGGCCTAAAATTCTGTAGAATCAGGACTCCATGGTAGACAATACATTTGAGGTATTTGCATCCAACATCAAAACTAAGCGCAAAGTGGCTGCACCTTATGGGTCAGCAGGAGCATTTCTTACTTTTACCTAAGAGAATATGAATGTGATTTCATGAGTTGAAGCAAGTCAGTTTTATGTTAGATGAGCTGGTATAGCCAAAGGAATTTTTAAAAGCAGCTTAAAACAAGTTTCAGAGTATTGGAGGTAGGCAGGGTTAGATAGGCCATTCGTAGGAAGTTGGCACAGAATGGCGGTACCAACAACGTAGTGTAGGCCTCAGTTCCTGGATCTTCACTTGGTCCTCAAAAAATAAGAAGCACCCTAAAACAGCTGGAGAGGATAGATGATGCTATTTAATCCATCATTGTGCCTAGAGTTGTCCCAGGCTGTATGTGTGAGCGTTTTCTATACAAAACACACATAAGGTGGCCTTTACCTGCCTTTAGAGTTTGGGGTTAAGTGTACGTTGGCCCAGGTTCTATTGTAATGAATGCCAATGATTATGTTGAAGGTATTCTTGGTTTTATCCCAGTGGGAGCAGTCCAAGTCTGGGTACTCTAGAGAGTGGAACATAAAACAACCAATCCTGCCTAATGCAACCAGAAGGAAGATTGCTAATATAACACATGAAAAAATCACAGAGTAAAATGTTCTTGTACAAGCGTAGAAAGTATTTTCAGGGAGTCCTTAGACAAACAGCTATTCACAGGCCAACAAAAACCCGCAAGGACCTTTGTCATCCTTAAACCAGTTCAGCAGAGAGAGAAGATGTGTGAAGCAAAGGCAAGAAATACAGTGAAAGAAGCAATTCCTGGTTGGTAGGTGTCTGCACAGAGTCTGGCAGAGTGTGCGTGGGCAACCGGCATACCTGCTTGGTCTTATAATTGTACAGTTCTGTACAGTAGCTAATTCAGAATGTTATTAACAAGGAACAGGGAAACAAGGTTGTTGAAAATTTCTGTATTCAATATGTGAACTCTGTAACTTCAGACACAAAGAATGGATTCTCTGAATTATTACAAAAGCCATGACAGAAGCAAATGACTATTCTGCTATTCATCAGAACAGCATATGAAAGAAGAGACACTGGTGACAGAGAATCAGGGCAAAGAAAGAAAAGGAAGTTCCAAGTACAATTACAATAGAGGTGACTTCCTAGGAATATGGCTAGGGAAATAAGTTTCCGCTTATTTACTTATACGTATGTATACTTTTTTGACGTTAATTCTTTAGTGAGCTGAATTATTAATGGTGCATTCCATAAAATGGATCGAATGATAAACTACTCTAATTTTTTGTCATCGTGTAAAATATTGACTAAAACAGTAACAGTAGCACCAACGAAAATAGCCACTGACTGAAATTGCTTCAAATATTGTTAAAGGAACGATATTTCAACAGATACGTTTGCCTGCAGTTGGAATAAAGAATCCAGATAGGAAATAACGAGGATTTCCAACAGTAGTGTTTCTCTAAGGAAGACCCTAGATTACACATGACTTTAAATAAGGACTTGCCAGAAGAGAAAACTTTGGCATGAGGTCCTGGAATCTGCATTTTAAATAAGCATTCTAAGGGATTCTTTTGGATTCTAGAATTTGAGGACTGCCTAGGAGATGGCAAGGCCAACGTAACTGATTAATTGGACCCGGGGCTGAGAACACCTGTGCATTAGCAGGGACTGCTAAGGAGATATTGCCCTTCACCATGGGACTATGTGCAGAATCTTTTTCATATAGGTAAGAACTGTACATCTAACAAAATCCTATTTCATTTCATTTCTACATCCAGGAAAAAAATCATGGTGTCAGTCAAAATGGTCTTCACCCCAGGATGCTATAGCAACTTAACAGTGTTTGTGTTCCCCTGCAGCGTTTATATTAGAAGCCAGTTCATGATCTTCATGATCAACAATGTTAATAGACCTCAAACCTGTAGAGTGGAAAGCTGACTGTGTGATGCAGGCAAAAAAAAAAAAAAAAAAAAAAAAAAGGATAGGAAGGAGCAGGTGAAATAATAAGGTTCACTTAGGTATGTGAGGTGAATGATTATTTTCTGCATGTTTAAGAATTTTTGAAACCACTGGCAAGGTTATGCAAAGTATCATCTTTTTTTAGTGAAGTTTTTATTTAAAAAATGAATTCTAAGTGGGGCACCTGGCTGGCTCAGTTGGTTGAGCATGCAACTCTCAATCACAGGGTGGTTAAGTGTGAGCCCCAAATTGGGGGTAGAGTTTATTTAAAAAATGGTTTGCAAGTATGTAATTGAAACTTGCCTTATTATATCTCCATTTCCTTCCTAATTATATAAATATGTGCCATACTACAAAGTTTTATACCTATTACTTTAAACCAGTAACATTTTATTTTACTCAGTAATAGTCTTCTTAGAGTTCAGGCTATCTGAGCAGTCTGTGTTTATAGGTATTTACAAAGTAATATTATTTTATGCAATCAAAATGCTGGTGTAACTGCTTTATATGTTGCAAGCAAGGCATTTGCAACCGAGTAGTTACTCAGTACTATTATTTATTTCTGTAGCTCCCAGTTTCTCATCACTCCTTCAAAGAGGTCATCTGGCTGTATTTTGTTCCCTGTACTGACTGCTCTTCTGTTTTCAAATTTTACATTAAAAAAAAAAAGATCATGGTAAGAGGAATAATTTGTAGGTTAGGCCCAAGAAGAGTGGTTTCTCAGGGATGTTCATGCTGATTTTAGTGTCTTTTAAATATATTGATCGCTTAATAAAATGACAAATTCTGTTAATTTACATATTAGCTCTCATGTCATTCTTTTGATTTTCAACCAGAGTCAATACACAAAAAGAACATCCTTTTCTTGTTTCTTGAATTCCTTCAAGCAAAACATAATTCTATAATGACCAATTAAAGCCTAACACCTGCTGTTATGAAGAGGACCTTGTCAACATCAATCTAAATTGAAGAACAACAGCTTTCCTTGATTTGGGGGAAATGAGCAATAAATAAACAGTCCATTTCTTAGCAGGGAAACTCATAGGCAGTTTATTCCAAGGTAGCCCATGGAATAATTAGGATTTAATAGAATTAGATATTTCACCATCACTTGAGAAAAAGTTTTGCTCTGGGCTAAGAATTATGGTTAAGGATTCCAAGAAAATGCTAAAATTCCTGGATCCTTTGCAGCCAATATTTACTTAAACCCATCTATAAAAGTTCACTTCTACTATGATATTCTCTCTTGCTATTTTTCTTACAACACAAAAACTCTGCTCAAGCTGAAAGGTAAACAAATTGAATAGAAGCATCATTTGAGCTCACGCCATATCAACAATTTTGTGGATGTACATTGCCAGGAAATCTTGCTCAAAATTATGCAAGGATAATTACATCAACAGAATGGGAAAAAAATTCTTGGTGTAGTATCAAAAAGGTGGGGGGAGGGAAAAGTTGCTGGAAAGGCACTGCTAGCAGATTCTCTAGAAAGGATAATGAAGCCATTTTATCATGTTAAAATCCCAAATGTTGAAATAAGTGATCATTTATTTACAGAGTAAATAATACAGACACAAGTATATTTTAATATGTAGTTACATGTACATAGGATTTCTGTATGTTTCTATACACACACACCCATAACATATGCCTGAACCTGAACCTCAGCTTATATATATTAGGAGTGCAACAGAATATTGTCAGGGAAGAGTTCCACCCTGGCATCCCCACCACTATGACTGCCACTTCTTGCTGCACAAACAGAAGAGTTTAAGCAAAAGCTAGAGACACAATTCCCAGGTTGATGCTTAGTGGAAAATAAATATTAAAATAAAAATTACCTAGAGTGTATTCTGCTAAGCGAAATCAGTGAGTCAGAGAAAGACAAATACTGTATGATCTCACTCAAACGGGGAATTTAAGGAACAAAACAGATGAACATAGTGGGGACAAAAAGAGAGGCAAACTAGGAAGCTGACTCATCCCTCTAGAGAACAAACTGATGGTTATCAGAGGGGAGGTGGGTGGGGGGATGGGTGAAATAGGTGATGGGGATGATGGGGATGACTCCTGTTGTGATGAGCACCGGGTCTTGTACAGAAGTGTTGAATCATTCAATTCTACACCTGAAACTAATATTACACTGTATGTTAACTAACTGGAATTTTAAAAAAAAACTTGAAAAAAGAGACAAAAATTAAAAAAATAAAAATTGCCAATGATTACTGACTAACTACAGAACTTCCTTCTTAAATGAATTGTTTATTCACTTGATCTCACCTAAAGAAAATAAAAAGTAAACAAAAAAAATTAAAAGGAGAATATTTTATTTTTATATAATTGGAAAATCTAGTTCCTGCTTCTTGGCTTTCAGCTCTATCGATCTCTATCTATATCCTTATATTTTTTCTTTACTTTCTTAATAGAGAACTATCCAAGCAATCTTTGTCAAGGTAGAGAGAAAAACCATAACTATTTAATCCTAAATGGTCAACAAAGACATGGGAATAAAAAGCAAAAGCAGGGGCACCCGGGTGGCTCAGTCATTAAGCGTCTGCCTTCAGCTCAGGTCATGATTCTAGGGTCCTGGGATCAAGCCCCATGTTGGGCTCCCTGCTCCACGGGAATCCTGCTTCTCCCTCTCCCACTCCCCCTGCTTGTGTTCCCTCTCTCGCTGTGTCTCTCTCTGTCAAATAAATAAAATCTTAAAAAAAAAAAAAAAGCAAAGCCATTAAGATGGAAGCACCCCTTACGCTGAAAAGAAGAGACAAATGAACGAGAAATATAATGGCTAAATCAGGTCTACTGGAAGCAGAGCATTCTTTTGAAACATATGGCAACAATCTGTGGCTCTTCTACCCTTCCTCGAACTCAGTGCTCTCTGTGACACAAAGAAGGAGCACAGGGAAAACAACGCTACACCTGAAGTTGGAATATCTGGGTTTGAGTGTGACTTTATCAATTACTAATTACGTGATCCTAAACAGGTTAAAATTTGTGTGCCTCAGTTTCCTTGCCTAGAAAATGGACAAACATATATCCAGGGCTAACTGGAGACTCAAACGTAGTAGGTGTACAGGAAGGAGGCAGGTACACTGTAAGACACTTTACCTTTATAAAGTACTATACTTGTCATCCACATACTATTATTATTATATCATGGTGAATCAATTCCAGAGTTACATGATTTTAGTTGAGTTTAAGGAAGAATGTATTCATTTGAAGCTCAATCATTATTGTATGAGCCTCTTCATATTATCTTACTTCAATTATGTTGCTTTAATCTTAGACTCTAATTATATATCCAGTTTTACTTACTCCATTAGGTGAATTTAAAAAGGAGTCACATTAAATAAGGCCCTTTAAATATTTTATGGCATAAAGAGTTGCCATAGACACACTCTTTTTGCATCTTACCCTGGTACAGTCAAACTCAATTAACTATTCACACTGGCAAAGCATCTTCTCCATTTTTCATAAAGATTCTAAATGAAAAGGTTGTACTTATCTTTCAATTAAGTTATGCATCTTTCAAGAATAGCTAATAGATTGAAGCAAAGGCGAAGTTGCAATCACAGATTGTATTCAGTGCAATCTAGCAGACAAAAATGGAGCCAGCTAGATTATTTTAAAATGTGTTCATAGTGATTTTTCAATGCAGCAAAACCAACTGTGTGACATGCTGAACAGAAAGCCCAAAGGCGTGTGTTGGTTAAAAAAAAATATGGGCAGAGATTATTGCATGGGGATTTCATCTAATCTCTTTGCTATTCATTTAGGGATGTCCAAATGTAATTCCTGAGAAACTTGGAATGTTTACTGGACATTTCAGAGTGTCAGAATCTTCTCTAAATAACTTCAGGATCACCTGGAAATGTGCCATCAATTTGGCTAATAGTGGATGGAATCTAGCTACGAACAAGCCAAAAGGTCATGAAGACACCAAGGTCAAAGTTTCAGTTACATACCCAGCCAGGCTGTGGAGTAGGCCTGTGAGCATTTAATAGGTTTGGACTAGAAGATATGGAGATGATAGCTTCTCTCAACTCAGGTAACAATGATTTGACCAAGATGACATGCCAGCTTACATGTTACACAGCTGTTTATTCCTGTAGTCATTTAAAAATCATGGGGCAGCATAATTTCTATCATGCTATGATGTTTCAGCCTTGGGTTCTACTTACTATTTGGACCTCAGTACTTTTATCAAAGCAAACTACTTTTTTTTAAAGATTTTATTTATTTATTTATTTGAGAGAGACAGAGAGCATGAGCAGAGAGAGGGAGAAGCAGACTCTCCACTGGGCAGGGAGCCCAGTGCAGGACTCGATCCCAGGACCCTGAAGATCATGACCTAAGCCAAAGGCAGACGCTTAACCAACTGAGCTACCCAGGCGCCCTCAAAGTAAACTACTTTTTAATGATCTGTATTCTAGTTAGTTTGCCACTTTACATTCAGGAATCCATATGGCCAGAAAAAGTTAAAGCTAAGGGTGTTCAATTCAGAAATTTTTTTAATATCATTTATCATGATATGATATGCATAGCCCTTCACTCACTGTCAAAGAAAATACAAAATCTTCTAACTACATACCCCAAATAAAAAATAATGATAATGCTTACTTTCAGTATACCAACTGTTCATTTTTTTGTTGGAGGTGATTTAATGTCACATGTCTAAGAATATGACACAAAATCCTAAAATGGACATGTTTAATTGTAAAACTATTAAGTATGTAACAAACACACTAACCATTATTGATAATAGTTATCATTTACAGAATGCCTACTATATATCACAATGTACTAAGTTAGAGGCTTAACATACACTTTCTCTAACCTTCACAATTATATTAAAAATTAGGCAGTATTTCCTCCATTTTACACATAGGGAAAGAAAGTCACAAAAATGTGAACTTGATCAAGCTCAACTGCTAATAAATTTAGAGACAAGATTCAAACCTCAGTTTGTTTCTCCAAACTTCAGAAACTATGCCAAGCCAAGAGTCACATCTTGCATAGCAAAGGCTAAGAATCAATATTAAAAGGTATAATCACTCAGTATTTCTCTTATTTGGTATTTAAGTGCATTATTTAAAAATATTCTATTACCTAAAATTTTTACTTTTATCATCAGTTTTTCAAATGGTTTTAACCCTGTTTGGTTTAGCAGTTCTTAAGATTTGGGGGGCTATCTTTGATGCCTTGGCATTGATAAAAATTATAAACCCTCATCTTCGGGGAATGCATACCTGTATGTACAAATGTATATCCAACATCTTGTATGCCATTTCAAGGGATGCAAGAATCCCAAGATAAACTAGAACTTCAAGGTGACTATCCTGTTTGCCTGGAACTAGGCAGTTCCCACACCATGGAACTTTCAATTTTCAAACCAAGAAATTCCCAGATAAGCCAGGACAAGTTGGTCATTCTAAAATGTAACATTTATGTAACACTATTTTTAATAAATACTTTTTACTAGATGCCAAACTTTTGGTTTTGTATGAACTATAAATGAGGACATAGGGCTGAGCAAGAACATGAAGACTTTATGAGTTTAAAACTTTTATGTTTTATTTTAACATAAAAGATGAGCTTTTAGTGACATATTCTAATTGAGTGCAAGGAGGGGGCTGAGTTAATCTGTATCAGTTGTACGAGGCTATTTTACTGAAGCTCAAATGTTTTAGGAAAGGAAAAGTTCATTGTTTTATGTTTGATTAAGCAAAGATAGACTTTTCATAAGTATCTAAAAACATTTTAAGCATATATGTGCAATTTGATATTTAAGTGAATATATTAGTGAAAGAACTTACTTGGTGAAAAATAGAGTATGGCCTATAAAAAATGTCACAATTTCATAAACTGACCCTTTTCTCATGAAAAGGAATTAACACTTAATCACTATGTATTAAATTAGTGATTCAATTTCTAAAGGCCTTACGAAGGTATAATTGAGTATTTTATGATAATTATTTTCTAATTACAATTTTACTCTTACCACAGAGCTAAATGTCACGAGTACTAATTATCATTCAATCCTCACACTATACTTGTTTCTAAAAAGACAAGCTTCTGCTGCTATTCTCTATAAAATATGGTGTCTTCTAGATAGGAACCAGAACATTCTTATAACTCATCATCTCACATTTTCTATGGCTGTGCCAAAGTGCATTTTTATTTCAAATGGCAGGTTGTACTAAAACAGCTCAGTTTATATGCTATTAATGAAGAATTCAGAACAATCTCATTCTGTAAATCCATAATATGAGAAATTGGCTAAAGACCACCCAATCAGATTTCATTTTCCTTTCAAATCAGAATCCCCCTACCTTGTATCTTTATTCAGATGGTAAAGCTCAAAGACAAAACAGTAATTTTACCAAGAGGCTGTCAGCTGCCCTTATTTTCAGAGACTCACATCTCTTATCACCCTCCATGCAAATAATCCCAACATAATATTCTGTGGAGGTATGCAATGTGCAAAGAGACAACAACCATAAAACCCAGGCATTGTTTTACAACTGTTACATTAGAAAACAACAGGTATAGCTACCCTATAGCAGTATTTACTAGAACTCCTAGACTTTAGTGATGATTTTTATGAAGTAATGTGAAAACAGGAAAAACAAAACAACTAAGGTTAAAAAAAAAAAGTTCAATATTAGTGCAGAACAAAACCTAAGACGCGTATAGAAAGTCTTCTGATTTGACTAAAGTAGTTGTTAACATTCAAAAGCCAGAATTTAGTAGATAAAGCCTGCAGCCTGGATGTAAACAATGACATAGCGGACTTGATTCAGTCAACAAATTTACATTAGGAAAATATCCCAGAACATTATATGATCAAACCTTTGAATTCCTTTATCTATTTGCAATTAATTTTCTGATCATTTTGCTCACTGTGAATGCAGATAGGCTGTATCAATCAAAGAGTTACTATAAACAGAAAGAGAAATACATCAAAATTCTGATGTATGGATATCAAACGTCTTTCCCATGAAGATAATTCACAATTTTAACTTTGAAAATGTGAGTATCTTAAGTATCTTTCAAAAGAATTCAAACCATTTTTTGTATGAAGTCAAAATCCAGTGATAAGGTAGGACATTCAATAATATAGCTTTCAAAACAACATCTGTTTTTAACATATGTTCCCATTTTCTTTTTGTAGGTAACAGAAATTGGTGACTCCAAGTTACAAAATTTTATACTACAAAATGCTGTGTAACATTCACTATTTAGTATAGGATCTGAAAGCCACCAAAAATGTATAAAGTACTCATACACAAACTGCTAATTAATTCTTGTAAACTAAAATATTACATATTTTAGAGTGACCCAAGATATTAAAATCCAGGTTATTAGATTTTAAAATCTAAGTTTTAAATTATTTAGAATACCTATAGGTGTATTTCTACATAATGACTTTATATCTAATATATAAGATTATATATGTGTGTGTGTTTATATTAGAGAAGGGAGTTTTATTTGTCCAATTTATTTTAACAGACCACATTGTTTTGTATGTTTTCTACTTAAAGGGTCAAAGAATAAAAGGAGAATACAAGAGTAGAATAGATAATTTTGTTCTCCAGTAGAGACATGTAGAAGGATTTAAATTATTGGACTCTTCCACAAATGTTATATTTGTTGCCAAGAAACACAGATGCTTCTAAACTCACTGCCATTTGGCAATTCAAAAATCAGGAGAGATGTCCAATATCACTACTCTCAGGAGGAATCTTCTCAGTCAGAAAACCTCAGGAGATTAACCACCAAAACCAGGTTACTTTTCCAGAGGATCTGGAGATAAGGGGCCAGAAAAAAAGTCTTCACAGTGTTCCTGGGTAACTGTTAAATATTGTTGGCTAAATTAGACCTATTCTTTGAAATTTAAACAGAGAGAGCGAGGGATCTTCGATTCTTGGTCTTAGTTTAAAAATTAGAAAAGGTGCTAATGTCTTGGAAAGATGAGAAAAGGAGGATGTGTCTAACACTGAATTTACATGTCAAGTCCAATTGTGAGAACTCAAGAAGTCTATTGGTGGTGATGGTTACGATTGGGGTTAGATCCCCAGGCAATTCTCGAGGAATATTTACTTATTTTGTGTGATACATTTCCAGCTCGGGGGAGTGCCTTTTCTAACTTTATTCCACTCACTCTGTGCAGTGTAACACTGTGCTTATTATGCACAGGCTTTCAAATTACCAAGTGTGGGGGTCTGAATCCTCTTCATGCCACGTGATAACTGCTTGACCTTATGTGTATTTCTCAACCATTCTGTAAAATAAAGGTACCACAGATCTTAACTCATGAGGGTTCTTTAGGAAGATGACAAGGAGATTAACATCCAGAATTGAGCACATGGTGACATAAGAAGGACTCAGAAAAGTTGTCTCTTAGGATGATGCTCCAGCTACACTCACTGCATTCTCTGGATCTTTATGACACTTTTGCATTCTCTAGTCCCTCTGCTTAGAAGGCCTTCTTTCTCAGTCTCTTCAAATTCTAGGTATCTTCAGGATGTCACTCCTCTATGAAACTAATCTTAGTCTCCCCAGACTGAATGAACCATTCTCTGCTCTGTCTCCCACAGCTTGCCAAAGTTACTTCTATTTTAATATTCAACCTGATACATTTTAATTTAGAGTTTATGTGGGATCTCCTTTTTAACTGTGAATATGGTGAAGGCTGAAAAGCTATTTTATTCCCTTGTACTGGTCCAAAGCCTACCAGAGCCCCTTGCACACAGCAGGATTCCACATTAGGGAGTGAGTGAGGGCAGGGTTAAATGAAAACATGAATATGCATGCCACAGTCTAATCTGCATGAGAGAGCAGTGGATTCTCTAAGAACCTGCAAGAAGGTATAATGATGAGGAAAGGTTCATATGGAAAATAGCTTATAACTTAATATTTAAGATTAAACACTCATCACCAAATGGCATTGTTGTAAATGTGATATTTAAACCATCTCGTAACAAAATAAATTTTATTAAAGAGACTCTTGAAAAGTATTTACTTTCCAAAGAAATATTGCACATTTTAACCAAGACATTATTTATTATCAAGGGCTCAGGGAAAAGTGACACTAAAGAGTGAGGGTAATCATGTTGTGGAACTTCTACAACAGGACAGGAAAATCACAGACGAGATGAGCAAATAGCCCGGCTCAACCCGCAAGGCAGAAGCATATATCTAAACATGGAGTTGGAAGGTTCGATCCGATGCTGGCACAAAAAAGCTCAAGATACCTGTTGCTACTCAAATCTTAACTGATTGTTCCATCCTTAAAAAATGATAATAAATATCAGTATAAAGGAGTTACAATGTGTCTCTTGGGGAAATAAAAATTAAGAATTAAAAAGCTTTAGCAAAAAGAAGCTGTAGTACACAGGGGTATTTGATGAGAAGTCCTAGAAGGAATCTTGTTGACCTACACATATTTTAAAAATTGAAATTAATGAGCTTATTCTTCTTCTCCGTAAGATACAGAAGTAGCGTTTAGAGAATATTTACATTTTGCCTCTGCAAAAGGACATAAAAAAAAAAAAAAAAAAAAAAAAAAAACAAGAGTACTCTTAGGAGACAAACCAAGGAAGGGAAAGGGTTTATTCAAGTTTAAATCCATAGCAACTCTGTCTCTTGTTTTTGTGAATGAATGAGAAGCAGCAAGAAGTCCTCTAGCATATCCAGCCATACAACTATGAGGTTCCCTGTCGTACTTAAGTGCTAAACTATAAAAATCTTGGAGAGGGTCAACCATGTGAGTACCAAGTTACAGTTTCATCTGCCCATGATGTAACCTTTAACCACAAAGCAAGCAATGACCACAAAGCTTATAAACCGTGTGCATTCTAGGAGCTTGATTTTTCTCAGCAATCTACAGAAAATGATATCTGCAAGAAATGGAATGTGTTTGCTTAAACTACAGTAGACCTCACAAGCCCTGTGAAAATATAGCTACCATGACATGCACATCTCCACCCACGCCCACCTCTCTCCACATTCTATGTATATTTCCCCACAATAAGCATGCATTTACCCACAACTACAAACACAGTCTATGTGAGTTTCATAATATACATCAAGCTCTACAGATTATACATAGACTATGTATACTATGTATAGCTTAATACATAATATTTCTTTTTACTCACAAAGCTTTGCTGTTGTTGCTGTTCTCATAATTATTTTGCATACTACTCGAGAAAAGGCTATGTCTACCAATTTAAATTTCAAGCACCAAACAAAGCTCAATGCTTTCATTCAATGTTACATATATACATTATCCTCACAAGAACACTTTAAGTTAGGTATTCTTTCCCTGTTTAAAAGAAAACTTAGGGATAAACATACTGAGTCATTTGTCTCAAGTAATGTGGTTAATAGTAAGGCAAGAAGCTGACCTTAGGTCACACTGCAAAGGCCTATGTTGTTTGATTCTCATGTTACTGTGGTTCTACAATCAAAGTTAAAGAAAACATACTTTTCCTCCAAATCTGAGTCCAGAACTGAGAAATCTCCAACACCATGCATATGTATATGTATATGAATACAACATACACATTATTTGAATATATAGTCTGTAGGTAAGCCAGAAATTAAATTCAAGATCAGAAGTTGAAACATGATGCTATCTTAAAATTTCAGCAAAGCATACATAATCCTATTTATGTATCTTCCTGTCTCTTTGCTATTTTATCCAGAAATTTGAAAGCAGAGATACTTAACCAGAAGTCCATTTAATCCCAGGAAAGCTAGCTTATGAATGAATTCTAAGAGTATTTGAACTGCTTGTTCAAATAGTTTGATAGTCAAGTACTCAATTAAACCTCTGTGAATGACTCACCATGTAGGATGATGTAGTATAAGGTGACCCCCAAATGTCATTGGTCACAGAGCAGCCATTAATATGCCCTAAAACAATTCTTCATAGGCCCTGGTTAAGATACAATCTCTGCACAAGTGCTTTTAAAAAGCTGTGCTTAAAAAAAAAAAAAAAAATTCATACGCAAACAATGAATCATGGGACACTACATCAAAAACTAATGATGTAATGTATGGTGATTAACATAACATAATAAAAAAAACAAAAAACAAAAAAATGTTGTGCTTAAATATTTTCTTTAGGCTTCATTAAAGGATACTACCAAAAATCCTGAAATTTATTTCACTTAAAAATTTAAAATGTGTCTATTTTATAATAATAAAATCACTAGTGAGACATTTCTATCTATAGACACAGGAAAGAATTATAGGAAAAAAAATCCCTTTTCCTGAAAAAATTTCTCCACTCAGAATAAAAGAATTTTAGAATTATCCTATTTTTCATTGCCTTTGGCCACCAGGGGTCTCAGAATAAAGTATGAAGCCAACTGGCCATTTTCTTAGCCACCACCCTTAATTCAAATCACCATCCTCTATTGCTTGGATTAATCCAAATACACATGAGAAGCTTTCCTGCTCCTGGTTCCGCCCCCTTCAGTACATTCTCAATACCTCACCCAGAAGACACAACTGATAAATGAATATGATCAATGCATGATTTGCTTAAAATTCTTCAATAGCTTCCTATTGCCCTTAAAAAAGTAGATATCTAAATTCTTGGGATCTTTAGCATGGTGTATAAGACCCTACATGGAAAGAGTCCTGCCTGGTTCTCCACCCTCTTGTTCTACCATCACGTGCTTAAACTGAGTCACCCCAGTCTTGTTTCTGTTCATTCCCACCACAGGAGCTTTGCATACACCCTGTACTTGGACAGCACAGGCTTCCTTTGTCTCTCCTGAGTTAACTGCTATTTATAGCTCCAGAGTCCCTTCCTCATGGATGCTCAACCTGACATCATGGTATGCATGAGCTCTCTTTGAGATCTGCTCTTTCTGAGCAGAGCTACTTCATGTTGTAAATATACACATATTCTTCTGAGAGGGCCACTCCCAATGCCAGTAAGTTCCATGAGAATTAGGACCATGTTTATAGTTCTCATGTTTTTATTGTTGGTGCTTGATTTCTCACCACCATACTCCAGCAAGTAGCACCTCTTATGTACTAGGTGTTCAAAAGATATTTGAAGGAATGTACTGAAAGAGCAGTCCTTAAATCTGCATACACATACGGCTCCCTTCCATGATTTTCCTAATTCTTCTATGTCATTAATTTTGTTGTACATGTTATTATTAGAAAATGACTCTATATCTTTGTGGAAGACAGTGGATAAAAACAAAGTAATGAATACAACATTGAAATTCAAGTATTATTAAAGGATGGAAAGATGGTTTTACTCCATAATATGTTTCGACTGAAATGATATAAAACAGGAATAAATTTTTCAGAACCAAACCTTTATTTTCTGTTGGCCATAGAAATGTGCAGATAATAACTAGGACACTATAAACTACGTCATAACCTTGAATAGTCTTCAGGTTTGATCATTATATATACATTAATAGTGAAGCCCTAACTATTTTAATAAAGCCAATAAGTCAATGCATTTCAAATGCTATGTTGAACTTTTATGAAAGTTCAGAACGTAAAAAATATTGAAGCAACATAAATTTGCCATGAGTTTACACACACCTTAGAAGAAATATTTGCAGATTCTGATTGCATGATGATGGGTTGCTTTCATAACAGAAACATCAGAAACATGTTAAGTGCATTATTCTTCACATAGTACTATCTTCATATTCAGAGTTAATTGCAATCTTAACAACCACCCTTTGCTCACATAAAGATTGATCATTTAACTTTTTGCTTACATATAATCACCTGCGGAAAGCAGTTATCATTCTGTTCATTTGTTCATTCATCCCACAAGCCTGACTTGTAGAACAGCTCCACGGCAGGCCCTGTGCAAGATTTGGAAGATGCTAATAGAGACACAGATTCTGTCATCAGTGAATTTACTCTTTTGAGACAGACAAACCAGTACTTTCAGCCTAACTTGACAAGTGTCAATACAGCAGAACAAGGGAAACCTAGAAAGGGGAATCTGTATTAGACTGGCAGAAACGTCCAGAAGGTAGAGATACAGAGAGGAAGGGTGTCTCTGGCAGAGAAATGTGCATGCGCTATATGGAATTGCATGATATATTTAAGAGAAAGCAGGGAATGTCATGTCAGAATTTCTAAATGGATAAAAAATGTCAAATGAAAATAGTATGTTCCAATTTTGGATCACTCTTTATTACGAAGCTAAATTTGGTTTTGTTTTTTGTTTGTTTGTTTGTTTTTTTAAGATTTTATTTATTTGACAGAGAAAGAGATAGCGAGAGCAGGAACACAAGCAGGGGGAGTGGGAGACGGAGAAGCAGGCCTCCTGCGGAGCAGGGAGCCCGATGCGGGGCTCGATCCCAGGACCCTGGGATCATGACCTGAGCCGAAGGCAGATGCTTAACGACTGAGCCACCCAGGTGCCCCGCTAAATTTGGTTTTTAAAGATCAGTGAACTACGTATCTGATAGAAAGCAGGATATATAAAACATGCATGTACTTTTTGTTAAAGTAATTAAAATTTTTGCTCTGTATGTACATAGACATATGTAAATTTAAAAAAATATATAAAACCTAATGTGTCCAACACATACACACACCCCAAAGTCTTCAATATATAAACAAAAGCAAATGACCCGCTAAACTGCAAATATGTACATGTTGATTATGGATATATTTGCACATGCAACTGCTTTTTAAAATTTCATTACTTTTTCCAAATCAAGCAACAGTCACACTGGTGATGTGAGGATACAGAAATAGTGAGCAACATAAATGCTAGCCTTTACAAATCAGCCTTTTATGGGAATGTAGTTTTTCATGTAAACAATTCACTCAACATATTAAAACAATCTCTTTATATCCCCTGTTATGTTTTCATCAGGCAAGGAGAACAATTCCAAGGGAAACTAAATGGTAGACTGTCAATATTAGTCACCACTCAAGTTGTGTTTACAGGCAGTTTATTAATTTACATCCAATTTGTATCAAGAATCAAGAGTGGTAAAGCAATGAAGTGGAAATATTTTTTTTTTTTTAATTCTCTTTCCTTTAGTGGACCAACTTGTATATCTGCAAACTTTGGGGCTATTTTTACAACCTCCAGAATGTAAACCTGTCATACTGAAATTATCCTATTTTCAGAAATTTTGTTTTCCTGTTAAAGGAACACATTTGGTATAAGTAACAGCATCAACCTTTGCACTGAATGTGTCCCAAGCCATCTCGAATTGCTGACAGATTGTTAGAAAGCAATCACAATTTCCTTATCGCATATATTTACATGGTATCCAAAAGAGAAGACTGGATAGATAATGGAAATCTAATATAAATCTGTAAGCTATTTTAACAACTTCAAATTCATGGTGCCCCCTGAGAGTGCTAAATCAGACATGACTTCTAGAATTTTTGAGAGACATAAAATAAAGAGATGAACAAGGAAGCTCTTTGTGAATGCATATTTTAATCTCCTTTCTGGCTTTGGAGATTTGATCAAGGTCAGTAAACTAAAGCTGTGTTTCAAAAATAATGCTTCTTTAGTATGGTCTTTTTAAATCTGTAAGTCAAAATGTTGCAGAAGAACAGTGTGCTCTATTTTAAGCCATGTTATATTATTTAGACAATGTTTCCTTAGGTACCAGGGAAAGTTTACAACAACAACCCTGTAACCATTCAAACCACAAGCACACAGGTGACCCTTCTCAGCTGCCTTAGCCCAAGGCATCTGGGACTATCCAAACATAGAAAGATTCATAAATAAATAATAATATCTGGCATTTTCAACATCCTGAGAATCAGTAAGTATACGTTTTAACCAGTGGAGTCAAAACTATAAGAAATTACCTAGTTTGCTCTCAGAACATTCCTATGTGCTTTACCTGCAATATGGATCCCTCCCCCACCCCCCGTTATGTAAATAACTATACCTGGTCTTTAGAATCTCATTTGTTAGTTGAGAAAATAAGCTGTATGTTAAAAATAATTCATGGACTGTAACTTTTATACTTTTATCACCTTGGAGATATCCCAGAACACTGTACTTTAAAAAATGCCCTTAAAAATTGTCCTTTACCTAATGTCCGCCATGCTATTCCTTATTAGGAGAAGGAAGGGAAAAATGAAGGGGGGCGGAATCGGAGGAAGAGATGAACCATGAGAGACTATGGACTCTGAGAAACAAACTGAAGGTTTTAGAGGGGAGGGGGGTGGGGGTATGGGTTAGCCTGGTGATGGGTATTGAGGGCACGTAATACATGGAGCACTGGGTGTTATATGAAAACAATGAATCGTGGATCACTACCTCAAAAACTAATGATGTATTGTATGGTGACTAACATAATAAAATTAAAAAGCCAAAAAAAATTTTTGCCTTTAGCCATGAGCAAAGGTATTTTAGACTGCTCCATATAGAAACTGAAAAAAAATAAATAAATAAGGAAGTTGTATATAACCGACCTGTGATCCAGAATAGTGACACAAAGGCAATCTCAAATAAGGTCCAGTCCCATTTCATTGTCAAACATATAGAAGTTTATGCTCTGGATTTACCAACTTTTACTACCTCCTCTCCTATACCCCTTGAAAAGGATATGGAAATGAATTAATTATTCAGATGTCACTCTACAATTATTACCATGACAGTGATCATCCAGTGAAGTTTACGCTAGGTCCTCAGTATTTAAAATTTTTATACTATCACCTTTACTATCTTCTTACTCTGTGTTGTTTCAAATGGTACCCAACCATGAGAAAGTTGAGATTTTAACTGATGAAAATTAAATATATTTTAAAATTCAGTTTCTTAGTTACACTGGTCACATTTCAAAGGATCAGTAGTCACAGGTGACCACTGGTTACTGTAAGATATAAAACATTTTTATTGCATCAAGTTCTATAGGACAGCACTATCTGAGCAATGTTACTGTCACTAAGAGAAAGTTATCTACTTATTTATTTTGGTATACTAGCATGATTTTACCTGTAATATCGTATAGCACATTTGAATTGCAACATATAACTGTGCCTTGGACAGATATTTAAGAATATAAGTACTGATTCAGTACAAAAAGGTTCAGCCCAATTTCCTGGAAGAGAAAACGGAGGTTTGACTTATCACAAGACTGGTGCTCTTTCTATCAGGGAATATTGACAGCGTCATGAAAATCGCTGTCCTCTCCATTTTGCGTAAATGAATTACATAATTTTGGTTAATAGGGGCTTTGGAGTTGGTTATAGCTGTATTTGAATCCTAGTGTACACTAGGTGCTGATGGTATGCCTGGGAGCAAGTTACTTGTTTTTTGGATATATAGTTCTTCATGGTGCAAACCAATTCTTGAACAGGCCTACTGTCACTGAATATGGGAAACATTGTAAGGAATTTGCCAGAATGTATCTATGATTTTCAAATGAATCTAAAGGATATATGCTTTTATTGCTCTTTCTTTGTCAGTGTTCACGTGGTCAGCAGCTGTATTTCTCTTCCAAAGGCCACTGCTCTGGTTGGGTGGCCTCACTCAGAGCTACTCTATCTCCAGCTTCTAGTCACCATTGTACAGCACCCGGCTAGCTCAGTCGGTGGAGCATGAGACTCTTAGTCACCACTGTCCTTTCCCTCCTCAGGCCTGGTAGTGGGTAATGTCTTCCTATTGTTGCTAGCACTACTTGCAACTTCTTATTAGTTTCCCTTAACCTTGTACACACCTTTGTAAGGTACCCCTTTATTACCTCTCATCCTTTACCCAATCTCATCATGCCATGTGTTTCCTGCTGATGCCCTGATGGACAGGCAAACTTTCCTTAAATATCTGCTATAAACCAACCATTTGTTTATTACTCTAAGTTACTACAGTGCCAAAATATGACTTGAAATTAACACAGACAAATTTTATGAACATGATTTGCTGTATTTATATCTATCAAAAACATACCTAGAATAATTTTCACTGAATGCTGAAATTAAGACATTTGCTACATAATGGTATAAATTCTTCATCTTCCTCAATAAAGGCAAAAAACAACATCTTCAAAATGACAGAATTTCATTTCATTAAAACAATATTATTATAAGGATTCTCTAAGATTTTGTTTTTGTTTTTGTTTTTTTTTTGCAACCAAGAGAAATCAACAAAATTTATATACCTTTGGATCGGTCATGACAACTAGAGAGCAAGGAAAACCAAAAAGATTTATGCACAAGAATGTTAATTGCATTATATAAAATAACTAAAAGTTGGTAACAGCCCTAATGTGCAACATGAGAGGATAAACTAAACATAGGTAATCATTTGAAAAATATGTATCAGTATTATGGAATGGACAATGATCCACGGACACTGAATAGATGCTGACTTCATCCAATCAGATGCTGTTTTAAACTGTACCGATTCAACATTAGTCCTATACTAGAACCACATGAGAGAATATTAGGAAACAATTTAAATGACAATTACATTTTACACTACAGAATTAAACACTTTAACTGTACTTAGGGAAAAAAAATGTTTAGGAGAAAGATGTGTTAGATGTGGATGGTCTTTCCCCCATTTTAAAACTGTATTTTAAAAATTTCATGTAAGTTCCATGTATTTCTTTGCTAAAAAAAAGAAAAACACGAGCAACAAGCAAAAATCAACAGTTCAGAGTTGATTAAGTGTATCAACTATGAAATTTCACTAAATTATGATGAAAAAAATTAACACGTTTGGACAGAATATCTCAATAATCAACCTATACTAATCCTTTCAGGTTAAATTCACTTCTCTGAAACCTCATCAACTGCTAGCAAATGTCTTGATTTAAAAAACGACTATCATCCATGAATAGTGTGTGGCAAATAGGAAGCAGCAGGTAGCGATAGAGAATGGGATAATCTATTCTGTGGCCATTTGACTAATGTGACACCCCTAAGGGCAGTTAGTGAGGGCAATTTATCACTGGTTTAGACATTCTTACATTAAAGTTGCTTTTGTAAGAGACTGGAGTTTGTTTATGTGCTTATTTATTTGGTTTTATATTTAAAGAAAAACACACTTCTAAATATAATAAAGGGGTAACTATATGGTTAATGTCTTGATAAAGCTAAGGAAATATAGTTTGGGGGTCAATCTGGATTTAAGTCTAGATTCTGCACTTGGCAACTGTAAAATCTTGTGTAAATTACTTAATTTCTGTGAAGTGTAGTACCTTTATCAATAAAATGGGGATTAGAAAAACTACTTCAAATGGCTGTTGGAAAGATTTATTTTTATTTATTTATTTCTTACGATTTTATTTATTTGACAGAGAGCGACATAGCGAGAGAGGGAACACAAGCAGGGGGAGTGAGGGAGGGAGAAGCAGGCTTCCCGCTGAGCAAGGAGCCATATGTGGGGCTTGTTCCCAGGACCCTGGGATCATGACCTGAGCCGAAGGCAGATACTTAATGACTGAACCACCCAGCCACCCATGCTGTTGGAAAGATTTAATATGATAGTGTGTCCTGAATGCTTAGTGCCTGATAGAGTTAATTAATAAATGTCTATTTCCTTTCCTAAATTGAGGAAGTAAATAATAAACATGAAAAGAATGGTATTATCTCATGTCTTTTCTTTTTATTTGCTTATTTTTGGTTATGCAGGTATCTCTCACTTTGCAAAAGTTTGCATTATGCCACTTCGCTTTTACTGCACTAATGGAGGTCTCTCGTAGAAGTGAAGTGGCGAGATGCGGACTTTGTGAAAGTGGGGATATTCTTCACTTTACGTCATTTTGGCTTTCAGAAGATTTCACAGGAACACTACTTTTGGAGAGCGGGGCAAACCATACAGGCTTTTTTTTTTTTCCCTGTTTTAGTAAAGCTGTTCATTTTTAAAATGGCACAAATTAAGGTAATTGAAGATGTTTTAGATGATATAAATTTACTTTTCCATCATTTTAGTACTCAAATTATCTTTCTACTTTGATTAAACTTCCAAAGGTTTCAATATTCATCCCAAACTATTTAAAGTTGAGCTTACATATTCAAATTCAAGTCTGAATTCAATCCAAACTTCCTAAACTTTCCTAAGACATTAAAATAACCACTGTGCTCTAGATTCATGAGACTTCATAGGCTAGTTCCAGATGTCATATTTAATTAAGTTCAAGTTTGTTGCTTATCACAATAGGCATTTTCTTTTGAAACAAAAGAATGTTCCCTGTATTACTTCCTTGACTTGGTTCTAAAATTTATTTGCCAAAATAATTGTCTTTTTAATAGAATTTTCAAAAAATGTATGTTTCAATAGCATACTATTAAATTTTTCTATGTAAGAAACCCCCAAAGAATGGATAGTACCCTAGAAGCCTAGCATTTTTCTTTTAATATTCTACTTTAAAAATCAGGCGTTACACTTCACTGAGCATAATGTGTTGGACTTCAAGGAATTAAAGACAGTGTTATCTGACAAAGTTCTAATTAACTTCTTTTTGTACAGTTGAATTTTTTTCTCATCAAGTTTTCTCACCAAATACTTCTCAAATATTTTTTCATCAAATGACTGCTTAGAAATGGATATTTTATTTTAAAAAAGGAAGTATTAAAGACAAAGTAATGCTAGGACTAAAGTCTTCCCAAAGTGAGAGAAATAATAATAATAATAATTCATTTCTGTGCATGCCTTATCTGTTCAACTAAAATGTGTTACTATACATTGTATACTAGTTCAGATCCAGAGTCCATTCTGTTTAGCTCAGGAAATACTTATTGAATCACATATAAATCAGTAGATATTCTACATCTTAAATTTTATAACTTATATATCTAATCAAGATATATATCTTTTTTGTAATTTTTTTTTTGAGTAGAGTTGACACACAATGTTACATTAGTTTCAGGTATACAACATGATGATTCCACAAGTTTATACATTATGCTCTGTTCATCACAAGCATAGCTACCATCTGTCCCATATATTGCTATTACGATATCATTGACTACATTCCTTATGCTGTGCCTTTTATTCCTGTCACTTATCCATTCCATAATGGAGAGCCTGTATCTCTCCTCCCCTTCAGACATTTTGTCCAACCCCTGCCCCCTCCCTTCTGGCAACCATCAGTTTGTTCTCTGGATTTATAGGTCTGATTCTGCTTTCTGTTTGTTTATTCATGTTTTTGTTTTTGTTTTTCCTTAGATTCCACATATGAGTAAAACCATATGATATTTGTCTTTCCCAGTCTGACTTATTTCAAACAGCATAATACCCCCTAGGTCCATCCATGCTGTCTCAAATGGCACCATCAAAATATATATCTTGAATCAAAGCACAACGAAATACTTGTTAAGTGAATCCTTTTCCTTGGTACGAAAGAGCTGCTCATGCTTCAGTGACCCAAATCGCATCCCATTCCATACTTAAACCCATAAACAGCAAAGGGTTTGGGAACACATAAATGGAAGAAATGAAGCATGATTTATTTCCTGTGACAAGGGGATAGGGTCCTTTCTCCCCTGAACACAACTGCCAAATAGTATAGACAGATAATCTGATCAAAATCAGAGTTCTTTTGGAAAGGACACAGGAATGAGGCTGTTCAGTAAGTAACTAATAATACCTGCTAAAACTTCACATATACAATAAAAAATTCAGTAATGTTAATTACCAGTAAATATTCTTCTAGCATCATACTATCAAATGTGGCCAGAATTCTTATGAATTCTGGACCTTAACTTAATTTCTTTTTAAAATTCAGTTTTGCTTTTAGAGTTTCAATGTATTTCCATAGCTGACTCATAGAAAAGTGCAATTATTTATGGCTTGCTTTTTTCTCAGCCATTATGTATAAAAACATAAACTCAGAAAAGCAAGGAATCACTAAAAGCATATTGCAGAAAATGTGATTTAATAGTAAAATTTTTCTAATTCAGGCAAGTTTAAAGGAATGATGAATAAAAACAATGAAAAATCTTAAATAGAGAATCATTATTTCTCTATTTTTTCCCTAAGGACAGAATGGTAATTCATATTAGGTGATCCTAATTGATGATTAATTAGGTTCTCAGGGGAACAATATAAATGAGAGTAATTTAAGACGATATCGATAGTTTTGGGCAAAAGAAGAATTGATAGTACCCATTAGGAATTTATATGATTTCTTGACTCATGAATACATTACTGATTTTTTTAAACAGACTCCTTTCACAGGTAAACTTCCTTCTAGAATCTGGTCATATTTTATAAATTCTAAATGAGTTAGTTCACTTAAATAAGGTTTTACTTTAGCACAGCAATATATGCTATTTATATTTTTAAATAATAACATAGTGCTTTTGTATTTGAATAAAACTTTGACATATAGGCATTGAGCCATTCTTAATTCAAGAAAAGTAAATTTATAAAGCTGGCAAAAAATCATGGCTTAGGGAAATATCAGTCATAATCTAAAATAGTGGTTACCTCAAAGACAGTACACACTCTCAAGCTAGAGACCATAATCCACTTTTCAACCTCAAAGGTGAATCGCTTTCTAATCATCAGAACTGAATACTGAATTTTTGTTTGTTTGTTTGTTTGTTTGTTTGTTTTTAAGGAAGTTCTATGCCCAGCATGGGGCTTGAACTCACAACCCGAGATCAAGAGTCACGTGCTCTATGGACTGAGCCAGCCAGGCACCTCAGAGCTAAATAGAAGTGAACAAAGTAACCAATTTGATTAAAGTGATTAAACTCTTTCCACCTCCCCCCAACCAAAATGAACAGTAGTTGAAAATTAAAGTCTTAACCATAGCTCCAATCGCAACATTTTAAAATATCTATTCTAGTAGGAGGAAGTTTGTAATATTATATTCACATTTCTCAGCAAGCAGCACATAGTAAGTGCTTATTAAATACTTATTCTTTGAAGTATTTTTCATTAAATTACTTGCCAGTGATTTTCTAAGGACAAACTATAAACATTCAGAAGTGCTCCTCCTTACCTATTTCCTTCATATTCTTTTCCCGTTATTACTCGCACAATGGTGTAAATGTGTACACTACCTTCACTTAGCGCCCCCTACAATATCAAGTTTTATATCAGATATTTTTCCCTACTTACTTCTAACAGAGCTTTTAGTTGGTTATCAGGTCCTGTTGGAGCTGACAAGTATTAAAAATGTAAAATATCTAGTTATGTGTGGCCATGAAATTCAGGGAGAGATAGAGATTTCCAGATGGTTTACTGTTCCTTGTGCAATCATGTTTCCAGCCTCCATCCTGTCATGCTATGGCACTTCTCCATTTATGGCAGCAAGTGGCTCAAAGCTTTTGGAAGTTGGGTAGATGTCAGAGCACAAGCAGGAGTTAACTCAAAATGCATCAGAGGGAAAGCTTTCAAAAAGAAGTTGAAGCATCATAAATGTCAAGGGGGCAGGAATAAATACCAACTGTTGTCAAGACATACTTAACAAAGTTTATTAGAAAGGCAGAAGGAGATGTGAAAATAGTTTAGGGGCGTTGAGACACTAAATTTAAATCAGCATTTTTTTTCATTTAGAAATTCATAAACTCCAGCCAAGGAAACTGACACTTGAGTAAGTATAAATTCCATGGTAATGATTATTTAAAACCCCTATTGACTATGAATTTATGCATAGGGATTCATATGCAAAATAACAAAACTGCATTATAATAGAAATGAGAACAAAGCAATGGAATTTGTAACAGGTTAAAGGAAGCATTAATTCCGGTAGAGGAGAGTCAAGTTCCTAAAGAATCATTTACTCATTCATTCAGCAAAAACTGTAATTATTGTGTTCATGTCATAATTCCAGGGTCTTTAGAAAGTAATGATGAATTTAAGTTAAAAGTATGTAAATTTCAAAGTATACTTTTTGATATAAAAATACTTTTCCTTAAATAAAACTGACCTGTGCAATAAAGTCACATTTTCATTGATGGGGAGAAGAACTTCTTAAAAAACATTGTTTATAGGAAAGTAAAGGAAGAAGGCCGAGGCGATTGATTTATTAAAGAAGCAAAATCATGCTGGATATGGTATCAACAATATATTGTTTTGACAACAATAAAACTAATAAAGTTTCATTAAAAACAATAAGCAATTACAATGACTACTGTTTTTGAAGTAGTTATAAAATACAAATTAGACATTTTAGTATAATTAGTCTCTATGTTGGTTGTTTTTTTCAGTTCAACTTTACAGATGAGAAAACTGAAACTCAGATAGTTTAAAATTTCATACAGGATTATACATTTAAGAAGTGATTTAAACCCGTTTGTTCAATTATAAAGCTCATACTCTCAAATGAAAATTATATTCATGATTACATTATCAATTTTATTGGCCAGTTAAAAATTTAATAAAGTAGATATATATTCAATTTGTACTACCAGTGATATAAATGAATCTAATTATGGCCTGTTGGACCACAGTTAAAAGTGTTATATATTTTGATTTGTTTTATTTCATCCTGGAATATTAAATTTTCCCACTTCAACCACTTTTTAAAAATATCTTCATGCTTATTTTTTGAAAATTAAAGATAACTATGTAGTTTCAAATGCAATTTTAGATTGGTTAACCAGTGTCCATTCAGGTCTCTGCAGATTTCTGATTGAAATGAAGGCCAATAAAAATTCTTAAAGATAATTATTAGGGGGCCCCTGGGTGGCTCAGATGGTTGGGCATCTGCCTTCGGCTCGGGTCATGATTTCGGGGTCCTGGGATCGAGCCCCACATCGGGCTTCTGGCTCAGCGGGGAGCCTGCTTCTCCCTCTCCCTCTGCCTCCCGCCCTGCTCATGCTCTCTCTCTCTATCTCTGTGTCTCAAATGAATAAATAAAATCTTTAAAAAAAAAGATAATTATTAGAAGAGTTGTTCAAGAAGTGAACTCTATGGAAGAAAATATTTGCAAACCATGTATCTTATAAGGGGTTAATCTTCAAAACACGTAAGGAACAATTACAACTCAATAGCAAAAAAACCCCCAAGAACCTGATTAAAAAATGGGCAAAGGACTTAAATAGATAGTTCTCCAAAGAAGACATACAAATGGTCGACAGGTATCTGAAAACATGTTCAACATCACTAATCATCAGGGAAATGCAAATCAAAACCAAAATGAGACATCTCCTCATACTTGTTGGGATGGCTATTATTAAAAAAAAAAAAAAAAGACAACAAGTGTTGGTGAGGATGTGGAGAAATTAAGACGCTTGTACACTGTTGATAGAAATGCAAACTGATGCAGCCACCATAGAAAACAGTATGGAGGTTCCTTGAAAAATTCAAAATAAAAATACCATGTGATCCAGCAATCCTACCTCTGGGTATTTAACCAAAAGAACTGAAATCAGGATTTTGAAGACATAGCTGCACTCCTGTGTTTATAGCATCGCTATTTACAAGAACCAAGGTGCCAAAACAACCTAAATGTCCACTGACAAATGAATGGATAAAGAACATGCTATATATACAGATAATGGAATATTATTCAGCCTTAAAAAAAGGAAAGAAATCCTGTCCTTTGCTACAACATGGATGAACCCTAAGTGAAACAAGCCAGACACAGACAGACAAATGCTGCATGATTCCATTTACATGAGGTTTCTATTATCGTCAAATTCATAGAATCAAAGAAAGGCATGGTGGGTGCCATGGACTGGGGGAAAAGGGAAATTTGCCGTTACTAATCAATGGGCATAAAGTTTCAGATAAGCAAGATAAATAAGCCCCAGGGATCTGCTGTACAACATTGTACCTACGGTTAACATTACCTTATTATTATACACTTAACAATTTGGTGAGAGGAAGATCTCATATTAAGTGTTCTTACCACAATAAAAGAAAACTTAAAAAAGAGAACACAAAAGAATGAACTTTCTCACTCAACGAGAAACGTAAGCAAAATTGTCTAGATGGAGGAGCAGTTTAAATAGACTACCTTTGTCCATTAAAGTGTCTTTCAGTCTACTTGGTTTCTTTAGTTTCTGGAAATCATAGCTGCCTCTCTCATGACCTTCATTATAATCTAGACAGTCACATCGACATTTCTCCCAGAAAGCCAGATAAAGCACAAATTTAGAAAGTCTGAGCATGGCATATAAAGCTGCCTTTGACGATTTTAACTGAAGAACAACTCTGTGGGTGTTTAAAAAATTATTCCAGTTATGTGGTTCAGTCTCTTGATATTTAGTGGTAGCCAATTATGGCCCACAGGCCAGAAAAGGGACTGATCATTGTCTGAAGACATGATGATAAAGTGGACAGGTGAAATAGATTCAGCTTTTTTTTTTTCCCCCTTATAGGTAGATGTTGATGGACATAATGAGAGATTTAAAAATCTGACACGGCTTTGATCCGTTCTTTGATGCTTCCTGCTGTTGTCTATGATGTGACTCTTTATAAAATATGGTCAGGTAAAAGAAAAAGCCAGGACATAGTTTCTCCCCATTAATGATTAATAAAAATGACTTGGCAAATAGAATTCTGCACACGGGCAAATGTCAACAGCACAGGAGGGCCCCTACACAGTAAAGAAAGACATTTTGGACATTGTCACACTAAGCTACTCTCTGGTCCCTGATGCTGCATGCTCTCACGGGGTGACTCTACACCTACTTTTATCTTTTCCACACACCCTCTCTCGCATGTTACCGCTCGTGAAGTGATTACACCTGCTTCAAGACCAAATCAAACTTCCTTTCCAGCCCTCCCAGCTGGGACGGTCATGGCCAATTTCACAGCATCTGGTACGTGCCTCTATTACTGTTCTGCACCACGGTATTGTATGTATTTGCCTGTATCTCTTCTAGACATGGTGTTATTAACTAGTTTTGTGCTATAGATCCTTTTGGCATCTGGCGAAGCATATGGAACACTTCCCAGAATGTTTTTAAAAGCATCAAATAAAAAGAAAATCATATAGGAAGACAAAGGAAGTTAATTAGATTGTAATATGGTTACCAAATAGTAAAGATAGGAATATTAGATGCGATTAATGCACTAGTTGAAGGCATAAGGATTAATATAAATTCAAACTAGTGGTTAATATCAACCATCTTTCAAAATATCTGCAACAACTAGGATCTGATATAAAAATATTGGTGATAAACTCACAGATATTGCTAACACCGTATTGTGTCACCTGACTTCATAATTGGAAAGAAATGCTAATTCTCAGTTAGAGGTGAGGGAAAATAAGGCTGCAATTTTTTTTCCCCTCTCCCAGTTTGTGGACCCCAGATTCAAAAGCTTGCAATTTGACTGCACGGCCTCAAGGGCAGAGTTTTTGATTTGTTCCTCCTTGAGTCATTAGGACAGAAGAGAACCACCGGCACAATCCAAGCACTCCACAACGTCTGCTCAGTGGTGGCTGAGCTGTTTCGAAGGCACGGCGGCTGATTTTACCACTGCCCTTATCACATCACAACAAACGAAGAAATTGGCTATTTTCGATTCGGTTCAGCAGTGGGTGCCACACCTGGTGCTACATATATTCTTCTGTTTCCACAGACAGAAGCTTGAAAACGAAAACTGAAAAGCATCTGTGACTCAGCAATTTGTGTTTGTTACATTTTGTCTCTCCTTCCCCCTAAGTCAATAGACGACCACGGAGATGTTGATAATGCAGCTGATAATGTCCTCATACTTCACGTGGCTTCTGTGGTTACAGCTTAAATCTCTAATCACAGAACCTAAGCCATCTCTACAACCCAGCCTGAAGATGGGAGAGGGCAAGTATCACGAATTTCAGCCTTTCAGATAGAAGGTTCTGACACCAACCGTACTGATGCGCTGCAAGATGTTCCTCTATTAGTGAAGGTGAGAAAAACAAAAGGCTCTGACTAGTGGCGATTTCTTTATTATATTAAGAAGCCCACCCAGTTCTTCTGGGGAAAAAAATGAGCCTATCATTTGGATGTCTCGCAATAAGCTGCTTCCTGATATCATATAAACCAATAATCTATGGTTAACTTTTCAATTCTCACCTGTTTTATTTTTAGCATAACATTCGGTATAGTTATGGGTGACTTCTTATTATGTTCAATTTAATCAAATTAGATGATCAACAAAATGACAAATGCCATTTATCTTACTGTGTTTTAATGACACAATGCCAGCAATGATACCTCTCTATTAGTACAAAAAGCAACTATATAAAATAAATATCTCAAATATTTGCCAAATAGATATAATATATATAACATATATAATAACTTACAATAATGTCTACTATAACCGAATTAAAACAAGGAGTGAGACTGTTTCCAACTTTCCCAACCAAAACTTCTTTCTAAATTCAGAAAAGTTTTTTTTTTTTTTTAAGATTTATTTATTTGACAGAGAGAGATACAGCGAGAGAAGGAACACAAGCAGGGGGAGTTGGAGAGGGAGAAGCAGGCTTCCCGCGGAGCAGGAAGCCCGATGTGGGGCTCGATCCCAGGACCCTGGGATCATGACCTGAGCTGAAGGCAGACACTTAATGACTGAGCCACCCAGGCACACCTAAATTCAGAAAAGTTCTAAGAGATTTCATAAGGCTATGCTGCTCATTAACGTTAAAAACATCAACAGATAATTGCTTGAAGAAGAAAATGGGCTTTTTTAGTAATAATAACAAATGTGTCGCATACCTGGAAGTATATCAGCCTTATCCCATTTGAGTAAAAAAAATGAGATCTTGGTAAAATATGATGAAAGATCCTTACGGTGTAACTTGATCATAGTCTACCTGAGTTATAACTGTTGGCATTATTATCCTAAGAATTGATTCTTCTTCATAAGACTTTATTATACTCACTATAAGAAATTAGCCCTTTGCACAGCATTAATATAATATTAATTTATTCAACATGTAAAAGTAAGAATATTAACTGCCTACGTATAAGAAAATAAATATGCTAGGCACTGTTCATTACGTTAGCCATTTGATGGCTCATCATTCTCTTGATCTCAGAACCAGAAGCGCAGTACTCAACAAACTAACTGGAAAAAAAAAGTTTTTAATGTAAAAAGTATAGAGTTCTTGATGTTTGAACAAAGATGAGCTTTTAATACTTTCCAAATGAAAAAAGAAATAGGTTTGTTCTCCTCCTGGCTCTAGTAAATAGGAAAGGCGATTGCAAAGCAGGTATTCCAAAATATGAAACAAAATTATCATTGCTGAAAAAAAAAAAATCTTCTAGCATCTGTTGCAACACAGAGCCATTATAATGCAATTAGACAGACTAAGGACCAGATGCTAAGGAAGCAAAATTTAAAAGATAAAGCATGGTATTATTTTGGTTAATGAATTTAATTCTAAATGTTACAGGAGTGATTCATGGACTTTTTCCCCCTAAAGATTGGTTGTCACATGTTCATAGTGCATTTTAACATGATGCCTATGTAATATATTGAGAGAAGTAAATTCTCTCTCCCAGAATATTAGATGTTTTAAAATGATTCCACTGTAGGTACTCTCACAGGTAGATGAATAACTTGCCAATGGTGATATATGACTCTTTACATTTATACCTCAAAAAGAGTAAGAAATAGGTTATACTATAAACGGAAGATAATTCTATGGGACATGATCAAAATGAAATATATTTTAGAAATATTTATCATTTCCCCCCTAATACTCTCAATCCCCTGTTATTGTGTCATGGGAATATATGCCAAAATAATTCTGAAGATACAATTTAAATACTACTTCAAGAAATATGTAGCTAAAAGTTAAAGCCCTTTAGCATGTTCACATTTTATATTTCCATCTACAGTTGCCTCTAGTACTCATTATTTTGAAAATAAAAATCTCCTGTACAGTAAGTTTGTTAAAATGAAACTTCAGATCATACCAGAAGGGCATAAATAGGAAACAAGAGAAGAAAAACAAGTAACACATGAACCTGCTAACTCATATTTAACAAGTTTACTTTATCAAGTTGAAAATAAATTGGAGAAGCAATTATTATGCAAACATAAATAATACTGTATTTTCATAGATGTGTAACAGTAGCTCACTCAAAAAGTAGAATCTGTGTTTTCTTAATATGGTCTGTATTTAATGCTTCTGTAACTTACTATACAAGGGAATAACTTTGACATCCCCAGATTCCAGTTCCCAGGGAAGAATGATCAGACCAGGGAGGTATGTTGATTTTAATTGTGCTCAACCTTGATGACTCAAGTTCTCCTACAGACTCTCTATCTTAACAGCAATCACTTAGGAAAACTGTAAGTACTTATTACAAAGCAGTGTACCTCACTTGGATATTCAGGAATTGATCAATCTGTAACAAACATAGGAGGAGCATTGAAAATACGCTGGAAAACACCACCTCAGCATTAATGATGACTATATGATGAGAACGCACCTTTTCTCACTTACGCTTATTACTAAACATCTGTCGGATAAATTATTGAAATTCCCACATACCATATTATTTTTAGCAACAATAACAAATCCATAGATGAGGAAAGCTAATTCTTTACTTTCTTCTGAGACATTCACTCCACATACAGTTAATTTTTCTCAAGCTAAGTGACAGAAAGCTAGACTATATTATGCTGCAAAGCCAGAAGTGACACAATTGGCCATCACAGACAAGGGGAAAGCATTTTTCCTTTTAATGAAAGTGTAATACGGGGATCTCTTGAACAAAAGGAGTTACAGTAGAGGGATATTCCTTCTGTGGACTGTGCCTAAACTACAGATAAATATGATAAATATATGGTTGCCAAAGGAAACATTTCTCTGAACACAGTATTAGTCATACAATGTTTAAAAAATTATCAGGCACTTACTCTTTTGTAAACAACATGGAGAATATAAAACATTGCACCTGCTCTCAAGAATTTTATAAAATAGTTACCGAAACAAAGAAAATCCACAGGAAATCATTAGCAAGTAATTAAGTTGAGAACTGGGTAAAAATGTGGAACAAAAGTTCACAGAATGAAGTGAGGTTTGAAGCAGTTACGTAGCTACAATACTAGAATGGATTTTTGAAGATGGTAACACTTTAGAACCAAAAGGAGTAGAGAAGACTCCAGAAAGGGAGAAGGAGCCTACCAGGATCAGAGTGAGGGAACTGGCCTATGCAAGAGACAGAATATTTCATGCTGAGAATATAAAGAAAACACATCTAAAACCGTTAAGAGCACACAGTCAGAATGAGAGGATTCATATTGCTCTTGACTTAAAAGAAATTCTACTAGACTTGAGAGATACTGAGCCAATCTGCTAAAGGCCTTGGATGAATTTTTGTGACATAGTTATTAAAAACACTGTTATTAAAAGTAACTCATCTTTATTATCATATTTTACTTTTTTGCACTTAATTCTATTTGATCCCTGGAATTAGTGAAAATAGTCAGGAAAAGATCATTATTATGTCAGTTTTTCATTTGTATTTTTTCCCCCATTTTGTTGAGATGTCGTTGACGTATAACACTGTGTAAGTTTAAGATAACTAACATAATGATTCAATACATGTATGTATTATGAAATGATTAAAACAGTAAGGTTAGTTAACACTTCCATCACCTCATGTAGGTACCATTGTGTGTGTGTGTGTGTGTGTGTGTGTGTGTGTGTGGTGAGAACATTGAAGATCGACCCTTTTTTGGATGCAAAGACCAAGACCCCCTAAGATGAATGACTGACTTAAAGGCATACAATAAGCATGGGAGTTGGGACTCCTCTCATATGTCCTGATTACAAAACCAATACCCACTTCTATAATTCCTCACGTTGTTGAGAATCTGAAACTTTTATCACGAAAACATGTCTAGAATGTCTGAAATCATACCTTAATAGAAAATGGAGAAAAAAATCCATTGAAGGATGATCTCAACTTGCTTAAATTTGCATGTAAATTATCCTTTGTACCCTCATATTGTGGGACAAAACAGAGGCAGAAATGATGAAACAAGCTTACCACTGAAGACCTGACTACTCTGGAAATTTAGACAATTCAGGTCATTAGTCATGCAGTCCTAAGGGAAAAATGTATGCCTGATTCCACACTAGTAGAGCCTGAAGCTCCCTAATTTACATCCCCTACTTGGCTGAGGATATGAGATGTGTTCGGGTTGGACAAGTTCAAGACTCTTGCTTGAGTAATTTTAAGGAATGTAACATGGCCTGAATAGTAATTGGTTATTTAATAACCCTGCTTGCAGAGCCAACATAAGCTTGCCTTACTCTTAAGCACAGAATAGGACCAACTGCCTTACTCAGTGCTAGGAAGAGAAACCTGCATCTGCATATAAGCTTTAAAGTCAACCTGACATGAAATACTGAAATACATTTTGAAAATGAATGAATTAGTGATAGAATTAATGAGAAAACTAAAGTCTCTGGAATGAAATATTTTGGGCATGTGATCACCTCAGAAGTCCTCGGCAGTTCAGTCCACTGAGCCACTCAGCATAGCTGCTCTTGCATCACATTTCAACACTAACTTTTACTCCATTTGTCAGTCTCTTTCTCCACCACAATATGCCCCTTTACCAATTTGAAAGGGCTTCCCACTAAAACTACTACTACCAACTACAACTTCTGTATCTGACACTAACTCTAAACCCCTCACCGAGGAACTCCTCGTCATCTTTAATATGAGCTTCCCTCACACCCATGTCACACCATCCACACTGTGTGATGTCTAGCCTAGCCTGGGCTCCAACCCACCACTTCCGTGTTCCATACAAAGAACAACACCTCAGACCACACGTATCTGCTTCCACCCGGTCCGGAGTACTGAGTTATAACCAGTGTCTTCTTTCTCCAAATGTGTCCTCTTTGCTAGTGAAACATCAAACAATGTAGAGATTGCACCTCAGGAAATTACTATTTACCCACCATCAACCAACCCCGACTCTTCTCTTCTCATTAATGCATGCAGCAAAAATGTAGATCAAGCTAAGACGATGTGCCTGGCAAGATGCTTGTTACTGTATAGACAGTGATAATCAAAGCTGCTAGAGGTTGAGTGAGGAAAGCACTGTAGGCAGACACAATAGCAGAAATGACAGGTCAGTGTGGCCAAAGTGCAGCAAGAACCCAGAGGAGGAGGAGGAGGAGGAAAGACATGGATCTCTGAGAACAATAATGCTTTTAAACCAGATAGGAATACAACCTGGTTTACATTTTTAAAAGATCACTATGGATGCATTATGGCAAATGGAGCAGAAGGGGTCAAAAGCACAAGTGGCAGAGACAAGATGGCGGGAGGTGTACTGCCATGTTTAGCAGTAACTTAGAATAAGATAAAATCGAAAGATACGGATGACGTCATCTACTTTCTCTGCTGTTCCATGCGTCTTTTATTCATGCATTGTGACAATCTGGCACGTTTCCTAGAGCAGCTCTTCTAAACCTTTCCACTGCTTTTCAGGTTCACAAACTGTTTCCTTCTTCTTCACCTCCTGTTCCATCTTGATGGATGACTGTTCTTTAGCTACTAAACACAGCACAGTCATCCGGTGGGAGCTCCCTTGTGCTCCCTCCTTCTATCATCTCCACTGCCCTTGCCCTGATTTTTAAGCATGTGAAATAATCGATCTCCAACGCTCTGTGTTAATTTGGATTCTCCCCAGACCGACACCAAGGTGAGGACTTAAGGGTGCACTGAGTTTTTCATTCTGATTTCAGAAAGTACATGTTGGAGGGAGGGGAAGAAAGTGAGATTTAGGAAGGGAGAGGAGGTGAGAAAGGATGTATTAATGAGCACATCAGTAATGGGAGTCAGGGGTTCAATCCCTTTGGTGACCCTCTGAGAAGCAGTGTGCAGTGTGGACCATGCCTCAGAGCCATCCTGCCAGAGGAAGAGGAGGCTGGGGCACTTTCCAAGGACTCCCATCCCCTAGTAGTTAAAGTTTGCTCCTAGTGATATCACTCCCCTTTCCCCATATTTCTGGCTCACTCCTATTTGCAGCAGAGCAAGCTCCCATGGTGCCGGAGTAAGTTCTCGGGCAGAGCAATAAAGCAAGAGACAGGAACTCTGGAGATGGTGAGCCAGGAACTACAATGAACTTGGGTGGGGAAAGAAACATGGAGCGTGCAGTTCTAGCACCCTCTATGCCCGCTGCACCCCCCCCCTACCGTTAAGACCTTGTTTATTTCTCTCCTCTACTGAAGCACTCCTTAAAGGAATTATTGTTATGAGCTACATAAGGGACATATTAAGTCATCTAATCCAACCCCCTTAATTGAAGATCTGAAAACTAAATCCCCAAATTCTTCAGTTAATTTTGGGGATACTATTTGCAAACTTTTGCTCGGCCTATAAAATGTATATTGTGCTTTATATATTTTTATAGTGTTTTATATATTTTTAGGTTGCTCAATAGTATAAACATCCATTCTAATACCTTGATATCCCATTGCCTTCTGTCAATATGTACTACCTCCTACTGGTTCACAAACGTACAAATCTAAGCCAGTATCTGTTGAGCTTTATAATCTCTATTCAAGACTCAGTTGAAAAAAATTGCAGACTTTTAAGAATGGGCTAATTGGAAATATCTGAAGCACAAAAGCTATTTATGTTCCAAATTCTCCCTACAGAATATTTTTATTTGTGCTATATATGGCCTTGAGTAGAGGTATTGTTTGTATTGTTGTTTTGTGGTTGTTTTTTAAACCTATAGAAATATTTTGAGGGTCCTGGAAACCTCCAAGGTAAGTGTTTAAAAACTGTGCTTGCAGGAGTCTGTCAGTATTTTGGTAAACAGTATCTGAAGCATAACTATAGTTTATTTGAACAGCAGGCTAGTTCACACAGAAACTGTTTTATTCATTGGAATGGCTTCACATGTGGTATACTTTATTTTTAATTTGGTTTAGTTTATGATTAACAATTATGATTCCAAAGGTGGTTAAATAACATAATCTGTTGCATAAATGATACTCTCTACAGTAAGGGGCATCAGTAATATATATTTTTAACTTAATTCACAGTGAACTTATTTGTATCAAAAACCTTTAAGTCAAATAATCTACTGCAACTAGCCATGATGAATCATTTCATTATCTTCAATTATATGGCAAGATTTTTCCTCCTTGCTCTTCTTCCAAAGGGCTTTGTCAGACACCACTGATGTTCATTTTTATTGGAGAGAGATTCATCTAGATTTCCTGATAAATTTGTGAGAATGTCAGCACCCCTTACTCATTATTCTCTTAACTTTCCAAAAAGTCTCTTTTTTGAGAATCTCTTAACTTTCAAAAAAAAAGAAAAGAAAAACCCCTTTGACATATTGTATTTTTAAGAGACTTGAGTTTCAAGGAACTTTTCTCTAGGTCCATGCTCAATCTTGGCTTGGGTCTTGAACATGGAGTAAAGTGAAGCAGAACCATTTTTCTGTTTTTGGCACCTTCAAAGCGGCCTAAGAAAGTACACACAGGTGGGGACCTCCCTCCACCCTTTCATTCCTCTTTCTTACCTTCTCTTAACTATATTACCAACACCTTTCCTAAAACAGAGGGGCTTCAGTTTTGCCTGGCTGGGAAAAAAAACCCATCTATTTCAGGTTTTCCCTTCCCCCCATTTCCATTTCAAGTGCTGGCTATAATAAAATGCACTGTGTGTGTGTGTGTGTGTGTGTATGCATGTGTGTGTGTCTGAAGAGATATGATTTTGGCTTGACCATGAGGAATCGGGAAACCGAAAAGGTGAACAGATGATCATATCCCAAAAGACTCAAATGAGTTTGTCAAAGAAATCTAGTATTAATACGAAAAACAAACAAAAAACCCCCAAATGCCTTTTGTTCTCACATTCGGTTAATGATCTAATAGCTATCAGAATAAAATGTCACAGATATTATTCATTTGCCAAAATTAACGGCATTAAAAATTGAAATAAAAATACCCCCTCTTTCTTTCCCTGGGCAAGTTTGCCTGTAGGATTCATTTGTAGAGCTAATTTATCGAACACTTGTTACATTCCAGACAGGATTAAGTGCTAAGGACTCAATGATGAAAGCCAAGGGATATGAGAGCCCTGGTAGAGTGTTAGTGGTTTTTTTTTTTTTTTTTGAAAATTTATATTCCAAATTGCCATTAAAGATGGCTTTATTTTCATAATAAAACCATAATTTATCACCATAAATATTATCTATTTTAGTAATCATCAGCTGCTTTAATCATGAATGGGGAAGTGAAAAGTAATAAACTGATAAGTGAGCCAGGCCACAATAAATCTCTTGCTATATTATTTGAACATTAGAAATATGGCACATTGCCTTTTAAGCATCACCCTCTTTCATCAACTTGGAGTAGTATCAGAATTAAAATTGCATGAAAATGCCATCATAGCTCTGATGATTTCTGAAGCCTATATAGGTAGCATGTGCTAGGTAAGACTAGACAAAAAGAACACCCTATAAAACTGAAATAAATGACAGTATCTACTTTCTTGATGCACTTCATCAACAAAATTGCGAGGATGAGTGTAATAAACATCTCTACTTCCTTAAAGGCCTCGTACTCCCAACTCTAAGTTACCAACATCTAAATTTCAGTAAAAGTCAATTATCCATATTATACATTGAATCTAAATGTTGTACCCCATTAGAACATATCAAAGCTTAAATTTTACTGAATGAAATGGACCATAACGAATGAGCATGTAACTTAAAAAAAAAAAAAACAGGAAAGACGACAATTTTTTGAACACTTCAATTCAGTTATTAGCATCTTAAAAGATGTGTTTTAATTTTTTCTTAGGCATTATAATTAAGTAAAAACCCAGTCTTCTCAGGGTTTAAGTTTGCAAACTGTGGTTTCAGAAAAGTGAGGTGGAGAAACCTTCGATTTTTACGGACCCAAAGGGGTAGACTTGATGTACAGTGTGGACTCAAGTGCTTAAAAGACACGGATAATGTTTTCATTTTGTTAAAAGTATCACAGACTGAATCTTTACTGAGGGAGGTAGCTCGGGGAATAAGAATCAAAAGAGTAATTAAAAATGGATTCTTTATATTACATATTTGAGAACTGCTGACCAACTGTTTACTTTAGCAATGTTATTGCTAATTTCTGTGGAACAATAATTTCCCAAATAGGTATTTGATATTTTAATGTGTTAATCATTAATGGAACAAATGCCTCAATTTTGTGTGGGCAGTGTGTTTATTTTCTTGTGCAGTGGGCAACTTCTCTAAGCAGTGTGTAAAGAGTACCCAGGTAACCAGATGAAGGGAAAGAAAATAAGTGTTCTGTTTCTAATAATGAATATCAGCCAAGCTCTGTTTTTCCCCCCATTCATTCAACAAGACGTTTATTGAATCCCCGCCATTTACCTGACACATAAATCTCAACCTGTTGACTATTTCTGGAGCTCCTATTGTATGCAATGCATTGTCTAAGTTCCTAAGTCTTTTGTCCTTTTATCAAAAATATAAACTTTCAGAGAGCCGAACCTTTTCTTTACCCTTTTATCTCCCACCCAAGTGAGATAACCTAGCCATCCTTGGTGACTCATCATTCTTCCAATTTCCCATGAGTCTATTCCCTCTACCTAGAATGTCCTCCAACTAGATAAATCCTCAGGAGCCAAAGTCTTATTCTACTTGAATCCTGGCGAGTCTGATTGATAAATGAGAATCTTCTCATGTAGGCAGTGCTTCTCAAAGTGTGGCCCCCACACCAGCAGCATCAGCATCTCCTGGAGAGAACCCTTTTAGAAATGCAAATTCTTGCCCCCCCCCCCCCCCACAGGAGAACCGGATCAGAAACTCGAGGTGGGGCCCAGCAAGCTGTATTTTAACAGCTCTCCAGGGGATTCTGAGGCCCTCCCAAGGCAGGGAGAGCCACTACCTTCTTCCAGAGCTTTTCTGAAGATCAAAGGAGAAAAATTATGTCACGGGGTTTTGAAGGAAACAAATAAATAAATCAAGGACTATGTAAGCATAATTTACTAAATAGGTCAAGGATTGTTTTTAACTTATTTTTCTGTTTCTCTATTTCCTCCTTAGTTTGTACATGCATTTAAAGATAATCTCAGCAATGTCAGCAAGCTTGGTGGCATAGTTCAAGCTGTGAGGGTTCAATAAATAGGTCGGTAAACACTGCAAATCAACACAGCTTTTGATGAAATGTCAAGCAAGACAGAGCTTAGCTATATTCGGCTCAGCTTGAATTCATAAACCATTAACTGGCCTCTGTACTTCCAGGACAATCTGTCCGATGAATAAAACACAAACAGAAAAATAATAAAAAAAAAATCTTTAGAAAGAGATTACTAAAAGGCAACCTTTAAGTGATAAATGGCAACCACGTAGTTCAGAGCAAATGAGAGAGAAGTCTTGCAACAGTGGGTAGCTTCTCTTACAAATCAAGTTACGGGACAGCGTGGGATCAAAATATACTTTTTAACTTTGGACTCTTTAATATATATTCATAATTTTAAAAAGGCTTTTTTCCATCCTACTCTTTTAGCTCTGCCTTGCCCCCCAAACTAGACATCTTCCTTCCTGATGACAGAAAAACTTGTCGGAAGAGATAGGAATTTTAACAAAATTGCCCTAATTTAGGAATTAATGTACTTTTAATATACAGTTTGTACATACTGATAACAAATCTTTCCTGATTTAGAATTTTAGGATCTCTTAAAATTAAAAAAAAAAACAACAACCCACAGGTAACATGACTAATCATAACTCCTTTTTACTTTACTTTACTTTACTGCTAGCATTTAGCAGTAATTGTTGAACCTTTAAAATCGTTCTTAAATATTTCAGGCAATTAGGCAGCCTGGATTCATTGTTTACCACTGGCAGCCCAGTTTATGTCCTAAGAAGCTGTGAATATCTGATCATGTCTAAATCACTCTTCACAACAATCCCGTATTATTTTCCTTTTCTTTGACAAAAATATTTCTTGAAACTATATATATATATATATATATATATATATATCTCACAGAGATGTTTCTATTGCTACGACATGTAAATTCGTCACATTAGTTTTCTATTGCACTCATGGATTTAGTCTACGTCCCGAGAAACTGAATTTGAAGGAGAAATATTATTGTTTATTAAGGTCTGGGTCATTAAATTTTTTTTTCTTGTCACTTCATATCAGAAATAACTTAAGATTCCTAAAGACCAGGTTCATAAACGCCATAGCCCAAAAAGTAGAATCTGGACTCCTTTTGATTTCAGTGCTTTGCATTATCATATAGATCGCTGATGTCAAACCCCTTCCCCTCCCTTTCTCCCAACAAAAGTCCCCATTTAACTTTTAGAGAAAGCCATATGGAAGAGGAGGGATCCAAATTTACCCTAGAGGCTGCAAACTGACCACAGGAGTCACCTCTGGGGAAGCCTGCTTCAGACGGCTTGTGGCATTTATCCTTCTTCTGAATGGCTGTGGCATTTATCTGCACATTTTACTCACCAGATGAGACCTCAGACATTTCAAATTCTGCGGTGGCAGGCTACACCTTCATAGGAAAGCTTTTTGCTGATTTCCCTGTTGGTACTTTTCTCTTACACATTCTATGGGGTCTGAGAAACCTGGAGGTAGAGTCATAGCCAAGCACAGATAAAGCAGGTACATAATCTCTGCCCAGCTTCACAAACGCAGACAAACGCACAGTCTTTTTGCACCTGTTTCTTCCGCTCCGGTTGCCCTGCAAAGGGAGGTGATCTTTACCGATTCACAGGGAGCGTTTTGCCAACACTCCCCTGTCACAGCAATGGTTTCTTCCCTCACAGGCTCAATCTACCTGATTACGTCCCCTTCTAATCAGTAACCTCACTTTCTGTGGTAATAAGTGTGCCGGCTGCTTTATATAGGCTTTCTCCCAGACTGAAGCAGAAACCAGAGAATGGAATGCAAGGAGCTGATTATTATGAGGACACCTGTATTTCTGTCTAGCCTTCATGTGAACTCGACAGCGTGCTCATTTATGCAAACATGTTATGAAAGAGAGCAGAAAGGAGGGCGCGGAAAGAAGAGCCTGGACCTATAAAGTTGTGCACCGGTGAGATGCCAGGAGGGGAGAGAGCAAGGCCAGCAATGTCCAGTGGTGCTCGAAACACATTTGAACTTCCTAGAAAATATCACAAGGGAAGCGCTTGACATCCAAATACCTTCCTCTAGACCTACTTTTAAAAATCAATTCTCAGATCTGAAACAGACTGACGCCAAACCCAAGGCATGATGCAGAAGTTAATTCCTAAAGCAAATGGAGATTACTGAAGATGGAAGCAAAAATCCAACCATGTAAACCCTGAGTTTTTAAATAAAAGGAATAATATGAATAACTTACTTGAGATTATATTTGAAGTTCCACCTTGAATTCTGTTCCTTGCAAGTACAGAATTGTGCCAGCCCTGCGTAATGACTGTTTACCCAGAGCATAAGACTGAAGTGGATTTTCAGATTAAAAATAAAACTCTTAAGTACGTCAATCCCCATCTGATCAAAGCACATAAACTAATTTTTTTCAAGTGCTTCATTAACAATATACCCAAGAAAAGCTGCATTTCTCTCAGTTTTCTTTAAAGAGGAAGTTGTTAAAATGTTTGAAGTCCACGTAAAGAGACCCGGAAAAATAGTCAGGGCTGCTTCTATTCCACCCTGTAGATTCAGGGCCGGACTCAAGGTCCGGCAAACAGTAAGCACTCAATACGTGTTTATTTAAAGTGAACAAAAGCCTATGGCATAAAGGGTCATTGTCATTGCCACTTTTATTTTCAATAGCCAGGTTCTGTCCTTAAAGCCACCATCTCCCAGGGCCTCAAAAGAAATTAAATGCTACTGTTTTCTTCCCTAGAAAATATTCTGCAATTACAACCATGTGCTATGATGGAAGTAAGTTACAATGTGAGTGATTATTTTTTTCCTTGCTCCTTTTTTTCTACTCTCAATTTCCAGATGTGGAAATTTCATCTGGAGAGAACAGGAGATGTTGGTGGGGAAAAGTTCATTAATCGTACTGTATCCCCTTGCCTACAAAGAGTACCACATCCAAATTACAGAAGAACTAAAGAAACCTCGTAGAATGAGTATATAATTAGCAGTGCTGCTAAGTGAATGGAAATGGAGGTTGCCTAACTTAATTAACTGTAATCATTACTCACTGTCGTCCTGCTTAGAAAGATTAGTTGAGGGTATTTCTTCTGTGGTACCCCATTAGACATTTCTACTTCCATCTTAATATGAAAACGATCATGCTACAAAGACAGTACTGTCATTCCCTTTCAATCAGATATAAACTTTACCGAACAAGCTGGTTCTGTGTCTTAGCTCAGGGAGCAGAACGGGAACAATGAGAACATATTTTGTGGGATAAAAGCTAGAGAAATTAAGAAAACAGTAGATAATTACAGAAGTGAGTGGCTTGAAGAGAAAAATAAAAGGAAGCCTATAGAGGAGTTCCTATAAAGAAACTAGCTCTTGGCCAAGGAGGAGGGAAATAACAGATGACCATCGAAAAGGGAAAAGTAAAGATAACACAGTATGAGTAGGTGGCCCCATACGGTTTTGTTGGTCACAAAATGCGCCAAAATGCAGGGTGCTCAAGGGAGCTTCAAGGACACTGTGGTTAAGGACTGCTTTCCTATAATTTATTTATTTATTTTTTTAGAAGACAACTCTTGCATCTGGGAAGCATTTATTCTTTTGAATTAATGAAAATCATCTCGCATGCACACCTACAAAGAACCTTCACACGAATACAAGAAGAGGAATAGGTCTGTGATGGCAGTGCGGACAGCGTTTTGCTTCATTTGCCTTCTGTCCCCCATTGCTAAGAAAGTTCACAGCACCTCGGACTTTGTTTCCTGAGTCCATTTCCCCGTTCCAGAAATTAAGCCGAGTCCACTAGTGCATTTCAAGAATCTCTCCTTGGGATGCCTGGGTGGCTCAGTTGGTTAGGCGTCTGCCTTCGGCTCGGGTCATGATCCCGGGGTCCTGGGATCAAGCCCCACATCGGGCTCCTTGCTCAGTGGGGAGCCTGCTTCTCCCTCTGCCTGCCGCTCTCCCTGATTGTGCTCGGTCTCCTTCTCTGATAGATAAATAAATAAAATCTTTAAAAAATACATTAATAAAAAAAATCTCTCCAGCAAGCCTGCAATGTTGACAGGGTTATCATTATGCCCATTTTACAGGCAAGGAGACTGGCGCTCGGAGAGGTTTCCCAGCCACCTTGCTAGTAACAAATGGCTAAAAACCCAGCCCCGCCTGACTCCCTAGCCTGGTATGTCTCCAAAGGTCATGTGCATAAACAATCATCTGGGCACCTTGGTAAATGGAGGCTACTGAGTCAGTATTTGTAGGTGAGACCTGAGACTCTGCATTTCTAACAGGCTTTCAGATGTTATTGCTGCTGCTGGCTTTTGAACCCTGCACACATTGGGTAGCAAGGCCTTAGATGTGGGGGTTCTCAAACTTTGCTGATATGGGAACTACCTGGGGATCTTTTGACCCTCCCCATGCCCAAGCTGCACTTCATCTCAAAAGAAGAATCTCTACGTGTGAGATTCCAGTGATTCCAGTGTGCAGCCAAGTTTGGGAATCTGTGCCCACAGACCTGCTGTTCTCATAATAGGTGTGCATCAGAGTCAAGTGAAGAGATAGTACAGAATACAGAAGCCCAACTTCATTAAAGTAAGGACAAGACTTGGGCCTTCGCATGTTTGAGTAGTTCCCCAGGTGATTCTGCTATCTAATCAAGTTTGAGAACCACTCTCTAGACCAAGCTTTTTCAAATCCATCATCTGTGTTGTCATGAAAATTGTCAAGTTTGATGAGACTTCTTTCCCGCTAAACACCCCTGAGCCTCTCAAACCACAACATCCCCATCCACAGACATATTAAACACACACATGCACGCACGCACACACATACACTGACTCTTTTGTGGTGATCAGTCCTCATTATATACTCATTCTTTTTTTGTCTTTTTTTTTTTTTTTTTGCTTATTATGGTCAGGTGCACATTAAATCTATTACTCTGTCAGTACTTCGGTGGAAAGCATATCCAAGTTATAGGACATTAGCTTTATGCCCAGGGTAGCTATATAATTAAAAGTAATCGATTTTGGAAAAGGATATGGTAGTAAGTTCAAATGATTAAAAAAAATGATCCCTGAGCTCAATAACAGCAGCACAATGTATCACCCTGGGGTTAAAACCCACTTCATAAATGATCCTCAACTCTTCTTCAAGGGCCTGCGAAGACGGGGGTCATTTTGACTAGTGACACATTTTGGCTTCAGGGGAGTTTTAACACGGGTGCTGTCAGATTATATCTCGTTAAACATTTTTGTTGGCAGTGAAGGGAAAATGTGAGCGTTATTAGAAATGTAATTAGCAGAGTACAAATTTTACTTCCTTACAGCTCCTAAGAGCACATAGTTATAATAAATTATAATTATAGTTATAATAAATAAATAAATATTTCCCTTACCATCATTTCAGAATGCCAAGCTGTTAGTTTCAGTGAGGACTGCCTGGTAGAACTCTGGGTATGGTGTTCTGCACAAAGGTGCTTGAGAAAGGAAGATGAGTAGGGGCTGAAGTCTGTACCCTTCCCCCACTCACCCATCCTTGTGAACCTGGCATAGGTCAGAGTGGGCTTTCTCAAAAATACTGGTTCTCCTTTGGGTTGGGAGGCGGGGCTCTGGGGACAGCAGGGTGCAATGGAAAATGTTTGGGGTTGCGGTTGGAAGGCATTAGGAACTAACTGCATAACCTAAGGCAACTTATTTAAACTTTTAGCATCATGAGGGCTTCCACCTGAAAAAGAGCATGACAACGTGCCCACAGAGATCCACAGCTCAGGATCTATGGTGAAAGCAGATCAAGTAATGCTTGAATTCCAATTCCGCTTATGTGCTAGCTGTGTAAACTGGGCATGTCACTTAAGGCATGATTTCAGTATCTGTAAAATGGGCACAATATTCATTCTAGCTTCCTAAGGGTATTGTTTGGACCAACTGCAAGGTGTTTAGCACAGCTCCTGATGCAGAGTTAGTGCTAAATAAATAGTAGCCGCTATTTATCAACAACAGTAGTAAGATCATAATAACTCACATTTCCCAAGGCTTTGGAGAAAATTAAATCAAATGATGCATACAAAATAAGACTCTGAACTGAAAAACACTGTAATGCTGTTAGAGATGGGGTTTCTCCCTTTTAGTAATGTATTTTTCCATATCTTAATTTAATTTAATTTTTTAAGATTTTTAAAATTTATTTATTTGTCAGAGAGAGGAGAGAGAGTGTACACAAGCTGGGGGAGCGGCAGGCAGAGGGAGAAGTAGGCTCCCCGCTGAGCAAGGAGCCCGATGTGGGACTTGATCCCAGGACCCTGGGATCATGACCTGAGCCTAAGGCAGATGCTCAACTGACTGAGCCACCCAGGTGGCCCTCCATATCTTAATTTTAAAGAAACAGTAGTGGGAAGTAAGCAAGGAGTACAGCTGTCAAGGATCTGGCCACGATAACTGTTCTGAGAGGTGAGGCCCCTATTGAGAGTTGGAGGCAAACCTAACGCGTCTATCTGGTAGTAAGAACCTAAATATACAATACATCAGGGAACAGTGTGGACTCTGAACGCACAGGTCTAAAACTAGAACTTCAGTAACCTGGCAATGGGCTGAATAAATTGGAAGTAATCCCATTAAATCTTTGTCTCTGGAGTTATTATTCCCAATAATCACATTTTTAAATCTCCCACCTTGAAAATCCTGTTTCCTGAAGTTGCCTCCAAGTAGCAGTAAGTTACCCATCTCCTATTCCAAAAAGAAAAATGAGACCAGCCTATAAACACATTACCCAACACAGCGCCTGAAAGTGCAGGCTGGGAGGCATCATAGTGCAACGGAAGTCAATTTAAACTAGAGCTTTCTCTACAAGTGTAAGGGATCCCAGCCATAATTGTTCTGCAGTAACCTTGGAAAGGTATACTTTTATTCAAACTGTGCTACGATTTCAGCTTATCTCCTAGGGAAGGACTTTAGTTTTGGTCTCATCAAGTTCATGGAAAGCCAAGTCCTTTGCAGCTCCTTCAGCCAGCTTCTTTACAGTTTCTGTAATCACATTGCTGTGGTGAGCATATGCATCTCAGTTTACTTAGGATTTTAAGCATAATTCTTCATGGCCCACTTATTTCTCAGTATTGTTCTTTTCCTTTGACTCTATGTCTTTCGCACGGAGTTACACCAAGTTTGAGGAAAAACGAAGGTAACGACGTACTCCGTATCACAGGAGTTTTTGCTTTTAGAAGTCCAGGAGGATAAAAACCGATCTGGTTGTTTGTTGTGGATGATCAGTGATCATTTTCACATCGAATGACCAAAAAATCATTTTACACTTGGAACTGTATATAAAGCAATTCTGCACAGAAATCTCACCACATGGAATATCTCCGAGTATTAAGTTTTCATATAAACGTGAACATCTGGAAGAACTTGAGCCAACTTGGGAGCTATTATTTCACTCAGCCTCCTTCATCAAACAGAGCTCAGATCGACCTTTCCTTACCTTTAAGCTTTTCTCAATGAACTGAGTAATGGAATCTTGAGGGACACCTTTAAACCCAGCAGTAGAAGCAAAAACCTTCCCCACTGATAAGCAAAAGGATATTTCTGGCAACAAAACCCATCAACTATAGGAGGTATATATCTAACTCAGTCAGCCTTCAATTAAATGCTAGTCAGAAACCCCTGAAGGCAACACCAAGGGCTTAGAGCAAAATAAAAAGACCACAGACATACTGCAGATGATCCAGTCTCAGAGAATGGTCTGCGTACCGCTTGGCCCTGAGAGTATTTGGAAATTTCCTACAACATTCAAAACCTCAATATTTCTAAGTCCTGGGAAAAACCATTTAATAAACCCATTAATTTATAACTGAGACTGTTAGCCAACAGAAATGATGCTTCTACTTATGATTGGCATTTGGTTAATGACGTGTTTTACACCACCTATATAAGAACATTGTAATATATGCTCTTTAACATCACAAAATCCTTAGAAATGATAAAATCAATCCAGTTAAGTAGGTATAGCCCTGGTCTTTACAGATACCCACAGGTCTATAATGCTGCCTAATATATCTTCTTAAAACATCAGTTTCCTCACATTACCTGCCCTGGTTTTTATAACCATAACTCTTGATAGGACTTTTTCATCCATTGTGAAAATTTTATCACCTGGCATTCATTCCTCAACACACCAATCTGGCTTCCACTTAAACACACTACTTTACAGGGATGTCCTTGCATTACATTAGAAAATATTTAGGAACAGAAAGACTGGATTTATAGTTTCCTACTCCCTATTGCCTCCTAGCATTGTTCCTGGAACATAGTGATTGCACCACAAATACTTACTGTAGGTTTCACATTGATACGTACATCAGCAGTGTCCAGTACCTGTTTATTTACATAAACATTAAAGTCACCCAGGTAGTCACGCAGGTACACCTGCTCAGGTTTTTGTAAAATATGCTAGATCACTTCCATAGTGAAAAATAGGAAGCAAACTATATCTCCGTCAAGTAGGAGTTAAAATAATTCTAGTACATCCAGTTGATGGATTTATAGGCAGCCAATAAAAATCCTCTTAAAACACCGGGAAAGGGCGCCTGGGTGGCTCAGTTGGTTAAGCGACTGCCTTCGGCTCAGGTCATGATCCTGGAGTCCCAGGATCGAGTCCCACGTCGGGCTCCCTGCTCAGCAGGGAGTCTGCCTCTCTCTCTGACCCTCCCCCCTCTCATGCTCTCTATTTCACTCTCTCTCTCAAATAAATAAATAAAATCTTAAAAAAAAAAAAAACCCACCGGGAAAAACATGTGGTGTATTAAGCGAATTAAAGCAGCTGAACAAAACCGGGTGTATGTGAACTAAAAAGGCCTTATTTCTTGGTGCTTAAAAATCTGGGCTCTGAGCCCGGTTACCTGGTTAGAATCCTAGCTCCATTCCCTGCTATCATGGTGATCACTGACGAGTTACTGTACTTTGTTATTGCACTGATTTCCTTATTTCAAAAATGGTATAATAATAGTACTTATAAGATTGTTGTGAGGCGTGACTGGGTAATATTTAACGTTGAAATTGCCTGGTGTATATAAAATGCTCAATAAATGTTAGTCATCATTACACAGTTCTCAATAGAACTGTATGTAGTAAACAGTTAACACTGGTTATTCCTGAATCTTAAACTTATGGGCAACTATTACTTTCACTGTGTCCTTCTCTATTCTACTGTAGACAATGAGCATGCATTATTTTTTATTGTAAAAAGAAAACCAATTCTGGTTCCTTTTAAAATCGGCAAAACGCTTACTGAAGAGAACATAGGTAAAATGCACACACAAGTAAGGGAAGCACACTTGGGGGCTGAAGACAGCTATTGGCCTCAGAAGCAGCATGTTGCCTGCGAAACAGTAGATGTACTTCTCCCACACTGTTGTACTTCACTAAGAATGAGAATTTCCAAGTTCTCGCACATAAACTTGCACCACTTAAGAAAAAAAGCCCTGTAGAAATCTCTTTCCTATAATTCTTAACCTCATCAATTATACGAATTGCCTGCGGGGGAGACAGCGGACTCTTTCCTTCAAGTTCCTAAGAAGTAAGGTTCATGCTATCTTTCTGTTCTCTCTTGAGACCATTGAAATAAAATGTGGTGGGCGCAAGAGAAATAAAACATACTTAGACAAAGCGTGCTACATTTTCCAACCACTTTAATTTAGCATGAGATCTGTCAGCCTAATAGAGTGGGATATGAGAAACATCATCAGAAACATTTAAGCATAAAACAAAGTTGGTTTTTTTAGTGGTGAGGGAGGACGGCAGGGAAGAGTGAGAAAAAGTGAGATTCCAGCCTAAAATTTCACTGGCAGAAGACAAACTAAAAGGTGAAATGTGAGATGATAGAACATCTGAGGTAATACCATAGCAAATTATTTCAAAAAAACACTCAATTATTACTTCAAACTTTTCAGCAAGTGTCTCCTTAGCATCCAAGTAAGCCCAGGTGAAATCACTTTGTTTATATACCTAATCGCAACATTTCTTATTTCTTATTTTTTTATGAGCTACTTCCTTTTCCTGGATGTCTTTCAGGGAAAAAATATGCCTTGTGCCTCTTCCTATTTCTCACAATGCCTGTATATAGTAAGAGCTCGATAATTGCTTGATGAATAATATATGTTCAGCAAGTGAGGCAAAAAGAAAAGATTTTCTTTTGCAATGAACTAAGAGAGGACTGAAAAAATGCAGACATGAGCAAGAAGAGAACATGAATGAACACAAGATAATGATGTTAGGACTTTTTATCAACTCAAGAATTCTAATCTCTACATAGTACTATTAATGAATGCAATATGCTGCATTCATATAAAAAGTTGATTTCCAAAGCATCAGCACAATGAACCTAGTTAAGATTGTCCTTGATACATGAGAAGTAGTATTGTAAGTGATTTTCATGCATTATGTCACTCCTCACAGCAACCCTATGAAATAGACACTATTATTAACTCCATTTTACAAATGAAGAAACTGAGGAAAAGAAGTTAAGCGACCCACCCAAGAGCACAGAGAAGAGATGAAAAGGAGTTGAATTTCCAACTCAGAAGGTTTGGCTGTGGAGTATGCCCTTTTAACCACTATAAACCACATTCCTTCCATTTATATATGCGTTAACCCCCTATCTCTTTATTAAAGCTCCTTGAGTTAGATAAAATTAATGTTACCTGTTTGACAGGGACAGACATCCGACAGAGGTGACTTGGCCTGACTACTCAGCTACTTACTGGCAGGGATCCTTCTTTTGGGATCAGTGGATGTTCACTGTCCTATCCCTAATTCCCAGCACTGTGGGCTATTTCCCAGGAACATGCTCTACAGTGGGAAGGAGACATAAACAACTCACCAGCCTAAATCAGAGGCACGTTGCTCAATGCCTTTGCCACCTCTTTGTGAATCCATCTCTTTCAATTCTTTTTTTCCCTTGTTCCTTAAGCCAGTCTAACTTCATTTTACTTATTTTTTAAGAGAAAAATATGTATTCTTGCCTTGGAGAAAAGTGATCAGCTTCCTTTTCCTTCTGGAATGGATTACTGGCATTTTGAGGCTTCCTTTGTGAGCATTCCATATCCCTTCTGAGAGCCATGCTTCACCATTTTTACTGGTCCTCAGAACATTTCCCCTTTTTCTTGCTGGCTTCTGGCATTTCTTTGTTGCTATTTCTTGTTCTTTGATGTTTCCCATATCTCACTGTTCTGATTCTCACCTCTGCTTTCTGTCACATTTATCCCTCTGCTATTATTTGTTTCCTATTTGGCAGGCTGACAACCAAAGGAACACCATCATCCCTCATTGTGCTTCTCTGGCTTACTCATGAAATCACAGGCAGCCTTCTTCCCACATAAAATCCCTAGTCTGAGCTGGAAGACAAGTAGCCATTAGGGAAGCACATACTTTGTATGAATGGGAACCTCTGGGCTCCCAGCTTCTTCCCATGCCTTTCAGCTTTTAGGGATAGTGGTGTGGTTCAACTTTCGAAAGGGCAGAACAAGGGCCTTATATATCACATTTTTGCTGTCAGTAGTTAAGAGCTATTGCTCTGTATTGAAAGCATCGTGGCTACACTCTTGAGCCAGAGGTCACTCATTTCATTAATTAGGTTTTGGGATGGTGTCCTGAAATGTATCTAGTGTCTGTGAATTCTAAGTGGGTTTGTCCAGCAAGCATATTGCCAGTGTATATGGTAAGTAGTAGTTTGCTCCTAATATTATTTGTGTTCATCTCAATATTTTAGGCTGTTTTTGTAAGGGAGAGTGTGGAGTTTGAACTTCTGTCTTAATCCAAGGTTGAAAAGAGAAAAAAGGGACAGCTTTTCCAGGATGCTTTCTAGGTTTTTCTGAACATTGCAGAGATGCTCAGGGAGGAAGAAAATGTTGCTATTTTAAATGGAATCTTTCAGATGCTAATTTGGGCATAAAATTTTAGTGGAAATAACCTCAGATGTATGCAGACATTTGGGTATTTTCCTCATCTCAGACAGTAACTACTATGACTTTAGACAAATGGCTCCATCTTCTGAGTCTCGGCTTTCGAATCTATAAAATAAGGGGGTTGAACTACATAGCTTTTAAGGTCCCATCTAGATTTAGCCATCTCTGGTTTATACGCATTTACTCATATACACACAGGCCCTGTGAAGCGTACATTTATACGATTATAGAGATGAGCACTCAGGACTCCGTTTAATAGATTTTCCTGGCACAACCGCTGTCTGTTCTGCTAATGGGCACTTTCCCCTGAGATAAGTAAGCTAGCCTACAAGCACTACTGGAAGTGCCCCCAAAAGGTTTCCCAAAAGGAATTCGGGAAACCTGACAAATAAAACAACAACAACAAAAATCAGACAAACACTAGCTGTGGCATACAGTCTGAAGAGATCTCCACCAAGTTCTGATTTGCTAGTGGCTCCCTCATCTCAAATTACTTTCATCAGTAACTGGAGAGAGAGATCTATCTCCAGACACTGGGATCCTTCCCCCTAGGGAATGATAATAGTAAAGTATCAGGCGATGCTCTCTATGTCCTGTACACCTTTTAAGAGATAAAATTTCTTTCCAACAAACCTACAAAGGTTTGTCATTACTTTCACACAAAATTACAAAGTATGTAATTACAAAGTATGTCATTACTCATTTTAAAAATAAAGAAAGAAGGGCAGAAAGAGGGTAAGTAACTTGCCCAAGGCCACAGCTGTTAAATAGCAGCACTGATACTGGAACTCAGCACTGTCTCCAGAATCCATGCATCTAAAAACTCCCTTTTCTAACATGGTGGTGTTCACCCATTTTCTCGTTTGCCTATCTACTGTGAGATGAACAGCATGATTCCCCAGAAGATCCATCGGAGTCAGGAATATAGCCCTAGGTTGCACGATAGAGCAAATTTTAGACTCAATCTTTCTGAGTAGTAGTTTCAGCGTGACCTCACAACTGGTCAAACATTTTGTTTTTTATATTTTTTAAAAATATTTTATTTATTTGAGAGACAGAGAGCACGAGCAGGAGAGGGAGAGCGAGAGAGAGAATTTCAAGCAGATTCCATGCTCAGCATGGAGCCCGAAGCGGGGCTCGATCCCATGACCCTGAGATCAGGACCTGAGCTGAAACCAAGAGTTGGAAGCTCAACCTACTGCACCACCCAAGCGCCCCTGGACGAACATTTTAAATAAGTGGTTACATATTTCCTGATATTCTCTCCAATATCACACATGTGTATGAACCAAAGGGGCTGACTTGTGCTCTCGGAACACAAAATTGATACTACAAATGAAGGGCACACTCTGGGATTGGCCACGTAGTATGACAGTTCACAAATTTTAAATATCTGCTTTTCAGAAGAGCTTCGAACAAGTTTAAGAGCCTCAGTGATATTCAGTCTGATTGGAAAGGTAGAGTTGTACAAACTTTACTAAGGAGACTCAACAGAAACCCACTAGTCAGACTTCCTAAGTTGTGTGACAATGTATTCATTTTCTTATAGTTACACCCAGGTGAAATCCGACAGGCTCAACAAGCTCCACATATGACTAGTTGCTCTCTAGGGTAGTAAAGCAAGCAGCAAATCCACCAAATCAATGTAGTGAATATCATTTAACCAGTACACATTCCCCCAAAAGTGGTGCACAACACAGGAAATTAATTTATTACACCATGATAGAACATTTAATTATCTAATACCAGCAACTAAAATCTCATGTTGTGTATACAAATCGGCACGTACACATTTTTATAGCAAGAACACAAACTTTTCAAACCGAAATGCCTAAACAGTTTTTAAAGATTGCTATCGCTAAGGTGAAATCTGGTCAGAAAATGAAAATGTGGGCCTTCCGGTCGGTGAAAATGCCGACTTGTCATTTTTAACCCCAAATAATTGGAATTGCAGTGATTCGAGCACTGAGCCATCATCCAATGTCATCTAGCACAGTACAGAGCTTTTGTGTGAAACAGACCAAACAAAAGGTTTTTTTTTTTTAATTACATAACTGCCTAATTCTTGGACACTCCCCCCACCAACCACACAGCAATCATCTAAATACTTCACAGCATCCCCAAAAGAAATGAAACTGCAATCTGGACTCCTTAATTTGCCACCTTTCAGAGATAAGGTTAATGGAATTAAGTTAACCATAAAGATTATTATAAATTGAATGCTATATCCTTAGATGTCTGAGGTAATTTAATGCATTTCAATAAATATGAGATTGGGAAACATAAAAGGAAAATTTATGGTACTAATTTAAACAGTATCTTTCCACATCTACTGTGCGTGCTATGGCATGGCCCTTGATGTTTGTCAACTCACAAATACTGTTGAAGGGAAAGAATCAGGGCCCCAACTTTTCCAAAGAAATTGGAGTCAAATGCTCAATATAATATTGGGAACATTATATGAAACGAAAGCTATTTCCAAGTGATTCAGCTCGGAAATATTTAAAAATATCCATTGAGGGAAAATACATAAAGAAGCTAATCATAAGACAAATGACATAATAGTGATTACTTTTATTATCATTCTAATTATCAAGTTTAGGTTTACAAACCAAAATAAATTTAAAAAAATGGTTTTACTGTTTTTCATAGACATGTTTTTTAATTTGTACTTTTTGAAAAAGATTTTATTTATTCATTTGAGAGAGACAGCGAACGAGCAGTGGGGAGGGGCAGAGGGAGAGAGACAGAGAAGTAGACTCACTGAGCAGGGAGCCCGATGTGGGGCTCGATCCCAGGACTCGGAGATCGTGACCTGAGCCTAAAGGAGACGCTTAACCAACTGAGCCACCCAGGCACCCCTTCTTTGTACTTTTACATGTATTAACTAGAACACAGTATCAACTTGACTTTTAAATTAGAATAACTTTTTTAAAAAAGATTTTATTTATTTATTTGACAGAGAGAGACACAACGAGAGAGGGAACACGAGCAGGGGGAGTGGGAGAGGGAGAAGCAGGCTTCCCGTGGAGCAGGGAGCCCGATGTGGGACTTGATCCCAGGACCCTGGGATCATGACCTGAGCCGAAGGCAGACGCTTAACCGACTGAGCCACCCAGGCGCCCCAAATTAGAGTAACTTTTTTGTCATAGACATTACAATTTTATAAAGGGAAAGGTGGTGGTGATGATGATGATTATATTATTATCAATATTGGGTATCACAGAAACTGTGCTCAATACTTTTCTTATGGCATCTTATGAAGTAATTGTTATGATGATAATTTTATATGTAAGGAAATTGAGTCCTAGAAAGGTTACATAACTAGTTTAAGGTTATACTGCTAGAAAGTGAGGGTAAGTTTAAATTTAGATTATTCCAAAGCTTGTTCTAAGCTTATTCTTTTGATTGCAGCATTATATTATATCCCTGTACCTAGAGAATAATACAACACAGCGTCCAAAATCTAGAATTCCTTTTATGCCTTATGTTGAGAAGGCTGATGACAACCTTTGCAAGAAAACTGTTGTCAAAGTCCTTGTTGTTGATGGTTTTAATAAAAGGGAGGGGAAATGGTCTTTGATACTTTCCCATTACTTAGTGTGTCGCATTTTGTTAATATCCACGATCCATATATAGCCTTTTAGAAAATTAACCAAATGAGAGAAAGTTTCTTTTTTGTACTACTTACTCCTTCTAACTTTGTAGACGTTTATCCTGATAATGTGAAGAATAAGAATAGAGGGAATAAAACCACAGATGATATATAAAAAAAGATTATCAGCTTTAAAAAATAAGCAAGGAAATGCAATCTGACACCAAAACAAATTAATATGAAGACTAGAATGAGTCCGATATCCCATGACACGGAACCTAAAAGAAATGATGAGGGGATTAGCAATTTGTTTTCTATAATTCTTCTCTGTTACCACTGGAAAACTCACCATTTCTTTCCTCACAGATTAACAAAGAGTGCGTTTTCTAGAAGCCCAAGGTTCCGCTGTGAGTGCCTTCAACATATTTTAAATTTGCCCATGATTGGGCCAGTCTATACGTAGTTGACAAACTAATAGAACAGTAATAATTATTTACTTCCAACCATGAATTAGACACTACACTAAGAATTATTTATGTATTTTTAAAACCTCATGGCAATTCTCTGTATTCAGTATCACTATTCATTTCATATATGAGAAAACTTGGAAAGTGTCCTTCCAGGTGAACCTGTTAGCCATGACCCTAGCCATCTTCCCCATTTCTCTCTCTGTTTTGTGGCCTCCTTAAACACATAAAGGCAGTTACGTGTCTGAGTCTTTGCACTAGCTATTCCTTCCTTCTGGAATGTTCTTCCCTTGTCTTTACATGACTGGTTCATCCTAGACAATCATATTTCAGCTGATATTACCTCCTCGGCAAAGCCTTTCTTCACTTCTGAAACCAGAGTACCCACCCACTCACTCATCTCATTTTATCCTCAATGAAGCACTTATTATCTGATAGGTTTTTTGTTTACTTATAATAAGTACTTCATTGAGAATTTAGATAGATGTGAGATATAAAGTATATATGACATGCTATTATTACATTATATATAATACATATTATTATATGTGTTATAATGTATATTATATATTGTAGAGGGTGTTTAACATAGTGGGTATTTTGTAAACATTACAAAAACACTATTCCAAAATTTACTTGTCTCTCTATCCTTCTCATTTAATTTTTAGAACATTTCACTGCAGCATAATTACTATACCATAAAATTCATGCTTTTAAAGTGTACAAGTCAGTGATATTTAGTATATTCAGAGTTTTGCAACTGTCACCACTAACTAATGCAAAACATTTTCAACCACTTGAAAAAGAAACCTCACACCCATTAGCCGTCATTCTCCATTCCTTTTTTTCCCTAGACCCTGGAAACTACTCATCTACTTTGTGTCTGTAATGATTTGCCTATTCTAGACATTTCATATGAATCTCATGATTTTTAAATTTTCCTAAATTAAGGGTATTAACATGTCAATAAAAATATCTAATATGTATTGAATACCTAATATGTAAGGGTTGGCAGCCTTACAAAGCACTTCTTTTTTCAGTTGTTAAAAAAAATGAATCGATTTAGCACTCATTTATGACAAAATAATTCCAAAAAATAGAACAACAAGAGGTGAAGGAAACACATGTATACTAAAATATATATATATATATATATATATTTTAATTTTTAAGAGACTTTCTTTTTATGTCTTTTAAAGTTCTTTAATGGACTTTATCTTTGTAACTTTAGTTTTGAGTTCACAGCAAAACTGAGCAGAAAGTACAGACACTTGCCATATACCCCCTGTCCCCACACATGCATAGCTTCCCCCATTATCAAATCCCCCATTAAAATGGTACATTTGCTGTAAGTGATAAACCTACACTGATACATCATAATCACCCAAAGTCCATGGTTTATCTTAACGTTCACTCTTGCTATTGTACATCTTATGGGTTTGGATAAATGTATAAGGACATATATCCATCACTATAGTACCATCCAGAATATTTTCACTGCCCTAAAAGTCCTCTGTGCTCTGCCTATTCCTTCCCCTCTCCATGCTAATTCCTGGCCACCTGTGATCTTTTCATAGCTTTGGTTTTTCCAAAATGTCATGTAGTTGAAACCAAATAATATGTAGTCTTTTCAGATTGGCTTCTTTCACTTAGTAATATGCATTTAAGTTTCCTCCATGTTGTTTCGTGGCTGGATAGTTCTTTTTCTTTTTCTTTTTTTAGTGTTACACAATATTCCATTGTCTAGACAGCTTATTTATCCATTCACTTACTGAAGGACATCTTGGTTGTTTCTAAGTTTTGGCAATTATGAATAAAGCTACTATAAACATCCATGTTCAGGATTTGCATGGAATAAATTTTCAATTCCTTTGGGTAAATACCAGGGCATGCTATTGCTGGATCGTATGGTAAAAGTATGTTTTGTATAAAGCAACCAAATTGTCTTGCAAAGTAGCTCTACCAATTTTAGGTTCCTATTAGCAGTGAATGAGAGGTCCTGCTGTTCCATATCCTCACCAGCATTTGGTGTTGTCAGTGATTTAGATTTTGGCCATTCTAATAGGTGTGTAGTGGGATCTCATTTTTTAAATTTGCATCTCCCTGATGACATATGTGTATCTTTCATCTGTATATCCACTTTGGTGGGTGTCTGTTAAGACCCTCTTGGTGGGTCTTTGGACCATTTTTTAATCAGGCTGTTTATTTACAAAGCACTTTTGTAAATAAACAGTTTACATTAGTTTATATAATCCTTCTAACAACTGTAGAGGTTAATCACCACTAATATCCACATACAGATGCTGATGGAAAAACTAAGGTAAGTTTAAGAACTCCTAGTTAAAAATGTAGGAACCTGGATTTAAACCGAGGCCCTGATCATAGGCATAATTTGAATGGTAACTTACTTTTGTTTTGTCACTCTGCGTCTCTCTTGCTCTTACTTGCTATTGTTTTAGTAGAGGAGTGAGGTGCTCACAGCGGCGTCTACTAAGGGCATTTGGGCATAGATAATGAACATTAGTTTCACCGGCAGAAACAGCTCTATCTTTACATGAGTAAGGAATGTAGGGGACAGCAAGGCACATATATTATTTCATTGAACACAAATTAATAAAACTGGAAATGTTCCTTTTCCCTCTCTCCTTTCTCTTATCCATAATTCCCCTGGTTGTCAATCATGAAATACTGTGGTCTTATATCAAACCCAGGAAAATTAAGAAGGACTTGCATTTTGACTTAAATAAAGAAATTCTAGTAAATAGAATTACTTTAAATATATAGGGGTATAAAAATACATATAAATGAACACTTGATTATTTGACATAACATTTCTTTGATTCATAGCATGCATTTCATTCTTCTGGGACTCAAGATTATTTCAAAAGGAAGGTCCAGAATGGTATTTGGCATATTCCCCTCTTCAATAGCCTGATGATATTTGTGATTATGAATTGAATAAATTGCACTGGGTTAGTAAATGTTTAAATACATTTTTAAAAATTACAAAAGTACTCATTTAACTATGCTTTTTTTTGGTCTTTAAATTTATAACCAACAAGTATGCAATTTTTAAGTAGAATAACACACACCAGGGAGTAATATTTGAAATGACTGAATTTTGGTCTCTGGATGTTCTTGGCCTTTGCTCATATGATTCACCACACCTTCTAGGCATGCAATTATCTCTTAGCACCTCACAACCTGTCATGCAGTATGCCATTCCTTAAATGAGAATTTGCCCCAAGCATCATTATATACTTAGCTCTTAATAATTTTAATAGAAGCACCAACTAGTAGTTTCTGATGGGCAAAAAATATAAATGTTACCATTTAAAATATATTTTTCTTTCTGTAATAAAAGCCAAATCCTCATCTTCTATTCATAACTGGAATGATCCTTTAAGATCATTTGACTCCTATAATTAAATTGTAGAAGTTAAAATATGTCCAACTTAAAATTCAACCTAACATTCAAAGCTGTATGTGAACAGTGTGTATTGCATTTGTTTTACTGCATCTGCCAGGGAATGCACCACAACATCCTTTATAGATATTCAGATGAGGCATTCCACTAGAAATGAAGAAGGAGCACAGCTAATTTTGGGATTTCATTGGTTTGATTACTATTTCAACTTTAAATGGCTGTATGATAATCAGTGGGTGTGGAACAACCAGTACAGCTCAAGGAGCAATTGCCTTTAGTGGAAAAGCAAAGTTTTAAAGAAGCAAAGTAAACTCCAAGAGACAATCGATTCAGTCTTACACACCTCCCTGCCATAGTTTTAAAAGGAGCAGATGTGCTAAAAAGCCAGCGAGAAGATGGTTAATATTTCTTAGGGTTCGAGCAGGAATAGAATCTCTAGCACCTGACCGCCCATATTTTGCATGACAATTTACTGCAATGTATAATCTACATGAGCATCCCAATATGGGAATTTTTTATATCAGGAAAGTATTTTTTTATTTTTATTATGTTCAGTTAGCCACCATATAGCACATTAGATTTTTTTTAAGTATTTATTTATTTATTTTGACAGAGAGAGAGACAGTGAGAGAGGGAACACAAGCAGGGGAAGTGGGAGAGGGAGAAGCAGACTTCCCACAGAGCAGGGAGCCTGATGCGGGGCTCCATCCCAGGACCCTGGGATCATGAACTGAGCCGAAGGCAGACGCTAAACGACTGAGCCACCCAGGTGCCCCGCACATCATTAGTTTTTGATGTAGTAGTCAATGATTCATTAGTTGCATGTAATACCCAATGCTCCTCAAAGTATTTAAACCCTTAAAATAGAGTAAATTTAAACTTAAGAGTGATGAGTTTTTTTAAAAAGAGAACAGACAAAAAGAATTTGCTTCCTAGAGATTAAAGTAAAAGTGTTTATAATTATGTTGAGATGGACATTCATTCCTAAATAATATACTACACCTTTATGATTTTAGATGTCTGGGCAGACATGTGAGTTATAATTATAAATGAGATTAATGCGAAATAAAAACAATGAATGGAATTATACTAGCATCTGTCTCTTTTTTTAAGTGTTTCATTCCAGTTAGGTAACATACAGTGTAATATCAGTTTCAGGCGTAAAATATAGTGATTCAACACTTCCTTACATCACCTGGTGCTCATCGCAAGGGCACTTCTTAATCCCCATCACCTGTTTCTCCCATCCCCCACCCCCCCTCCCCTCTGGTAACCATCAGCGTATTCTCTGTAGTTAAGAGTCCGTTTCTTGATTTCCTTCTCTGTCTCTCTCTCATATTTTTTCCCTTTGCTTGTTTGTTTTGTTTCTTAAATTCCACATGAGTGAAATCATATGGTATTTATCTTTCTTTGACTTGTTTCACTTAGCACAATACTCTCTAGCTTCATCCATGTCATTGCAAAGGGCAAGATTTCATTCTTTTTTATGACTGAATAATATTCCACTGTGTGTGTGTGTGTGTGTGTGTGTGTGTGTGTGTGTGTGTGTGTACCATATGTTCTTTATCCATTCATCAGTCGATGGACACTGGGCTCTTTCCATAGCTTGGATACTGTAAAGAATGCTGCTATAAACAGGGCTGCATATATCCCTTACTAGCATCTGTCTTAATAGGCCTCTATTTACCTGAATTTTTGGATAAACCAGAACTCCGCATTTCCTCTGTTAGATTCCTGATGGACCAAGATGGCCTGCTGAAAGATCTTAACTAGAAAGCTACACTTTTTTTTTAAATTTATTTGACAGAGAGAGACACAGCAAGAGAGGGAACACAAGCAGGGGGAGTGGGAGAGGGAGAAGCAGGCTTCTGGCAGAGCAGGGAGACTGATGCAGGGCTCGATCCCAGGACCCTGGGATCACGACCTGAGCCGAAGGCAGACGCCTAACGACTGAGCTACCCAGGAGCCCCAGAAACCTACACTTTTAAGTTGAACTCTATACTGTGGTGGACTAAAGATAGCTGCAACATTTTTTGATACTCCTCCCATTGAAAAGGTAAAGTCTTTGTTTCCATGCTTTAATGTGAGTGGACTCTATGACTGCCTTGACAAATAGAATAGGCTAGAAGAAATGCTCTGTTGCTTCCCAGGGGCAGGCATTAAGAGACTGGAAACTTACACTTCATGCCTTCTGTATCATTTACTCTTGGACCCTCAACTACCATGTGAGAAGTTCAACAACTCTAAGTCCACTCTGCTGGAGAGGCCACATGTAGGCACTAGGTCAGTGGTATTGAGCCAAATCTTCCAGTCAACCCCACTGAAGCACCAGACATGTGAGTGGAGCTGTTTCGGATTCTTCTGGCCAGCTACTTGACAGCTGGGTACCATTGCATGAGCACAGCTGATGTAACACGAAGTAGAAAAATCACCCCACTGACCTATGCCCAAATTCACGACTCACAGAAATATGAGATATAAATAGTGACTGCTGTTTTGAGCTAGTAAGTTTGGACTAATTTGTTATTATAGCAATAGATAACCAGAACATATGGCTTACTAAGAGTCCACTGTGATTGTTTTCATTCTTATTTATTTAATCAAATAATATAATTATATACTACATAATTAGATGAAATAGGAGTAGAAAATAAAGCAATGTGTTCTTTCTCTAAAACTCAACTGAATTTGTGGGACAAAATCAGTAAAAGTGAGCTGAAGAGGAAAGAAAAGGCCTTCCTGTGGGGGATATTATAAAACTACTAAAGGAATCTCCTCTCAGATTGTTTTGCAAATGCCTCCATGTTCTTTCTCCACTGCACAGGAACCAAAGTGTGCAAGTCTCTAATCTGCACTCTAACTCCCTTAATTTTATGATGTCCTACTATCTGGTTGTAAAATCCCCATTCTCATTGCTGTTCCATGAACACATCAAACACACTCCCATCTTAGAGCCTTTTTTTCTAGTTGTTCACTCTCCCTGGAAGAGTTTCCCTACACAAGTCTAGCTCAGATCTCACCTACACAATGAAATCCACAGTGACACCTCATTTCATACTGTGTTTCAGGTCATGGAACTCCTCAACTCCCTTACTCGACTACTTGGAATTTCCATTGCACTTAGATCCTTGATACATGGCATAATTTATTAACATACCAACCATTACTGCCCTGACTGTGTGGAATAAGAGGGTTTCCATCCTGAAGTGGATCAAAAAAGAGGAACAGATAATTTTGAAGCTCAATTTCAGGACATCATATAAAACAGTGAACAAAACACTAAGGCTTTTAAACTACATTCAAGACTATTAAGAAGAACTCGAGGTTGTGAGCAAGGACAGTGACAGTGTGAGGTCAACAAGCCTTTCTTGGCTATGCTGCAGTCTGGCATGGGATCCAATAAGCAAAGATGAAGTTCTATCCAGGTATTTCTGAAGGGATGGATGCAGCACCTCTAAATGGATACAGAGTTCATTTTTTCCGCTATACTCTTTCAGGTAACCCAAAGCTTTTTCCATCTGAAATACCTTAGTTATTACAAGTCTCTGGAGTCAGAGTTAGATGTGAATGCTGAAGTCAACAAGTACAAGGCAAAAAGTATATATTTCACTTTTACTCATGTCTCTAAAAATCCTATGTGTTTTAGCTGCTGCTTTTTTTCCATGATGTATTTATTCTGAATATTGCTCCTGGTTTTTATTTTAGCTAAAGAAACTGATTACTTACATTTGCTATAAAATTCTAAAATGTGTTTTCTTTAAAAAAAATACAAAAAGAATTCCAAATATCCATGAAATCTGATAGTAAGAGATTTTATTTGGATATGGTAGATACCTAAATACCAAGGACAAAAGTCATGGTCTCTGGCCTCAGGAAGCTTATGGTCTATGAACTTGGATATAAAGCCTGTCTGGGATCAAATCCTAGCTCTATCACTTAACTGTGGTATTAAGCCAATTACTCAATTTTCTGAATCTCAATTTCCTTACCCATGAAAGGAAATTGTTAAGACCTCCCTTATAGTGTGTACTAATTAAAGAAGAAAATCCAAAATAAGATTTCATTCTTTTTTATGGCTGAGTAATATTCCTTTGTGTGTGTGTGTGTATGTGTGTATCTTTATATCACATCTTCTTTATCCATTTATCAGTTGATGAACATGTGGGCTCTTTCCATAATTTGGCTATTGTTGATAATGTTGCTGTTAACATTGGGGTGCATGTATCCCTTCAAATTAATATATTTGTGTCCTTTGGGTAAATACCTTGTGAGCACTGGGTGTTGTAAGTGTTGAATCAATAGATTCTACACCTGAAACTAATATTACACTGTATGTTAACTGCAATTTAAATTAAAACTTGAAAAAAATAAAGAAAAACCAAAACAAGCTCATGCATGGCATGTGGCCCATATTAAGACTTAAAAAAAAAAAGCTAGCTATCACTATCTTTATTTTCCTGAAATGAACTATTAATAAAAAAAGAAAGAGGGAGATAATAAAACTGATAACCTTCAATTAAAAATATTTTTAACAATAGACCATGCTTTAAAATGATCAAAAATTTTAACATAATTTTTAAAAAAGTGATCAAATAGATTCACTACACTACTCACTATATGGTCCTTGCCTTTGTATGGGATTTTTTAAAAAGTTTTATTATTAGACTTAGAAAATTAAAGGAATGAGAGAGTCATTACTTTTCCTAGCTTACTGATGAAAAAATGGTAGTAGTTTATTGAGAGCTACATGGGGGTTTTGATGGATTTTTTTTTTTATAAAGGGAATGTTGCATTTATATTTAGTGTATGTTTGCGTATATGTATATATGCATACATTAAAGCACACTGAAATCCACTGAAGATTTTTATCTGTGGAATATGCTAGTAATTCTCTGTAGGAGAGAGGTAATTGCACATACAGAAAACTATTACAATATATTGCTATAACACAGAGGAAGTTATTTCTGTTAAATATATGACCATTTTATGGTCATTCCCAATGTTAAAAGCTGCTTCATCCAACAATCATATTACCATTGTAACTCACCAGAAAACCTACTCTCTCTTTCCCTCAAATATATATAGTCATTTAAACCAAATGTACAGAAAAAAACAGTAGCATGTAGTTTAGGAACTAATGAAAATTTTAAAAGCAACAATCCCATTGAGAAGACAGAAGGTGGTACATTAGAAAAAAATTGCACATTATGGCAAGGGAAAATTTTCAGCAGTTTTTAAAATTAGCTCCAAATTGTTTCAATTAACAAATGTAGATGGTGTCATATTCATTATGTACACTTGACTCTGATATAACCCTTTATGGTTATAAATCGTTTATATTTCAGAGAAAAGAATATGTGTTCAAAAATAACTATTTCTTACAAGGGACACTAAATTCTCCCTTTTTTAAATTAGTACCTTAATGCCATACAATTTTTCAAAAAGGAATGCAAAACTACAAAGTAAAAAAAATATGTGAAAATATATAAAAATGGGGATACATGAATTGGCCTAATGGAGATATTCCTAAAAAGTATATAAGAATAAAACTGAAATATATAATAAGGTAAAAACAAATACTAAGACAATTGTTTAAAGGGACTTTACTGAAAGCTGTGTGCCACATTAATACTCACTTCTTTACCTTCATTGTAAAATTAAATTTTGTCCATCAATTTTGCATCAAGCAAGACTCATCTACACTCTTGATAATTTAAATTCACAGAAATCTTTAAAAAGTAGCATCGGTAATTTCTTTCATAATTTTAGGGGTGGGCAGAGGGAGAAGGAGAGAGAGAATACCAAGCAGGCTGCAGGCTCAGCACAGAGCCTGATGCGGAGCTCAAACTCACAACCCTGAGATCGAGACCTGAGCCAAAACCAAGAGTCGGACGCTTAACCAACTGAGCCACCAAGGTGCCCCAATTTCTTTCACTATTTTTTAAGATTTTATTTGTCAGAGAGAGAGAGAGAGAGAGAGAGCACAAGCAGGGGGAGGGGCAGGCAGAGGGAGAAGCAGGCCCCCGACTGAGCAAGGAGCCCCATGTGGGACTTGATCCCAGGACCCTGGGATCATCACCTGAGCTGAAGGCAGATGCTTAACTGACTGAGCCACCCTGGTGTCCCTCTTTCACTTTTAATAGGTGAAAAAGAACTGCAGAAAGGCCCCGAAATCTTTAGTACTAAATAGGTCACATGATACAAAAAACGTGTCTAATCGATAAGAAGAAATGGTAATCTTGACATATACTGTTCCTTCCGGTTTATTCCTAAAGCCATAGCCAAGAAGTTGTTAAACTATCAGTTGTGTTTTCATTCAGTCTATTTCTTTCAAGCATTCCTATTTTAATAAATTAGGTTTCCTTTGAGGATTAGTAACTTTAGGAAAAAATACTTTACAAAACTCTAACAATCAGCAGCAATATTCAAAGTATGAGAACTTCTAAAGTAGGGATGTCTTCTAGTCTCTGAATTCACACCAAATCGGTGTACAAACAATAATCCTGAATCTTTCTACCCCCGCCTCCGCCACCACAAAGATGGAATGTTTCATACTGCTTTTGTTTTGTTTTATTTTTCCTTAGATGAGAAAACACCGAAATAAGGAGGCAAAGACGTGTTCTGTCTCCCTGGCTCCATTTTTGTTTTTCCTCTTAAATCTTGCTGCCAGTTATATTGACTTTTGTTTGTAGGAGTTTCTTTGTGTTTGTATTTGTTCCTTTATACAGAAGCTCCCTTCGTGGGGTCTTTTGCCAACTCATTATATTATCCTTTTAGAATATGGTCAAAGACAAGCCCATATTAAAATCCAATTTTCGGGGCGCCTGGGTGGCTCAGTTGGTTAAGCGACTGCCTTCGGCTCAGGTCATGATCCCGGAGTCCCTGGATCGAGTCCCGCATCAGGCTCCCTGCTCGGCAGGGAGTCTGCTTCTCCCTCTGACCCTTCCCCTCTCATGCTCTCTCTCTCTCTCTCATTCTCACTCTCAAAATAAATAAATAAAATCTTTAAAAAAAAAATAAAAAAAAAATAAAATCCAATTTTCATTTCTAAGAAGATACTGGAATTGCTCACGCATAGTTTAAAAGGATATCTGTCCTCACTTTTCACTTATTAAAAGAAAGTGATAACAATGACATTCTTATTTTGAGTGATTTAATCACATTTTCTTATCCATGTGATTTTTGTCATCTAATTTAACAAAGTTATGAGAGACATGGCCTGATTACATATTATGTCCTCTTTCCAGAAGTACAATTCAGAAACTAACTTTGATTTTTGCTTTTTTTCTAAAATGCTCCCACAGATTCACCTACCTCTATCCTGCTTTATGGCTAATGACAATAATGTCAACTTTTCAATTATTTTAATGAACATAACACTTCTCTCTGCTTTCCTCAAAAATGGAAGCTTTTATGATTTGGGAGGGCAAGTATCTTGTGTTTGTTTTTTCTTTCTCCTTCTGTTGACCCAAGCCATTAATAATCTTCACAATACCAATCTAGGTTGCAATTTAGACTATGTTCATAAGCATTTCAAATACAGATGCCTCCACAGGAGGCTCAGGCCTTAAAGAAATGCAGCCACTTGGAACCAGGGCTGCCTTCTGAGTCTTTGAGTCTCTCTGAAACATTAATTAAAATCCCTGGTAAATGAATATGCAGATAGGCTACCTATCTGCAAAGAATGATTAGCTACCAATGGCTGAATGCTTTATGATTTCTACTTTTTAATATAAGGGTTTTGGCAACACCAAGGCCTTAACCAAAGGAATGATAATGATAAAAACAAACAAACAGGGACACCTGGCTGGCTCAGTCAGTAGAGCATGTGACTCTTGATCTTGGGGTCATGAGTTCAAGCCCCATGTTGGCTATACAAACAAAAATAACAACCAAAAGGCAGAATCAGACCTATAAATCCAGAGAACAAAATGATAGTTGCCAGAGGGGAGTGGGTGGGGGAATGCGCAAAATGGCTGAAGGGGACTAGGAGATACAGACTTCCAGTTATGGAACGAATAAGTCGTGGGAATAAAAGACACAGCATAGGGAATATAGTCAATGATACTGTAATAGCAATGTAGGGTGACAGATGGGAGCTACACTTGTGGTGAGCACAGCATAAGGTATAAACTTGTCGAATCACCATGTTGTACACCTGAAACTCATGTAACACTGTGTCAACTCTCCTCAAAAAAAAAGTGCTAAAAAACCCAGCAAGAGTCCATAGTGTTTTAGAAAGCACAGTCTACACACACACACACACATCAAACTAAAAAGAATCCCTCTCATTTCTGAAAACGTCCAAAGAAATTGTCCACCTGAACATCAGTGGAAAAGGAATCCATTTCTTTTCATGCTCTTTTTTAGATGGAAGTTTTTCCTAACGGTCAGGAAACCTAAGGAGTATACTTACGTCACTGCCACAGTATGTACTGTTGACAAAGACTCCCCATCTCAAGACATACCTCCACCAGGGCTCAAATATTTTAGAGCTTTGGTGATTCAAAGATGAATAAAATGGGGTACCTATCTTCAAAGAATTTACAGAGAACATCCATGCATATGGTATATGCTAAACTAGATTAGAGAAGAGTTTCATTTGTCCTAAATAATGGCAGGAAGATTAATTGCGAGAGATGACACTGTAAAGATAATACTTTAAAGATCTGGAAGACTGCCAGATTTTAATAAAAGGGGGGGATGTGGAACAGAAGGATCAGTGCTTTAAGAAGAGGGGTAAATGTAAATAATATGGTCTTGGTGATGGGCAATTCTGCCTATTTTCATTTCTCTATTTAAGATATACCTATTTTTACCCCACAGTATAGCTTAATATGCCTTAATCCACCTCTTCCAGCTCAAAGTCTAAATCATCAAACATACAATAAGAAATTTATTTAGATGAGGCTTTACTCTAAGTGCACAGAAGGCTACTGTGAGAAACTATATCAAATGCCTTCCTGGCATTGGCCTGATCTACCTACCAGAACTTTTGGGTACCATCAAGGATTTTTTTTTTAAAGATTTTATTTATTTATTTGAGAGAGAGAGAGACAGAAACAGTGACAGAGAGCATGAATGGGAAGGAGACGGAGAAGCAGGCTCCCCACTGAGCAGGGAACCTGACATGGGGCTTGATCCCAGGACCCTGAGATCATGACCCGAGCCGAAGGCAGACGCTTAACCGACTGAGCCACCCAGGCGCCCCCTTTCAAGGAATTATTACATCCTTTTTTATTCAAATGATTACTTGAATAATGTGTTAGATGATAAAAGATACATAAAGCTGATACCCAATGGAAGAGTAGGTCTGGCAGTTAAAATTCTTTATATATAAATTAATATTTAAATTCCTCTCTATGGTATATCTGATTCCTGGGGCGCTATAACATACTGGGTGTTTAAAACAACCATCATTTGGGCGCCTGGGTGGCTCCGTTGGTTAAGCGACTGCCTTCGGCTCAGGTCATGATCCTGGAGTCCCGGGATCGAGTCCCGCATCGGACTCCCTGCTCAGCAGGGAGTCTGCTTCTCCCTCTGATCCTCCCCCCTCTCATGCTCTCTCTCTCTGTCTCATTCTCTCTCTCAAATAAATAAATAAAATCTTTAAAAAAAAAAAAAAAAAAAAAAAATAAAACAACCATCATTTATTGCCTCACAGAACAATTCCACCCATGCCATCCTTGGGCCGACATAGTGAGCGTCTCTCACTTCCTCCTTTCAAACTCTTCTTCCCCTCTAGTCAGGAGGCTAGAAATCCAAAATCAGGATTTTGGCCTGTTGGCAGGGCCATGTTCTCTCTGAAGGCTCAAGGGGAGAATCTGTTTCATGTCATTCTCTTAGTTTCTGATATTGCCAACAATCCTTGGCTCGCTAGCAGTTTCTTGGCTTGTAGATGCCCCACTCATGTTTCTACTTCTGTTTCACACGGCATTCTCCCTGTCTGTCTCCTTCTCTGTATCTCCTCTTGTCTTCTTATAAGGACACTAGTCATCATGTTAGATTAAGGGACCACCATATTCCAGTGCAACATCATCCTAATTCCACCTGCAACAACTCTATTTCCAAACAGTTCTGAGGAGAACATGAATTTGGGGAGGGGGGTCCTCTCCAACCCAGGACACACAAGAATGCAATCCTCAATGAACTGGCTCCTGTCAGTCTCTCAATTCTCAATTCAACCTCCTGCTCTTGCATCTGACTTAGCCGGCAAACAAAACAGAGCTAGTAAATGAAAAGCAATGCTTAGCTGATAAAAGGAGAGAGAGGCCAAAGAGTAAGTAGGCACGGATTTGTTGGACAGACAAGTCATATTGAGGTATAAAGCTCCAAAAGTACCCAGAAATCAACTATAATTCATTTAGCTCAAGCACAACCGTGGTAATAAAAAGTCATTACCCTATGACCTCTTGCAAAATGATGACCTATATATTTCTGTGCTGATCACTCAGAATGCTTGCGTATACAGGTAGAACATTCTACCTTTATTTCAGGTTCTAAATGCTCTGTAGTACATTAAGTATTTGCTTGCCTCGTGTAGCCTGCGGCTCTCCAGCCTTTCTGTTCAGCTCTGTGCCCACCCGAGGAGCCGGAGGGATTTTTAGGAAGCTCCCAGTGAGAGGCCCATCAAGTGCAGCTTCATCACAAATTGCTGTGACTCTGGCTTCAAGCCAGGTTCTTGCTTTGTTTCTTCGGACTCATTGTTTGCCTTGTACTCCAGGAAGTTGCTTTCCTCTTCATCCTTCTTGGGCCCAAGCTCCTAACTGGAAAGAGTTCTTTTGACTCTCTGATCCTATCTTCCTAGACCAGCACTGTGACCCTCCATTGGCCATGCTCAGAATGAGTTGGGCGATAATCCATCATTTTGACACTTGGCTCTATTTCTTCACATTATCTACCAACGCAAGGTCCCAAGACCTTCACTTCCTGCTCCTGTTAATCAGGTACACCTACCTATTACCTGTTATGGAACACGTCTGTTGGTGACAAAGGCAGCACAACCTCCCTCCTGTTGCTCAAACCTAGTGCTCCAGGACCCCAGGGAACTGCCCTACTCCTAGGCTAGCCAGTCTCTAGAACCTAGTCATCATTCATTTGGGCTGTACATAAACCAAACCCCATTTAAATCACATTAATCTGCCCACAACTCTCATTTCTCAATCAAACTGACATTTTAAATGTCAGATGAGTTATAGTATATCACTTGAGTGATCATGACAACAGATGAACTGGCTGCTTACATCAGTATTTTTAAATACTGAAGGAAGCAAGTGTCAAAAGTATGTACATTAATGATGAATTTACTACTTCGGTATCCCACAGGCCTAAAATATAGAAGTCACATTTCCAATAATGCTCAGCCTCCAGTAACTTATTATAACAGCCAAAATTGATAGCTAACATTCACTAGGTACCTACCATATATGAACAATTTTACAAATACTGTGTCATAAAATATGCATATCATTATTATTCTTCCCACTTCACAAACACAGGTTTAGTGAGGTTCTGTAAATTTTTTAGCATTACAACGAAAAATATCTGAGTCTCTCATTCAGAATAAGCAGCACCTTAGTGGGTACAGAGAATGTTTGCTTCCCTTGAAACTTCATAAGTTGAAACCAAATCCTCATGTGATGGTATTAGGAGGTGGGCGCTTTGGGAGATGATGAAGTCATGAGGGCAGACCCCTCATGAATGGGATTAGGATTTTTCTAAAAGGGACCCAACTGAACCCATCCCTCTTCCTACTATGTGAGGACCCTGAGAGAGAAGACAACTGTGAATTAAGAAGCAGGTCCTCACCAGACACACTGAATCTGCTGGCACCTCGGTCTTGGACTTCCCAGCCATCAGAACTCCAAAAAACACATTGCTATTGTTTTAAGCCAGGTGCTCTACAGTATTGTATGACAGTACCCCGAGTGGACCAAGAGAGTAGGTGTGCTCTACCTCCTTGCCACCCATTCTGGACCCCAGCTTTATAATTTTTAAAATAAAATCAACATCTTACCTCTATAGTTTTTAGGCTTTGCACTTTCAACTTCCCAGATTTCTTTCACATTTCTGCATGTGACAATGAGTCTGACCAACGATGGTCCCAAGCCTGCCATTAAGTGGATGCCGGCAAAGCAGCGGCTTCCACACACCTCCACAAAACACCTCTTTCATGGTGAGACTTAGCAGACCATCTTCTCAGATTTTCACACAAACTGAACTTTTCCATCCATGCCATCTTGGGGCTGATGTGGTGAGTGTCTCTGACTTCCTCCTTTCAAACTCTACACTTTCTCAGCTCTAAAGCCCATATTAAATCCTATTATCCCCAGTGTATCTGAAAGGTCTTTTATGTTTTGACTGAATCTTTTACTTTGCATTCCTGAATTTTTTTTTTTACTTCTATGCATGTCCCCTTCATAATCTTCTTGATTAAAACGACAACAGGCCAACCTCTAGACGATATAGCACCTTTGAAAAAGTAAAAGAAAGTCATCCAATAGGGTAGACTCAGCCACCAGGACCAGTCGGGACAGGGACAATGCCTTTATGTGAAAGAAGGCTCTACTTCCTCAGGGCAGACACAGCCCCATGCCAGGGAGCATAGCTTGGGTGCCTTTATGAAAGGCTGGATTTCAGCCTCACCTACCCCGCCTCACACTGCCTGGGCCAAACATGCCTGGGCAGTAAAAAATAGCACAATGGTACATGACATCCTGAAATGCATTCCACTAAAATAAATAAATAACTTGGGTAAGGCAAAGGTGAATTCAAGAAATCTATTATTAAAAAGCCAAAAAAAGATTCTCAAGTCCTCCAGTGATCTTAGATGGTAACGTCTGAAGAAGACACTGAATATAATACCAATATTTGACCCCATTTATCCAGGGTAAATGTGACTCTTTCAAGGAAGTTTGCTAGATATCAAGAACTTACTATCTCTGTAAAATCTACATGATAACATTTGTCTTGCCTGGCCAGTGACAATCCACTGAAGTCATAGAGACAGTAGATTTTTAGCAAACTTTAATGTGGTATAATAAAATTTAAAGACAAAACTAAGAGTTTTTACACTTTTTTTCATATTGAGATTTGAGCAATATAAATGAATTAAATTCCCAACCTTGGTGCTAAAGATTCTCTTTTATTCTAATAATCACTCTGAAATTTTATAACAGATTTGATATTACAGAGCTCTTTGCATTGGCGTAAGATTTTATAGCTTACAGAGCATTTCACATACCTCATTGAATATTTAAGCAAAACATTAGAGGGAAAATTACTGACCCCATTTTACAGATGAAAATTTGAGTCTCAGTGTACTTAAATGACCATTCTTTCTTTTTTTTTTAAAAAAGAACTTTATTAGAAGTTGTAGATAACTCACTCCAACCAAAAGCAATTTCTTTCCTTTTTTTAAAAAAAGATTTTTATTTATTTATTTGAGAGAGCAAGCATGAGCAGGGGAAGGGGCAGAAGGAGAAGCAGGCTCCCCACTGAGCAGGGAGCCCCACATGGCACTCAATCCCAGGACCCTGGGATCATGACCTCAGCCAAAGGCAGATGCTTAATCGACTGAGCCACCCAGGTGCCCCTTAAATAACCTTTCTAAGAGCAATATAGGACTTCTGATTTTATCAAAAAACCCTGTGACTGACTTCATTCATTGAGCTCTGCTCTAAGGGCATTCCCAAAACATATATCCTTCCCAAGATAGCCTTTAATCTCTCATTGCCAGATGATACAATTCCTCCTTCCCATATCACAAAACCTATCCTGGACTCTATATCTGCCACTAAGATGTCCAAGCCTGGACAGAATTTACCTTATAAGGCTCTGGCATTTATTTCTCTTTTTTTGTCATTTTTACCAAATTATATTCCTTTTGCTTCCGTAAGTTAGCAACATTTAACCTACTCCTGGAATACTGCCCAAACTGCCCTGAAGTTATGCAGTGACTAAGTTATTTCCTATTCATATTTCCAAAATTAATCTCTCATCATGGAATAATTAGAGCTAGAAATGAGTCTTGACACACTACATCTTTGGATGGAGTGTGGACGTAAGTGACTTGGGCTGTAAGAGGCAAAAAGGGAAGCCACTGGGGGAGAGCAACTTTGGCAGAAACACTTCTAGAGTGTGAGGCTCTGTAAGTTCAAATCACACAGCTACAACCTGCTAGATTTGTGATTTGTAAATTGCAAAAGTTATATTCCTTTTCGTTAAGAGATTAGTACTGAAAACTACCTGTCACACAAGGTTTTATAGAAAGTCCAATAATATAACTATGTGAAAATGCTCTGAAATTATCAAGTGCCATTCAAATATCAAATATCGGGCGCCTGGGTGGCTCAGTTGGTTAAGCGACTGCCTTCGGCTCAGGTCATGATCCTGGAGTCCCTGGATCGAGTCCCGCATCAGGCTCCCTGCTCGGCAGGGAGTCTGCTTCTCCCTCTGACCCTCCCCCCTCTCATGTGCTCTCTCTCTCATTCTCTCTCTCTCAAATAAATAAATAAAATCTTAAAAAAAAATCAAATATCATTTTAACCATCAGCTTATGAGCAAATGATTAGGGACCGAGACTGCCAAACACATACTTAAATCAATGCAATAGAGGCTTTAGACTATAGCCAAGACATTATTCAATCATGTTTTTTTAAAAGATTTTTTTATTTTATTTTTTAAGTGATCTCTACACCCAATGTGGGGCTCAAACTCACAACCCCGAGATCAAGAGTCACACGCTCTACTGACTGAGCCAGGCAAACACCCTTCAATCATGTTTTAAGAAGAGTAATCTTACAGGATACTCTGAAAGGGAAAGAAAGATTAGTAAGAAAATGGAGATGAAGTCCTAGAGGAGGGTAATAGCCATTAAAACATGAACAAAGGGAATGGATGTCAGTAACATGTCAAATGCAGATTTGATAGGAATTGACAGTAAAAAGAAGGAAAAACATTCAAAACTTACTCCAAGATTCTGGGCCCCAGGGACTGGAAGAGTCAGGACACTACTGTTAGAATAGTGGGAGCAAGTCAGAAAAAAATTCAAGAATCAGAAAGCAAACAAATGTTTGGTTTTGGGTATTTTCAAAGCCACAACCTAAAAGAGACAGACTGTTCTTTGCTGAATCAATCTAAGTCACTATCAGCCCTGTTTATATGCTCTTTTGGGCATTTTCACATTCTCACTCATTTAACTTACTGTAAAATTTTCATTGCTTTAAATTTGTGTAAGAAATTCATGTCATGTGTTTGTGCTCCAAAAATTTTTAGTACCCTAATAAGAAGTTTTACTGCTCCTGAGAATGACCTACAATATTATGTGATCATTTCTTGTATTAGTCTAGCAACAGCATGATCTGTTGATTGAAGTTGGACATTTTAAAATTCTCCAATAATTAAACTGAAGGGAAACCCACTCCTGCTGCAAGTCTGCAGTGCACGGTATGCAAATAGACCTTCCCAGCTTCCCTTGGCTTCACTTAATATAGATTCAAAAAAATACACAAGGTGGCTCAGTCGGTTAAGCATCTGCCTTCTGCTCAGGTTATGATCCCAGGGTCTGGGGATCCAGCCCCACAGCAGGCTCTCTGTTCGGTGGGGAGCCTGCTTCTCTCTCTCCCTCTGCTGCTTCCCCTGCTTGTGCTCTCTCTCTCTCGGTCTCTCTCAAATAAATAAAATCTTAAAAAATATGTATATATGCAATTTCAAAAGGAACCCTTAGCATGTCCATCTTCACATAAAACATTGTGATATGTCAGGCCAGTAACAAATATGAAAATGATGGAATAAGATCCTCATAGAATAGATATTTATAGGATGCCTCTTCAGTAAAGAGGCCATTTAAAAAGACACCAAGTTTTAGGAGAAATGTGCTCAGGATTGTATTGCCCCCCCTTACTCATAAAGATAAGGTGATCATGTAACTTACAGAGTGATGTATTGAAAGTTAAAAGAAAAGTTCTTCAAGGTAAACACATTCTAAACTTCCAAAGTACAAACAAAGTGCAAATCAACCCACTCATGTGTTTTCCAAGATAAAAACTTAGAAAGTTGTCAGGTTCTTGTGAGCCTCTGCTACCCACAGACAATATGTTGCTAAACGTTGTGAGTTCTTTTTTGTTGTATTGCATGCCTTAATAACTTTCCTCCCTTCACTTGCCAAAATGAAACCCATATGCTTTTTCCCCCCACAGGATTCTCCAGCAAAGACTGTGGCTACTATTCCTGCTTATTTTTATATATTGAGTTTTCGTACAATAATTCCAAGGTCACTTTGTCTCGAAATTTGCAAATTGTTAGAGACCAAGGCTGGTCCATGCCCTCAAAGAGTGTTTAATTAGTTGAAGTTAAGACAGAATATTCCACACACAAAAAAAGTTGACAGAATATACACAAAGTAAATTTTTCACAAAAAGTTGATGAAAACATGTGCTAAATTCATGTGTGGCTTGTGATCATGTTTCATCATTTTGCCATATATACGGAAATTTAAAAAATTAAATATACCTATTACTTAATTTTGAAAAACTCGTCCATTTTTAAGCTCTATACTATTTTTGGAAACTTTACAACTTAAGTATTTTTTACTTGCTAAGGATAGGACTCTTTAATTGAAATCATCATTCTTGATGCTTAACCAATTTAAAGATCAAGAAATTCACCTTGAGATTATCAATAATAAACACACATGATAAAATCCAGTGATCCAGTAGTTCATGAACACCCTGATTTATTTTCTAAGAACAGATAACCAGAGTTATAGAAGTACCATATATCTTTATTTTCAAGGTATCAACTCTTTTCAAGGGTAATTATTGGTACACTATTTTCACAGTATACCTTTCAACCAGTACCAAAAAATGTAGTATAGATCAGAAAATAAGAGGCCTGATTAATAACCTCCAGGGCTGAAATGCAAACCTTAAGTGCTGAAACACGTTCTAGCACAACAGGGTCCACAGACAATTCAGTGATCCTGCCTTCTTTCTTCTCCTGGCCTGCCAGCAAGCACGGCTTATAGATCACTACACTCGCCTACCGAGTCCAGATGGGACCTTCTCATCATTGCAGTCTAAGGAGATACCAGCAATTAATTAGAGTTGGCACTTGAGGTTATCCTCTGCTCTCTTTTTCTCTTTTTTTTTCTTGTTGGCACCCAGACCTAGCTAAATTAAAAACTTATTAAACATCTCTGTCATGTGACATTAAGAAATTTCAAGACGTGATTGCTTAAATTTGCAGATTTGGAACTAGAAGGGAATTAAGCCCAGGGACTGAATTTACATTTGATTAGTAGTGTATAGTTCCCTACTTCATCCTAGTGAACTCGCTGGCTTTACTAAGTAATTCTTAAGACAACATGTCCTTACCATTCTGACAAACCCACAGAACTTCTGCTCCTTCCTCCTACATGTCAGTATGGGTTTCAGCACTCCATGGGAAGAAACACAATTTTCTTTCTCTAGTCTGAGTTCATAATTGGAAGTGGGAATAAGAAGTGAGAGTGAAAATCCCTTCAACTTCTGCAACAGACACAGATCACCTCTCATTTCTGTCTAGTTTAAGCACATTCAATAAACAAGAACATCCATCAAAGACTATTTCTTTAGCCTGAGGAAATGTGGAGAGTGCATGGGAACAATGCTAGTCGCCTTTTTCTAGCACTTTTTTGAGAATCCACAACTATCTTTAGAAAGTATGATTTATAACTATTAATTAAACAGTGAATAACTCCACCTATTCCACCTGACTTCGAGATGGACACATTAGAATATAAACAAGAAAAAGAAGTATGAATAAAATGAATTTTAGAGAAAGTTCAGCAATGAAATATTTCTCAACTGACAGACAACATAGAATCACAATTTCATCTATTTTTTTTTTACCCCAGTTACTCTAGGTACTTATGTATAAAACCATATTAAAATAGATACCAGAGTGCAGTATGGTGACTATAGTTAACAATACTGTATTGCATACTGGCAAGTTGCTAAGAGAGTAGATCTTAAAAGTTCTTGTCATGGGGCGCCTGGGTGGCTCAGTTGAAGCATCTGCCTTCAGCTCAGGTCATGATCCTGGAGTCCCTGAATCGAATCCCGCATTGGGCTCCCTGCTCAGTGGGGAGTCTGCTTCTCCCTCTGCCCTTCACCCTGCTCTCCCTCTCTCTCAAAATAAAAGTTCTTGTCACAAAAAAAATTTAACTATATATGCCAATGGATGCTACTGTGGTGATTGTGTTTCATCTTTTTGCCATATATATAAATACTGAATCGTTATGTTGTGCACCTGAAACTAACACAACATGCTATGTCAATTACATGTCAATAAAAAAATAGGTACCAGACCAGAAGTAGTAAACAAAGGGGCAAAGAAAAGATTTTGCAATGACCAATGCTAGTTGTTCAGAGAAAATAGAATGAAGATGGTCACAGCCTCAGAAGAAAACAAAGGCATCAAGTGAAAAGAGTAATGAAAAGAAAACATACAGGATGGGATGACTTGGTGTTAAAAATCAAGCCAAAAAAGCTGTATAGAGCAGAAACTGAGGATAAGGCAAACTCTGAAGTTTTGATGTATAGGAAGAGAGGAAGGTAACTGAAAGTGACTAATGGTGTTGTTTTAGCAACAGAAGAGGAGATTGAGTGCAGCTCTCTGAACTGATTGGAAAGGATGAGGCAGGAATGAAAGTGCTCAGTGTGGGAACTGGGAGATGGGAAGATACAGGGAGACCAGGCCAGGAGAGATCGCAGTGGTGAAGTCCAGATTTTTAAAATATGATGGAGTGATTGATAGAGATGGGATAGTAGTCTGGATGTTAGAAGGAAACATATCTCAACATTATCATTCTCAGTCATCACTGAGAAAGGGAAAGGAATAATTTAACAGGAAAGATAAGTTTGCAGGAAATTAAAAGTGAAATAAGATACATGAGAAGATGTGAGAAAGAGATCAACAGAGCATTTTTCTTCAAAAAACACAAGTAAATTTTAGAGATATTTCTATTCCCAAAGAGTAATCAAGACTATTAAATAAATTAAAACTTCTCTTAAAAAAAACACAGCACAATTTCTCATATACAGATGAATTCAATAAAGAAAATACTTGATTTCTAAGTTGTGAACATATGGATTGATGTTGATTTATAGCATTTTCAGGTCACTATTCTATTACATATTTCAGTGAAATTACTTCCTATTTTTTTTCTGGTATTATGGAATGTGCATCTAGAAAAAGCATGCATCCTAGTTTGTACATTTAGATCTACTTTTAAATAAATTTCCTTTTTCTATGATTTTTGCTCTCTTCAGTTCAAATGTATTATAGTGAAAAGAACTTTGGACTGGAAGTCTTGGTTGGGCTTTATTTCTGAGTATGTGTACACACACACACACACACACACACACACACACACACACTGGGTGGACATGGATGGGTCGTTGAAACTAGGTTGCCTTTTACTATTCTATCAAATAAAAAGATTACTTTCTACCTAAGTCAATTTAGATTATCAAAGGAATATTAGCACATTTGAAAGTGGTTTAAAGTAGAAAAAGCACCATCAACCTCCATCCATCATTCACTGATTTGCTTATCCATTCCACAAATTAAGTACCCACTACAGATCAGGTATTGTCTGTGCTCTGGGATTACATGTGTGAATGAGACTAATACTGTTCATGCTCTCCCATTATGTATTTATATTATTAACAAATTATCTATTTCTGAGAGGTCCTGAGCATTCTCACTGTGGTAGGAAACAATGCTTGAGTAATTTTTGCTGAAGAACATTAAAACACATGCTAGTGGAAGCTGAGGGACAATCCAGATCATTGTCTTTTGTTCAGTTTATTTTTCTGTTGTTACTGATTTTTTTTGTTTCAAGTTTTTATTTAAATTCCAGTTAGTTAACATATAGTGTAATATTCATTTCAGGAGTAGAATTTATATTTATAACACTCAGGGCTCATCACAAGTGCCCTCCTTAAAACCCATCACCCATTTAACCCATCCACCTGCCCACCTCCCCTCCAGCTCTGTTGCTATTCTTCACTGATTTTAATGTAAATAAAATTTAATGTAAATAAAATACTTCAGGTCTTCCTCATTGCACAACTTTGGGGAGCACTGGTCATATAAAATGTGATATGAACGGCGTGCCCTTGAATTTGTACACTAAGTAGTACCACTTCAATTTATCTTCTCCAGTTTGATTAATAACACTTTGAAGCATTTCAAATGTGTGTTTTAAAACAAATTCAGACTTACAAGAAAGTTTCAGAAATTAAATCACGTATTCCCATATACCCTTCACCCAGAAACTTTTTAACTTCCTCTGAAATATAATTTCTGTTTTGTCTGTATTTGAGGGCCAAGTTCTACTCAGAAGAACAACTGTATAATGAAAACCTGTTTAAATGTGTTTGGCATACAAAAGTAATTTTGGGAAAAGTTTGAGTATAGAGAAATAAGATGGCTTAATTATTATATTTATCTTTAAGCATGGGGGACCAAAACTTCTCATAGAAATACCATGTATGGAAATAGCAGAGCCAAAGAATTAAAAGCTTGGACTTGGGAACAAGATGGCTCAGGGTCAGTTTCCATTTACTACTCTGAGTTGTGTGACCTTGAGCATGTTCATTAATCATCCAGTGTCTTAATTTCCTTGTCCATAAAGTGAGAATAATATTGTGTATCTTTCAGGAAACAAACTGAGTGTTGCTGGAGTGGTGGGGGGTAGGAGGGATGGGGCGGCTGGGTGATAGACATTGGGGAGGATATGTGCTCTGGTGAGTGCTGAGAATTGTGCAAGACGGTTGAATCTCAGATCTGTACCTCTGAAACAAATAATACATTATATGTTAAAAAAAAGAAGAAGAAGTAGAAGATAGCAGGAGGGGAAGAATGAAGGGGGGGAATCGGAGGGGGAGAAGAACCATGAGAGATGATGGACTCTGAGGGTTCTAGAGGGGAGGGGGGTGGGAGGATGGGTTAGCCTGGTGATGGGTATTAAAGAGGGCACGTTCTGCATGGAGCACTGGGTGTTATACGCAAACAATGAATCATGGAACACTACATCAAAAACTAATGATGTAATGTGTGGTGATTAACATAATAATAAAAAAATTTTAAAAATTGTGTATCTTGGGGCACCTAGGTGGTTCAGTTGGTTGGGCAACTGCCTTCAGCTCGGGTCGTGATCCTGGAGTCCTGGGATCAAGTCCCACATCGGGCTCCCTGCTCGGCAGGGAGTCTGCTTCTCCCTCTGACCCTCTCATGCTCTCTCTGTCTCATTCTCTCTCTCAAATAAATAAATAAAATCTTTATAAAAAAATTGTGTATCTTTTAAAGGTTTTGTGAGAATTAAATGAATTAATATTTACAAAGTGCTTAGAATAGTGTCTGGCACTAAGTAAGCACCATTAATGGTTTGATATAAATAATTTGACAGGAAAACCAACAGCACTCTTTCTGTTTTGTAATATAAGACCATGGCTACATCTAAACTCTAAAATAATGAGAAATATTGGTGGAAAAGGGAGAGCGGCACATATGTAAGTGTAGTTAGGTGTTTATTTTATTTCTAAGTTTCCAGGTTTCTATACAATGTAGTGAAATGAAACTGATTAAATGAGGCTTATCTTTAAAGGCAAACATACATAAAATGCAGCAGTTACTGTCATTATGTAATATACAGAAGTAACTTTATTCACTGTTTGTTTTTTAACATCACAAGGGACTTTGGGATCCTACAATACTGCCCAGTCTTAATTCTGACCTTCATTTTTACTTTATGGTATTGGGACTACAGATAAAAGTGCTCAGGTGTTTTGTTAATCTGTAGATCATAAGGCAGGTTCTGAACACTGGTTTTCAAATTAAAATCCTAGAAAATTCTTGATATATAGATTCTTATAAACTCGAATTCAGGTAATTTAGATCTTAAGATAAATTTAAACTTACCATGTTTGGAAACATCAAGGTAAGTAGACATGTTGGGGAGACAAAAACCCCATGAGTGCTCTTGGGGAAGAACAGAAGAGGTAAACGGAAGTTAGAAATGGACATTGGAAAACAAAAAAGGTAGACCAGCAGAAATTATCAAACTTGCCAGCAAAGAGTTATGGGATCAAGGCCAGTACACACTGAGATATACTGATGAGGCCTGAATGGGGATTAGCCAGCATTACCGATGGGAAGGACTTTTGAGGCTAATGGAAACGAAATGAATAGTGTTAAAAAGAAAAAAGAATAGGACCCAAATGGATTCACTGGTGCTAAGCCCACATCACCAAACCACAGCTTAATACCTAACTCATTTGCACTTTCAGTGTGCCCCAGGAAGACAGTCTTAACCAGTCAGTCTAAAATTTTCTGGTCAGTACCAATGAGGTAATCTGCCACACAGACCTTTCCATCCCCCAAATGAAGATGAGGTAATCTGCTCTTTCCTCACCCCTTTCCCTCTTCTGCCTATAAAAGTCTGCCATTTTGTACAGCTCCTTGGTGCTCCTTTCTACTTCCCAGTTGCAGAGCTGCCCGATTCATGAATCAACCAATAAAGCCAACTAGATCCTTAAATTTTGATTGGTTGAATTTTTGTTGTTTAACAGTAGAAAGGCATGAAGGATACAAGTAGATCTCTAAGTGAAATACAACCAATTTTAGGACTGAGAATTTCAAATAAAAGACAGTATAGAAAAAGGGTTATTACATGAGCAATAAAATTGGCAAAGAATACATCAAGGCCTGAATATTTTTGAATTTCCAAATAAGACCTTTTTCAACTCTCTATAAGATAGTAAACTTTCTCAGCCTCTATTGATTCTAGTGCATTCACAGAAGGTTTCTGCACATTTGCTTTTCATCTGATCCACCTTTAACCGTATCGGAGCCTCCTAATTATGTAAATGCTTATAGTATCTAATGAACAGAATAACCAAATCACTGTTCATAACATTTCAACTGAACTCAAGCTTACTTAAAGCTCTCTCAGAATCCTAAATGCTGTACATTTACAAAAATCAATGGCTAGAAAATGTAACTGTCAAGAAAAACTGCTTTAGTTACTATTTATTGGAGTAAATTTACTGGACACTAAGGCCACTGGAACAATACAAGGGCTCTCTATGCCCTAGAGCAACCAATTTATTGATGGGGTTAACAATCTTTGGATGACAGCTTATTTTTCTTCTGAATCCAGTCTAAGGATCCCATTAAATATATTTCTGAACAACACTGAAAATGCCTACATGAAAGTATAAACCAATTTCAAGTGTTTGAGTTAAAGGACTAAACAAAGACAGACACTTCCTTCCAGGCAATGTCCAGACATCGAAATTAAAGATTGACGCCAACTGTCAAGATTTAACAGGTTAGGGAATCCGACTTGAATTGTAATGTCTACTGGTTTAAAATCTGACTCAATATTTTCTCAGAATATTTCACTCACCAGATGGTTTATTTGCTACTGGTTATTTACCAATTACTGTCATATGTGCCAATGAGAAATAAACTCTTGATGAACTCAGAGTCTAGGGCAAGAGTGAGAAAAGCCGTCAATAGGGCCAAGTACAGAGAAGGGTCTCTGAACAGATCTCCATGTAACCAATGTCTACTTAGTTAGTTTGCTAGATTAACAAACACTGCATTTCTTCTAGAAATGCACACTGGCTAATCCTTTCCTTAAGGTAAAATGGATTATTGTAGATAATACTCAACTCCCTGGTAGGCACACAGGTTCTGCTCCCACTAGGTGAGTAGGTACCCAAGTCAAGTTAATTAAGCCAGCTATAATTATTTCTAGAGTTATATAAATTAAGTAAAGATTCTCAACTGACAAACCCTAAGTTCTATAAAGACAAGGGCCTTGTAATCTCCAAGTAACTAGAATAGATTCTACTCAGTATTTATTGCTTAAATGAATATAATTACAAAAATTCATTTACATAAAAACTAAATTGAGCATTTTAAAATTTGATTAAAAAGGCTTTAGTTCTCTATGCAGATTGCTTCAGAGGTTTCTTTATTTTTATTAAATTTTTTTTTAAATTTGAGCATAGTTGACAGTGTTACATTAGTTTCTGGTGTACAACATAGTGATTCCATATCTCTAAATGTTATCCTCTGCTCACCACAAGTGTAGCTCCCATCTGTCACCATACAACACTATTACAGAATCACTGACTATATTCCCTATGCTGTGCCTTTTATTCTCATGATTTACTCACTCCATAACCGGAAGCCCATGCCTCCCACTCCCCTTCACCCACTGTGCTCATCCCCCCATCGTCCTCCCCACCAGCAACTATCAGTTTGCTCTCTGTATTTACAGGTCTGATGCTGCTTTTTAACAGGTGTCTTTTCATTCTCATTCAAATATAAAGAAGCTGAAACTGGAAATTATATTTTAGACTAGCTCTGGCCAATAAAAATTTAATGCAAGCTCTGTATGTAATTTTGAAATTTCAAATCCCTACACTAAAAATCTAAAGAAGGTGAAATTAAATTCAGTAATATATTTTATTTAACTTAATATATCCAAAATATTATATTTCAAGATATAATTGATATAAAATTATTAATGAGATATTTCTTGTTATTTTTCATACTGAGTCTTCAAAATCCAGGACAAATTTTACATTTACAGCACAGTCCAATTCATGTGCTCGGTAGCCACACATAGCATGAGTCTACTATATTGGCAACACCAGAAAGAGACAATGCGATTCTAATTGACGTATAGAAAGAGAAAAATGACCTCATTCTCATTTGTGAATTTCTGTATTAGGTGTGAAGTCTAGGTCGCAGGACATATTTAAAAACTTTCTTTTCCTTTTAAAGTTTCTATTTAAATTTAAAAACATTTCAAGAAAGAATTTTTATTACATCTAGACTCATTGTGAGAGTGCCTTCTCTATGGCCTTCTCCTTCATAGACCTGTTTCTTTTTAAATCCCATTAAAAAAGTAAAACTTACTACAGATATTTGGGAATACAGCAGAATAAGATGTAGAGAAAAACATCATTAGCAGTTTCAGTAACCAAGTAACCCATTAGTTTGTTGAACTTTCGTAACTTGTTGATGGCAAAGTTACTTTCCCTGGAGAAGTCAGATGAGGATACCATGAGCTTATTAAGAAATATTCTAGGACAATATAAGAAAACAAGGAATCATCATTTTGTCTTTCTCCATATTTGAGGTAAAGTATTCTTTCACAGAATTTAGCATCCTTGAACATTACAGCATAAGTTTTTTCTATACTTCAACTTTATTTTATTTATTTATAAAATAATTTTTAATTGTTGCAGAAGTACATTTTGTCTTGCCTATGGATGTCTAATTGCTCCAGCACCGTTTGTTAAAGATGGTGTCCTTCCTCCACTGAAATGATTTTGCTCCTTTGTCAAAAATCATTAGGGAATATTGTCGTGAGCCTATTTCTGGGTTCTTTATTCTGTTCCATTGATCTGTATGTCTATCCTCCAGCAATATCACACAGTCTTGATTACTGTGGCTATATAAGAAGTCTTAATAACAGGTCATGTGATTTCATCTACTTTATTCTTTTTCAATTTTTTTAACCTATTCTAGGGCCTACAAATTTCCATATAAATTTTAGAATAAACTTGTGCATGCCTTCAAATAACCTTGTTGGGTTTTAATAGTAACTGTATTAAACTTATAGATCAAATTTAGAAGAAATAACATATAAAATATGCATTCTAATCCATGAACAAGGTATGTCTCTCTATTTCTTTAGGTCTTTGATTTCTTTTATTATTATTTAGTACATCTCTTCATATAAATTCTAAATATGTTTTGTTTTATGCATGCCTATGTAATTCATTTTCTTTGGAGTTACTGTAAATGGTTTTATGTGTTAAATTTTGGTTTCTGTGTATTCATTTTAGTATATAGAAGTACAACAGATTTCTGTATTGGTAAAAATCTGGCAAAACTGTTACGAATTTCTGTGTAAATATTTGGAGTAACACTGTAATGAATTCCTTTTTGAGGAGTTTTCTAGTTACAAATCCAATTTTTTAATGGTTATAAAGTTATTCAGATTGTGTATTTCATTGCGCTTGAATTCTGTAGTTTTGGGTTTCAAAAAATTGATCTACTTCTAAATAAAATTGTTGCCTAAAGTTGTTCATAGTATTCCCTTATTATCCTTTTAATGACTACAGGATCTGTAGTTTCATTCCTGATATTATAGTGGTCTGTGACTCCATCTTTTAATTTTTATCAATCTTTCTAGAGTTTTAACAGTGATACTGATTTTTTTGTGTGTGAAAAACCCGAGGTGTTTCAGGAAAATCCTATCTTTAAAGAAGTGCCACGATTCAGTTAAGTCAAGAAAATGGATAGAAATCTTTGAAGAAATGAAGACTGTGCAAGTTTATATTTAAGGCATCAAAGTGCACATTAGTGGATCCCTTCCCTAATGAGTCACAGTTCTCCAGATTTTATTGCATAAGCTTAACAAATTTAATGATACTGAAATAACTTCTGTAATTTTGGAAAACCCAGACCAGATGGATTGAGTACTTTCTCTTTAAACTATCTCTCTCAGATGTTGAAGTGCCTCAAAATGGAAATACAACAGATGAGACCTGCTTACTGGGGAAGAGGAAATGGTAGGGGACTTCATTTTGACCTGCTCTCTTGTCTGAAACCTCTGGGGATTTAAGGGAAAAGTAGATGCAAGATATGTCTTAGTTTTAATGTTAATGCTATGGTACAGCTGGGACTTGTCCTACATTTACTGAGAACTCTAATTTACGAGAACTAGATCCCAGGATTTTGAAAGCAGATTTGAGACCTCTAAAGCTATTTCTTTTGCAGTTTTTTTTTTTTTCATTTCTGGTTACAGTCTGTAATATTGTCCTAGTTCTTTTTAAAAATCTACTCATAGGTTATTCTTAAACCCTTGAAATCAATTCCTTCTATGGATGTGATTATGCATCCCCATATGGAACCCCCAAATACCTATTTTGTACTTTTAGTAAATCATACAATATAATTAAGAAGCAAATTATGTAATTTTCTGCTGTACTTTATCAAACCAGAAGACTCAGATACACTGTTTTTGATAGAGATTTGGATTTTTTTCCCCACAAAACATAAGAAGAAGTAAACATGTATATGAAGGAAGAAATGACAGAAGCTGGTGCGGGAATAAAATAACATTTACATAGTACCTTATTATGTTGTAGGTGATACACTATATAGCAACCAAAAACAAGTAACAGAAAGAACGTGGAACAAAGGCGAAGAGTGCTTTGGTCCTCTCCATTCCATGACCACCACCCCTAGGTATACCTATAAAACTCTGGTCTCTCAAACAGCCTAAAAGTGTCAATTTTCATGAAATAAAACACTACTGAGAGAGATTATACTCCCAAGGTAGTATCAGTTAAGATCTATTGTCCATCTAACACATTAGTAGTATTTCCCAAGCACTAAAAACATGTTTGTCTACAGTTGACTATGTGTCTACCAAAGGGACTTAATCACATAAAATTAAATAGTACACACACTTGCATGCAAACTAATTTTTTTTCAAGAATGAATAGAATAATTTTTTTTAAAGAGGAAGGATAAAGTGCCTGAATGTATATATATTTAGGTACTTGCCATAGGGTAGAATTGATCAACATCATTCTTCAAAGGCATAAAAACTTAATTTACTTAGAAGGGACTTTAGAGGTTATAAACTGAAATATCAGACTTAACAAATTTTTTTTAAAAAATAGGAAAAACTCAAGATTTAGTAAAGCCCCATGTCATTATTAGTAAAACCATGTCCATTAGTCCCAAACTTTATTTCAACACGCTATTTTTTCTGTAACTCAGTCTATAAGTTAACTTATAGTTTTCTATAACTTAGTTTCTAAGTTTACTTAGAGACAAACTTTTTAACTTGAAGTCCAGAGGTCTACTCATCTCCTAAATTCTAAGCAAAAATTTTATGTGTATATACCATTATCTGGAGTATGGACTCAGGGCTCACGTTTGATTTTTAAAAGGATCCACGATTACCTACCAGTTAAAAACCACTAATTCAGTTTTAAATTTAGATATACTTAGAGATTGGCCAAAATGGCTATAATATTTAAGTATTACGATCAGAAAGGTAGTTGTTTGTGTTTCATGTCCCCAAGTCTGTGACTTGATGAACAGAAACCTTTATGATGTTTTGCACCAAAAAACAAAACAAAACAAAACAAAAAACAAAACACATGCAACAGAGATAACGGAAAAGAATGAAAAATTACAGTTTAAAATATCTTCTCAATGGTAGAATATGTGCATTCATTTCTTTTGCTTCTTTTAGACATTAAAGTGCATAATCTTATCTCACCAACAGTAGTCCATTCACACCGGCTTAATAGAATATCAGCTGAGAATGATGAGCTTGATGGAATGATTCCACGGTTAGATACTAGAATTCTCAGAAGAACTTGGCAGTCAAATATTCCAAAGAGTAAAGAAAAAGTCATGGTTTATCATAGTCTATTTAGGTTGCTATTTTATGCCTAATACTACAGTAGGTTCAGATGACTCTTATTGTTTGTTTTACAATTCAGCAACAACTGCTGAGTGTTTCACCTACAAAGTGCTAAAAATTCACCACACTGTGTTAGAAAATAAGAAGGGCAGAAGGAGAGGAGCAGTGATGATGAATAATAATTAGCTCCTATTTCTAAGGACTTGAAAATCTGGTTGTGGAATAAGCTCCACATAGAAAATGACTGTACATATATAACAGGCTCAGTAACTACAAAAAATTACATTTTGAATTGGGAGTGGAGGACTGACAGCAGTCCTCTCGGCCGCCAATCATGGGGAGAAAGAACCGGAGCGAAGACATTTCACTCTTCTCAAAGGGACTGCTAACTGGAGAATCACCTGTCAGGACTACCTCTTCTGTGACTACGCAGAGTTAAAGCAAGCTACTGAAGTAAGGGGTGGTGATGAGGTCTGGAGAGTTTCCCCAGCATTAGAAAATGAAAGTCTCCCATGAATTTAAGGAGCCAGAAAATGGAGGAAGACAAGAATATTATAACACATGCTGCTGTAGATTTTGATTTCTGCTTTTAGATTCCTGAGAAATTTACATACATGATTGCTAAATTTTCCTTTGACCATTGTTTGCTTGAATGTGGCATCTATCTGAAATTGGACTGTGTGCGTGTCTAGATTGATAAGGCTTATATCTGCATATGTTAATCTAAAGCAGTGCAGCAACTAGATGAACAGTGAAGATGAGGAGTTTAAGGGAAGGTGATAAGCATTTGTACTGGGGTAGTCAAGGAGAACTTGACTAAAGAATTAAGACTTAAGCCCAGTCATGAAAGCAGGTTAATTGTCAAGTCAGGAAAAACTTGTTAAAAGATAGGGTGAATTTAGAGGAGGATTCAAATAAGAAAAGGAACTGACATTAGGGAGAACCATTTCAACGACAGCATAAAATGGGAAAGCACTGTCATGAAATTCACGCATGAAATTCTGTCATGCCTAATGACCTATTTTGGGAAAAAAAGGGAGGGCCAGAAGTATTCTCAAGTTGCCATGCTTTGAGTCCTGTGGCCTCCAATCTCAACCATATTCCAAAGGAAGCTAAATAAAATCAGCAGTTAGATCCCTATTGCAAGGCAGTTGTCCCAAATTGGCAGCCACAAAGTGCCACAATTTGATAACTTCCCTCAGGGTCAGCTTAGCTTTCCTTCTCAATTTTCCTCCCATCCCCAAAGGCTATCAAGCATTGCACATCGTTCCTCAAGGCTACTGGCCTTTGATGTGAGAGGAGTTGTGAAGATGAGGTACATCTACCTTCTATATCAGAGATTCTCTATTGGGTCATCAGAATAATCAAAGAACCCGTCTAATTATTGCAGGAGAGACAGAGAGGAAATTGTGTTCCTCCCCTTCTTGTGGAAGTTATGACACCTTGGCTCTTAGTGTGCAGAAGTAACAGAAGAGCATTCTTCCTACAGTGCTTTTGAAATCACTCCATTTGAGGAACAATGGAAGGACCCTTTATTATTGGAAGAGAACTGAAGAGCTAAGTAATAGTTTGAGAGTTGGATTCAGGACAGAAATCAAGATGGCTGCCCGAAATTCAACACATTAGGCCAATTTCCTCCTATTGTGCTTAGGGCATTTGTCTGGTAACACAGGGGATAAACCAAGGAGGAACATCTATTTCTTCGCTAGTGACAGGAATCATTTATTAAGTACCTGCTATATGCTATACACTTTATATTTATGTAATTCAATGTCTGCAACAATATTATGATTTAGGGAATATTATTTTCACTTTACAGGAAAGAAGTACAACGAAGTAGAAATAACATGGACTTGAGAAAGAGATCTGTGTTTGAAACATGGATTAGGGAGATCTTTCAACTCTTTTAAACTCAGTTTCCTCACTGATTAAGCAGGGAAACATATTATCTTGCATTGTAAATGAGCGAATACCCATTCAACTCAGCTTACAGTTAACTTTCATATGAAAGGCACAACAAATATAAGAAAAATTATTATTTTCTTTACTGCATATTGTGTGTCAGACTTTATTACATGCTAAGACTTTTCTGTATGCTATCTCATTTAATCCTTGTGGCAACCAGATGAGGAGGGGGCCACTTTTTTTCTCCATATTTTATAGGTGAGGAAACTAAAGCTCAGAGATATGGGGAAACCTGCTTAGAGTCTTAAAAAGATGAAGTGGCAGAACCAGCCGTTTGATGCTGTCATTCCAGAGAGCCCTTTGCCAAGGCATCGGAGGAAGAACAAAGGACAAGAACAACAGCTAACACTGAATGAGCATTTCAGTTACATCAGACTCTCTTACAATCAACATTACTTGCAGTGACCCCTTTATTTATACTCAAAATTTGTGGGAAAGGTACAGTGATCTTCCTTATTTTACAGATGTGGACACGGAGGCACATATATACTATATAACAAATAAATGGTAGAGCTGGACTTTGACAGGTAGATCCTTTCACCAGTCTCACATGATGAGTTTGGGTCTAATATGTCATTAACAGTCCTGAGGTCTTGGGCATGCCACCTAATACTCTGCAGACCTCAGGTTCTTTGTACATGAACTGGTGGTATGGATGGCCTGATTTGAAGAACTGTAGAATTTTAAGATCTGATAGAGATCTAGCAACTCTCAGTTTGTTTCCTGAGATTAAGAATTCCTCATATCAGTGG